>NC_135093.1:3757500-4067500 GCF_051107435.1 Chaetodon auriga
GATTCTTGAGGAAAGAGGATCTGAAAAGACACGTTCAGACTCACCGGGACGAACCCACGCAGCTGACCACTCTTTAGTGATGAGTTCAGGTGCCGCCAGTTAAAGGAATATTCAGTGTTTTGGGAAATTTGCTAAGAGAGTGAGATGAGACGATATTAATAGTTTCATACTTTTCAGGCAAAATATGAAACATAGCATAATTAAATAATGGGAGGAGTCTCTGTTCTTCTGACATTTTTCACCGTTTTCTGTCATTGTTTATAGGATGTTTGTAGTCATCCTGATTATTGGCTTCATATTTCGATGGAGTTAAACATGTCTGGTTGACATGTCTCTCTGCTATCAGACCTTTTCCCAGATGCTGAACTATTCCTTTAATAATCAAATTTTACACCTCAAAGGGAAAAAGTGCTGAAACAAAGCTGGTTAGACACGTTTTTACTGGCATACAAACAATCTCATGTGTTTACAAGTTCAGAAACACGCTCATTTTTTTAAGATAAATATCAATAATGTGTCCTGCTGATAGAAAAGACTGAAAACTCACTCGGCTTGAGGAAGAAGTCTCTGTATGTTGTGCCTTATTCAGTTCTGTGGCACGCTGTAATAAACTCACAGGTCAGATTAAATACTGTGTGAAATCAAATAAAAATGAATTCTTTAGTAGTTTTTAATAAACATGCCGAGTCCAAGTTCAATAAAAACTGGTAACAGAATATTTTCCATGTTTTTCTAACAGCATGGCCAAGTGTTCAAATAAATTCTACTGATAAATATAGAATCACAAGAATCGTAGTTTTCTGCCGATATGTGGCTTTAGAGCAACGGAGAGCAGATAGATGATCAATTCCCCGTCTTATTTATTAATGTAACACCTAATCTTCATTTTAATTAGCCATTGTCTTGTTTTTGAATCGTTAAGTACATGAAATATTACCCAGTACGTTACTGAAAGATGTTCTGTGTACAGTCAAAAGCAGGAAGTCCGTCACGTTTGAGACCTGGATCCAGACCGTGTTCGATGTGAAGGAAGCAGACTGAGCCACAGGCGTTCAGTTTAAACACAATTTATTTTTCTGCTTAAATAATTACTTGGATCATCCAGTGTAGGCTATGTTGGTTCGTCATACATGTTGGTACCAGATTTATCATCAACAATGGATGCTTGCGGTGGTTTTGTATGAAAAAAGACAAAATAGGGGAAAAAAAAAAAAAATAGATTTACACAGGAGCAGATTTTAACAATGTGCGATCAATACTGTGATTTCTGTGATTTAGTAAAAATGACGTCGGGGCTAAAACCAAGAAACCAAGAATCTCAAGCTGTTAAATAAAGATAAAAGTCACCAAACGGTCAAAATGAAAACAGTCCCCTTTGAAAAGCACAGCAGACCTCAAAGCTTCAACTTCTAGTTTGCAGGATGAGATTACAGACACACACGCACACACACGCGCGCACACACAGGGGGGCTGCGAGCAGTTCGGGGATAACACAATGAGCCGGTCTGCAGGTTACATTCAGGGACCCTCCTGAAGCGTGGGAGTAAAGCGTTGCTCTCTGCGCGGAGAGTGTTTTCATTTCCGTAGAAAGTAAATAAAAACAGGTGGAGGTGACGGATGTTTGGGTTATTAGTGCGCACAAAGACAGAAGTACCATCAAACCCTCTCTAATCGTATTACAGTGCTTTTGAATTAGGAGAAGAAAAAAAAAAAGGAAAGCGTTAAAAATAAAGTGACGCCACATGCAGCAAAATATCTGAAGAATGTCCCACAGACGGAGCGGAAGAAGCTGTCGGCTTTAAAGAAACGTCCTCTGTTTAGATCGAGCAGTTTTTTTTGTTTTTTTTTTTTGTTTCTCCATTCGCTTCTCATTCGCGTACAGCTTTTTTTTTTTGTTCCTGTTTGTTTTCGTTTGGAAGAGCACGTCAGGCCGCACGCTCGAGGCTGCTCAAACAGTGTCGACCTCAATACAAAGTCTGCGAAGCTTCAACTCAAATCAGTGCAGAAACAATCCGTGAAGCTACTGATTTTCCTTTTTTTTTTTTTGGATTTTGTACAGTGTCATTTATATACAACAAAATCACCCATTTACTATTATATTTCATTTTAAAAAAGAACCACATGGTACACCCCGATACTGTGGGTCCAGGAGGAAAAAATAGACCACATAAGGCGAGTGTCTGAGAGTGAGTCGCACGTCTTTCCTGTCTGTCAGCAGGTCGCTTTTTTTTGTTTTTCCTGTTTGTGCCGTCTTTGGTCGCAGACGCCTTCGTTCATCGAGGATAAGAAAGCTCCGGCTCGCGTCCACGCGTGTCCCTCGGTGGCGTTTCCAACAGTGAGTGAGTTTTGGTGACATGCTCATGCGAAATCAAAGAAAATAAGTCTGTTTGCGTCGTCTTGCTGCGAAAACCATGCGTTGTAAGTGAAAGCTTCAGACACGTTTTGGCCGATCGACGAGGCTTCCAGTCGTTTTTTCCTCCCAGGGTGAGCGGGTGGTGTCGCAGGTGGACGTCGGTGGACCTGGAGGGTGACGGAGCACAAGCTAACGTTAGCGCCTGGTTCAGTCTGTTAAAAGGCTTCTGGCTGTGCAGTACACACAGTAGTGCTGAAGTGATTCATCAGTTTGCTGCTCGACTAATATTTTTTACTCCATCAATCATTTAATTGATTTGTCCAAGCAAAAATGTTAAAAAATCAGCTCTGAAATGTTTGCTGTTTTTTGGACATTAAAAATGGCACCTTTGCTAATCTAACAGATTAATCAATAATGAAATTAAAGAATAGTCATTATGTTTATTTGCTTTATCAGAGTGAGATGAGAAGTGCTTTGATACCACTCTGTTGTCTGTGCTCTAAATATGAAGCTAGAGTCAGCAGGCGCTTAGCTTAGCTTAGCATAGCATAAAGACTGGAAGCAGGGGGAAACAGCTAGCCTTTGGTTTGGATTACACAAAGAAGAAATAACTGGTTCATTAAGGTGGCTTTGGAGGTGTGTATTTTTGGGACTTTGGACCGAGCTAGGCTACCTGTTACCCCCCTGCTTCCAGTCTTTATGCTAAGCTAACATGCTAACCTAATGTTTTTGGCATACAGACATGAGAGCAGTGTCAATCTTCACAGTAGAAAGCAAACAAACTTCCTAAAATCTAAAACCTCTGATGCTTTGGTTTCAATTTAACATCTCTGAAAATACACTTTTTAAACATTTTTAACACTCAGAGTAGTACTACCACTACTACTACTACTACTACTACTACTACTACTACTGCTACAGAACATGTTTAGTTTTGTATTGACTTCATGAACGTATAAAAGTGAAGTTGCTGCGTGTCACCTGGTTTAGTTGAGAGCTCTGCTGTTACGACTGACTCTTCTTCCCTTGTTTCTTGCTGGCAGCGTCTCCGGGCTTCACAGAGAGGACGAGGTTCAACGAGAGGTGGCGAATAGACAAAAACAGAAAGTAAAGGGAGAGAAAGAGGAAATGAAAAGTTAGCGTTGCTCTCCGGCTGAATGTGACCTGCGTGTGTTAATGAAGCACAGCGGAGCTCTAATGTCGGTCAGACGATCACAGCGACATGCTGGAAGAGAGACGAGATCCAGGAGAGAAGAAAGGGGTTAAAATCACAACATCTGCAAACAAAATCACACGTTAGCATCAATTCATGTTAACAGAGAGGAAAGAGAAGTATATGTTCTATATTAGTTCAAACAGTGGTATTAGTAGGACAGTACACACAGTACACAGTACAAACACTGCAAACAGAAAGGCTGTGAGTATGCAGGTAAAGACGCTTCCTCACTGCTGAGATCAGAGCACACGGTGTGTTTCAGTTTAACCATCCTCACACAGGCTTCTGTGCAAATACAGTGAATATTTTTAACGACTTTCAGAAAATCAGCAAGTTGAATTAATGTGTGTTTCCATCCATTACTGTTGTGTGAATATTAGGAAGTTAGTTCATAGCTAAGCTAAGCTAAGCTAGCCTGCAGCCGTGACATGTCTGACTCCAGTTAAGTCTGGATCAGAAGAGCTCTGCAGGACCAGATCAACGCTGAGCTCAAAGCTGCAGAGTCGGGGGGCTGACGGAGGAGTGATTTGATTCAGTCTGCATCCAGTTAGAGCTGCATGCAGGTGGAGGTGAACCAGGACAACTCAGCTGACTAAGTTTGGCGGCCGGTTTTAACGCCAACCTCAGTTTTCCCTCTCTGGGTCTCCTCTCCACACTTCTCAGCCTTGTGTCGGGAGCGCTTCCCCCTCTTCTTGCCCTTTCCCCCTGTGGCTCCTGCTGTTGCAGCAGCGTCTGCTCCACCTGTGGACACACCACCACCACCACCACCACCAGCAGCTCTCTCTGTAACAGTCTCGCCTTCACTTTCCCTCCTCTCCTCCGTGTTGAACACACGGCGCACCACCTTCCTGATCACCTGTAGGGGGCAGAAGCAGGTCAGGGGGAGGAGGCGGGGGGGAGGCAGGAAGGAATTTTGTGAGGAGAAATGATGGAAAGGTGGGTGAGGAGGTGACATAGGAGTGTGTGCGTGTGTGTGCTGTAGGATGTGATGGAGGAGGGCGCGGGCGGTTACTTTTCTGGTGACCAGATTCCCGTCTTCGTCTGTGAACTGCTCCTCCGTCACAGACTCTCCAGGAATGTTTCTGGCCTCCTCTCCCTGAGGTGAAGGTTTAACGGGATGGAGGGAGGATGGAGGAGTGGAGGTTTGAGAGGTTATCTGTGAGATCGTTACTCATGTGGAACATTTCTGAGCAGACGTCAGCTGGCCTGTCGCAGCCGCTGGGTTTCACAGCATCAATAAAGATTTAAAACCCTAAAAAAACTGAGATCCCTGATTGGTCGAACAGAAATGTTTGCATTTTTCCTCTTTTCAGTTTTTATAGTAGAACTGGTGTTTTGATTTGCTTTGTTTTGATCCGACTGTGGGAAACCCAGCTGATGCAGCAGCGCAGACGCCGAAACATTTTAAAATATGTCTTAATTTACTGTAGAATCATGTCAGTCACTGTCCAGAGCAGAAAAACCAACAACAAGCTTCAAACTGTCAGCTGCAGACGACCACTTTTCCTCAAACCTGCACTGAGCACAGGAGAGAAATTCATTCAGCGAGAAACATGGAGCACCAGTTAAGTCAGTATTAAATAAATGAGTAAATTTACAGATGAAATAAAGCCTGAAATAAATAAATGAGGCAGTAAATGTATAAATGAGTTCAATAAATAAACAAATATAGAGTAGTCCTTTGAAAGACACCGTGTTTTAAATAAAAAAGAGTTTATGTATTGAGCCATACTGACTAAGTTGTATATTTATTGCCTCATTTATGTATTTAAGGATTTATTTCATAGGAATATTGATTGATTTATTGATCTAATATTGACTTAAATGGCGTTAAACCGACGGGCTGAGTTATTGTCAGCTCAACGCAGCCAACAGTCCACCAACCGGACGGCAAACACCACACAGCATCGCCGGGGGCGCCGTGGCTCACACCAACAAGCGGTGAGTCGCACTTCATGCTGCACGTACACACACACGAACACACACACACAGTCCTGTGACACTATGGTCAAGTTTCCATCCAAATGTAAACCAATTTTTGACAGAATTTCCACAAAACACACTTCAGAAATTTCAAATTAATGTGAGTTTGCATACACGACTGTGAAAGTGAAAATTTGCTTCATGTCATCACAGTTCAGTCGCCAACTCTTCCCCCTCAGTCAGTTAAGATACTAATTTTCAGTGTTTCCACTCAGATTTTAAACAGTTGGACGGAAACCTCTGCAAACACACGCCCATCTTTCGCTCTGTAGAACACACAAATGCTGCCAAATTCACAATCTGCCTGCAAATCTTATGCCAGTTCGCTGAGCGTCGAGCCGTCCACACGCCAGGCCTCACACACCTTGAGGATGACTCGTCTGCGGTACACCCTGGTGGTGACTGTGGTCTCCTCGTCGGAGTCGGCCTCGTCAGCTCTAACGCTCGCCTGACAAAGGCAGCCCGGTGACATCAGTGTGTGAGAGTGTGTGCGTGTGGCTTCTAGTTATTACTAAATAAAATAAAATGAAACACTGCACCAGAGATCAGAGTGAGGTTTGTGAATTTAAGGCTTTAAAAACTAAAGGAAACATGAAAAATGAATAAATATGAAGCTGACACATCCTGTCTGGAGGAGCGACTCTCACCTGGACTTTGTGCTGGGACCTTTCACCTGCCTCCTCCCGTCCTCTGCTTGGCCCCGCTGTGCTGCTGTCCTCCTGAGATCCCTTCCTCTTGGCCTCCTTCTCCTTTCCTTCCCTGGCTGCGTCACTGTGACCTCCATTCTGGCCGTCGGTCTGAGCCGGGGGCTGCTCCAGTGAATCGGCCGGGCTGTCGGGGCTGCGGGAGTGAGAGACAGGAGGAGATGATGGAGTGCAAATCTGTGAGCAGAAAAATGGCAGAGAAACAGACTAAACACACGTCCTACCTGCCCTCCTCGTCTTTGGGGCTGTGGCCAGGGGCTGCTGACTCGATTGCTCCAGACGTCTCGTTTCTCCAGCCTGGAACTGAACACATGTCCTTTTCTGCTTGCCGTACTTGTTCGAGGATGGCTTTCACCCCCTCCTCTGTCATCTCCACGTCCTCCAAGCCTCCCTCCAGGTTTATATCCTCCAGCAGACTCTGCAGCCTCTCCTGGGTCATCTCCTCCTCCTCCTCTTCTTTCTCCTGCCTTCCATTTCTGTGACCGGCGTCTGAGGCGGCGTCCTCTGTCTGGTTTCCTCCCTGATGCTCTGGACCAACGTCTTGCCCTGCCTTCACGTCTGCCTCTAAGGCCTCAGCGTCCCCGTCTGTTCCCTTTCCTGACTGCTCTACTGACCTCCTGTCGTTATCCGGCCTCTCGTAAGAAACCGGCCCTGTCTTTTTGTCCGTGGTCAAGGTTGTATCTTCAGCCCCAACAATGGGGGGTTCCGGGGCATCGGACCTGGGGGCTGGGGCGACTGTGATGGGCTCGCTGCTGGAGGTACTGGTGGTCTGAGTGAGAGAGAGGTCGCTAGGTCTAGTAAGCGTGGTCTTGCTAGGGGACTCTGCGCTAGCATCGCCCTCGCTAAAGAAGTCGTCACAGCGCAGGGGGGTGGGGGGCTCGTAGTTCAGCTCTGTGGGGGTTTGCAGCTCCAGATCTATATTGTGGTATCCTAGGTGGATGGCAGGAGTAAAGGATTAGAGGGTAACAGGGATTGAAGAGGGAGGGAGAGGAAAAAGAGGGGAGGGAAGGAGGTAGAGTGATGGAGGTGATGAAATGAGAGACACTTGTAACATCTAAAGGTAGCATGTGTTCAATAGTCACACAGGTGTAACCCAAATACGCTTTAAAGCTGCGTTAGCTGATGTTTTTGGCCACTTGGGGGCAGCAGAACAGGCTGTAAACACATATGACATATATGATATCACCTCATTTACCGTTATCATGAACTAGCAAACAGTTGCCTCCACCAGACACGGAGCAGCATTAGCATCCATTAGCTTCGCATCTGAGTCGTTGATGGATGTAAGTCTAACTTGTACTCTTGTTTTAGCTCTGTTTTGGTCTCTACCAACTTCTGTGTCTTTAGCAGCTGAATGCTCCACCATGCTCACCAGTGAGCTGTTAGCTTGGTCTGCCTGTCATTGGGTGCTGGGCAGGAAGTGCATATTCATTAATCTGCTCTTATTTTAGCTCCTGAGAAGATATGTTGAACATGTTTGACTCTTTACCGGCTAGTTAATACATTTGTCTGGTACTGGTTAGGAAGCATACAGCGAGTATTTTAGCCTTTTTAAATGAAAACAGCTGCCAGGAAATCAGTTGAGTGGAGTTTACAGGCCAAATATCCAATACTAGGTGCTAAAAGAGGCTACACAGCTTGACAGAGCTGAGAGGAAGTTAAGAGTGATTAGTCTCTGTGGACTTGTCCCTAAGCAAAAAAGCTCTGATAAACTCACTGTAGTGTACAAAATGATAGCCAGAACATTTGGCAGCTTAAAAAGCCAGACATTTCCCTCAGAGGCTGGTGGAAACCAAAAACAGAGCTTGAAGGAGAGTGAATATGGACTTACACAAGCTGCCACAATGAATGCTAATGTTGTTCTGTGCATGTTTGCTTTGTGACCCTTTGTTCTGCTGCCCCCAAGTGGCCAACAAAAGTAAGTTAACGCCGCTTTAGGGATTTCTCAAACAGGTGGACTCGTGTGTGACTCCTGAACCAGTGCTGCAGAGTAGACACATGACCAGTTCACAAAGAGATGGAAACAGAATATAAAGACAGAATATAAAAGGTAAGATAGAAACTTCACAGACGCTGTTTCTGTGTGAATTTTACATAAACGTTCAGGACCTGCTGAAGCTCCTGGTTAGGTTTCAAACTGGCACTCAAATCAGCCGAGCCTTTTGTAAAAGAACTCGGAGCTGCTGCTCTGAATGGAAATGCAACAGTAGTGAAATTACCGAGGGGGGGGGGTGTCTTCATTACAGCACTTTAAAACAAGCCTGACTTCAGCTCGTCGGCTCAATGATTACAGACAGTTAAGAGCAAAAGCACGAGGAGAAGTCAGGGAGGTTAGTCGTGTTGATTTCAACAAAAGGCAGAGAGGAGCAGAGCGCCATCTAAATGTAGACCTCAGGAACTGAAAGATCCCGTCTGAAGTGAGAAGGGACACCAGGAGGGAGAGGAGAGGGTGGAGGGGAGGTGGGAAGGACAGGAGGAGAAGCAGGAGAGTGATGATTTAAGGGAGGAGAAGGGAAACAATGAGGTGGTGGAGAAGGAAGGGAATCAGCAGGAAGGGGAGAGGATGAAGGGGGAGAAAAGGGAGGAAGCGGAGGAGGAGAGGAGATGCATATTAAAGAGGGAGAGGGTGGAGAATAGGCGGGAGGAGAGGGGAAGGGAGGAGAAAGGGGAAAATAAGAATGAGAGGGCGACAGGGGAGGAGGAGATGGAGAGGAAGGAGCAGACGTGTAGAGAGAGGCGCAAGAAGTGGGAGGAGAGGGAAGAGGGGGAGACGGTTGAACAGGTGTAGGAGAAGCAGAATGAGGAGGAGGGCGAAGAACAAGAGGAGAAATTGAGGAAGAGGGAGGAGAGGAGGGCAGACAGAGGGCCGAGGGAGAAAAGTGGCGAGGAATAATCAGAGGAGGAGAGAAGAATGAGGCGCAGCAGAAAGGGCTTTGGGGGGCGGAGGAAAGAGGTGAGGAGTAAGACAGGGTGAAGAAGTGAGGGAGAACAGGAGCGACAGGAAGGAGGTAAACGGGAGGTGTGGAAGGAGGAGATGGGAAGAGAAAGACAGAGGAGGGAGAGGGGACAGCAGGAGGGGTGGGGAAAGAGAAAGAGGTGATAACTTGGGGACAAAAGGGAGGGGAGGAAGAGGAGGGAGGAGTAGTGTGGAGAGGAGCAACAGGCTGAGGCATTTGAGGACACGGGGGGAATGTAGGAGATCTAAGATGTTTGGGAGCTTTTACACAGTTCACAAGAGACAGAACAGAAAAACACAGGACAGTCAGACGAGATGAGAAGACGAACAGCATCTAAAACTGAAGACAGATTAATGCACAGAGACAGTGAAGTGACCGAAGGCTCAATGTTTCAGAAGCTGCAGAAGCAAAGACTCATGGGATTGCTTATCTGGGTCGATAAGCAGGAAGTGGCGCCTTAGTCAACAGCGGTAGCTTCTTTCCAAACAGCAGAGGAGCGTTTAAATAAGTGAGAATAATTCACATTCTGTTTTTGTCCTGCATGGGGACAGACTTTGGGGTCTAAAGCTGCTCACAGTCTGGATTTTATAAACGCTGAGGCCATTAGACCAGGTTTCCTCAGGGTAACCCCACAGTCTCTTTCCGGCTAGCCTCCAAACAGCTGCTGTGTCCCAAATCCACACTACATACTAACTGTAAACAGTAAATACTGTATATATCACATATACAGCATTTACAGCCTAGTTGAACGTCAGTACCGATAAAACTGTCTTTCCTGATCATTTAATTCTTATTTTTCCACTTTCAAACTTCTGCTAGCATAACACACGTGAATCTCCAACCCTACTGTCAGCAGTGGAGTTGCATTGTGGGTAACGTAGGCAGCTTTTTGGAAGCTATGGAAGAACATCTTTCTACTGCCTTGTTTTAAACTGTCCTCATGACTGTTATATCAGTGCTGTACTCTTAGCACAATACACACTCAAAACCTATGTAAAATTAGTGTGGAGCTGGAACACATCTGAAGTCTAAGCCCCCTCCTCACTAGCATGGCTGTAATTCTATTGGAGAGAAACTAAACGCCTTTGATTAATTGAAATCAAGTTTAATGTCTCAAATCTTTAAAACCCATGAAAACCCTCATATTCACAGACATGGGTAACATAGCTGAGGGTATGCTAATGCTAATGTCTGCTATTTAGCTGTAGATGTCATCCAGTTTGTGCAGAGCTACATAGGAGAGATCTGCAACTCTCACTGACCAGGCTTCATGTTGCACCCCCCCACACACAAGACAGTTACTGCCAACAGGGGGCACTGTTGTACAGTCTAGTCAGCCAGAGCTCAGCAGCGAGGGGAAGAGCAGAAGCTATGATTGGATCCAAAGGTTAGCAAAAGGTAGACTTTGGTGGGAATTAGCCGGTTAGTGGTGCTTAGCGCTGACAGGGGAATTTGCTGTAGGAGTTAGTCACTCAGAAGCAAGAGGAGGAAGAGGAGGAGGCGAGCAGTCTGCTGGTCTCAAAGCAGGAGAAGCTACAGTGGAGCGTAGAAGCTGGGAGGCTCGGAGGAACCCAGGAGATGACAGGTACAGAACAGCTAACAGCAGTGACACAGAAGCATTGTTATAAAAAAAAAAAAAAAAAAGGTGTTTCATTTTCAACCAGTCTGTGGGCGTCGCCTGGGACACCTGGGACACCTGAGACATGTGCTGCCCAGAAAACACCCGAGGACGTGTTGAAAAGGCTCCACCCGCTTGAAGAGAGTTTAGATGTGGATTGTTGTGAGCCAACAACATCAGAGCAGGCAGCCTCTCACACAAAGCCATAGCCATGCATTTTGTAGATTTCCTTTATCTGTTAAATGTCGGTTTCACTTGAAATCATATTTGCAAAAAGATCACCTGTTATTCAGAGAGATAATAACACTGATCCTTGTGTTAAGATGACTTTCAGAAACCTGACCGGACAAACTGACGACGAGGCTTATTTCAGAAGTTTGTGCCCGGCTAACATCGGCTAAGCGTGTAGCTTCATCAACTGATTACTGCAGCGAGCTAATCTGATTGGACTGGGGCTCTATTAAGGAACAACAATGGAGAAGTGTTAATGTTAAACACTGGTTGTACAGCCTACCTTTGTTTAAATTATATGATAAAAATACTCCATAATAAGTCCTGCATTGAAATAGAGACATATTAACATCAAGTGGGGTCCCTGTCATTATTATATTATCAGATATTTGATTACTATTACTGCTTCCTAACCTGTAGCATCCTGTATGTTTCATAGTCAACTATCCGTAACGAAAGCCAAACGCTGTCGTCAAAGTTCTGAAATGTGCCTCACCGGGTCTGTCCGAGTCAGAAAACACTGGTAGCTGCCACATTTAATTTTCATTTCAGAGGAGAGAGAGAAAGTTAGAAAGAGAGAAAGACTTTCCAAACTGCTTAAAGCGAGCATGCCATTGTAATAAACTGGTTGTTATAATTATGTTTTTATGTATTTTCTAATAGCAAATGACACAACGTTGACAAAAGGAGATGTGCTGGGTATCTGTTAACATTTAAAACTTGTGACATACACATAAACATAACTATTGTTAAGCCAAACAATGAGCCAGTGCCCTGAGCCATCTGAAAAATGAGCTTCATACATCGATGATCAATACATTAATCAGAAGGGACAGAGACGCCAGTTCATTAATGGCTTACGTTTGCTTCAGAGTCATGCTTTTGAAACACACGTACTAAAAAGTGTCATGCACCCAAGATGGTACAGATTTTGTAGAAGTTTTAAAATCTATCAATAATCACCCAAAAATCTGTCACTTATCATTAACGTTCCAATGACTGATGCACTGCCCAGTGTTGGAAAACTAACAGGCCGACTGGGGTGACTGCTTGATAAAGGCGGCCATAATGCTATCACTACCCGATGGTCCATTAACCTGCTGCAGGCATGGCGCCATTTTGGTTCCACTCTAATCAATATTCATCGTTTGATCAAGCCTGATTGGTTCTGCATTTGTTTACACAGTCTGACTATCTGGCTGAGAGAGGAGGTGAAGAAGGGTGAAGGGACAGACTGAGAGATAGACTGAGAATTCAGCTAGCGTGGGCTACACTTTACCATCGGACTGATCCGGGAATACTGCGTTATCATCGGCAAAGCAGCGTGTGCCTGAAATGTTACCGTAGTCAAATATGGGCCCTTCCAGCAAAGTCACAATATCCAACCGATTGATCTTAGTCAGCACCGCGGTTAAAGCGTCCGCTGGAGAGGAGAGAGACACACATTTCATTCACACGTCATCTTGTAATGCCACAAAACCTTCAGACATATTGATTCATTCTGTCCATAAACTCGCAGCTGAAACATGTCATCAGTTTCTCCGTCACACACACAAACAAACACACGCTTCTTACTTGTGGCGTTTTTACCGTCCCTGTGCACCCATTTCTTTAGGAGCATGAAGCTCTGTGCTGTCAGGGAATTGGGGTTCTCCACTCTGATGAAGTTGATCTCATCCACAGAGAAATCCAGCTCCCTGGCCAGCTCTGCAACAGCAACAGACACCACAAACAAACAATGAGATGCAGCCTTTTGTTGCCCACAGGTCGACCTTGGTGCTGGTGATCGAGGTAGCCTGTGCTAAAAATGTCTGATTGATCATCTGTGTGAGATCTAGTGATGAAGCTGCAGACTGTAACCAGCTGAGTACCCCTCCATCAACCCTTCCTTTCCAAACCCGTAGGAGAACGTAAGGTGGGCAAGATAAATGGGCTACTGTAGATACATGGCGGTGCAACATGGTGGACTCTGATGAATATTCCATTTCTGCAAAGATAGCCCCATAAATCTTACACTTTGGTCTTTTAAGTGGCATGTGGCTCGTGTTACAAGCTTAAAATCCCCATGGTTTTATGTAAGTACTCATATTTTCATTCATTCCCTTAGTGCCAATATGGTAAACTCCTAAACACGGTGCCGAACACACTCTAAAGCTAACGAAGCGGTGAAATGCTGCCTGTGCAGGCAGACAGTGGCTATAAATTTAAAACCATGAGAACATAATGTTCAGCAGACCCGCCGGTTCACTGCAGCTCTGCAACAGGAACACACATTAAATATGGATCAGACTGCTTTTTCTCTGCCGAGCATTCGCACTGGACAGACACACTTCAGATGGACCTGTGTATGTGCACACGCACGCACGCACGCACTGGGTGACGCCCTCACACACACATGCAGGCAGGCGTGGGACAGTGCTGCAGTGCAGGTGGTCGGGCTTGGACCAAACTGCAGAGGCCACACCCTTATCACTGTCTACGAGAAGGGAGTATAAACATTAAGGTTCCACTCAAACACACACAGGCATGACGTGGAATAATACAAACACGCTGCTACAAAAGCTATTTGCTATTAAAATAAATTACACATTTATTACTGCATATATTTCCTGCCTCCTAACTGCTGATATGTCTCATCCTGAGGTGCGGCTTGTTTAAATTGTACAAGTTCAATTGAAAAACCACAATGCGATCCAAGTTCTGTGCATTTTCCTGCTTTACTGTTGTGTCATATGTGCAGTGATGAGGTGTTTGTGACTGCAAGTGCCACTGCAGTACTGCTCAGTGGAGACGTTTTTCTGCTGCGCGTCCACCAGATGGCAACAAACACTGTAAAACGAATGGTCTGAGAGCCAGGCTTCAGTCACACGTGGGCGTTCTTTAACATTCACACACTGAATGGTCTTTGTTGGAGGAGGGGTATCATATCTAAGTGTTTATCAGTGAATATTCTGAATATGATCGTAAGTGAATGAGTTATGGATTGAGATGAAAGTGATTTAATGGCAACATTTCAGCTGTTTCTCCATGTTGCACCAATTACTATAATAAAGACAGTATTCTTGCATTGTTTTATGCTGGTTTTGAATGTGTTTCATACAGTCAGATGTGCACAGACTCACCAGTCCAGCTGAGTCCGAGGTGGTCGGCTACTATTGCCATGCGGAGGTCTGTTCTCTCACAGGGACTCTGAGGGCCTGTGTGAGGAAGCAGGGAGGGGCAGGACACAAACAGTTAACGCGATATTATGACAATAATCCCCAAAATAATTAAGTGGTTCTCAGTAAGATGTACACAAAATGGCTCCTATAAAATGACCACAGAGGGATCAATGACAGATTGGGATTGTGAACTGAAAGTTTGTCTTCTTCGGAGATCAGTGTGGTTTAATTGTAAGACCTATGAAATACCTTGTTAATGACATCTTCTAAACTGAGTTTTTGTCTCTTTCTGCCATTTTTTTTGACAAATCTGCATATTAAACCACGTAGTGCTGGTGACTGGACAAACATAAAGACTAACTTTAGCTCACTGTCCCAGGTCTCATGTCTGAGGAAAGAAAACAAAAACAGAACAGTTTTTCTGGCCAGACTCTCCCCAGTGAATCGGTTTGGATGATGGATGGTCACTCAAGAAATGGCTCAGCATTTTGGGAAATAAGCTTCACTTTCTGAGAATTAGATGAGGAGATAAAAACCACTCATACATCTGTCCAATATGAAGCTGGTGCTAGGAGGCGGTTATCTTAGCTTAGCATAAAGACTGGAAACAGCTAGCCTGGCTCTACCCAAAAGTAAAAAAAAAAAATGCTAGCAACTCTAAAGCTCACTAATTAAGATGTTATATTTCATTTGTTTAATCCATAGAAAAAACAGTGTAAAAACAAAAACTTATGTTTTTATGTGGGGTTATGTGTCAGATAATTTCTTGGCCAGGAGCAGTATTATGTGCGTATTTCCCAAAATGGCAAACTTCCAATTAACTGTGTACAGGGCTACATTTTATTTCTTTCCTCTTAATTATTAAAGCTTGCGAAATGCAGATATGCCCTCTGGATGGGACATAACTAGCACTGTACTGTAATAGTGGAGATTTCCATTCTATCTTCACTAGACCAGCTTTTATACCCTGGCAAGTAAACATAGAGTAAACGTGAACTGTCAGTCTAATTAGATTACTTTCGGGCGAGTACTATTAAAGGACGTCAGAGACAACTGATAATACGAAATAAAATCAAACGCATGAGGATCTGTGAGGCCAGAAAAGGAAAAACAAAAGTCACATTTTCACGCTAAAATGATGTTCAGTAGAATTAGTGTTAATAATAAGTATTCAAAGAGTTAGAGTTTTGTATCACATCACTAACAGCAAACCATCTACCACCAGGCAACATTCCCTCCCACTCATAAAAGCAATTCATGGCTTCAACTTGAAATCAGAAGTAATCCAGCTGTACTAGTTTTCCACCAAGTTGCAAATGACTGACTACACTAACACACACAGCTGACGTTCATATGATTGTCAAGTTCAGCCGATGAATTGTTTTCGCAGTGTTTTCAGAGAGAAATAACCATCAAATGATATCTACAAACCAGGCAAGCAGACCAAAACAAACACAACCTCATATTTCCCCAAAACGCTCTTCTACATCTAAGTCTTGACCATGTCGAGGGAGGAAGTGAGTGGTGTGGTGTCATGTGGTGGGGTGCAAGGCTAACTTAATCTGTAGTGCGAAATGAAAGTGTAAATGTGTGTGTGTGGTAGCCTGGAGGACCCCACAGAAATGTGCATACTCACTCTTAACTTGGACCCTCAAATGTGCTTAATGCAAACCAGCACTGACAGCTAAAAAGTATTTGCTGATATTGAAATTGTAGCTTCTGTACCTATTTTTTCTGTGCACCACTATAGTCTGTTGTAGAACTAGCAATGAGGTAATTAATCAACTGTCACAAAACATTTACTCCAGGAACAGTTTTCTTCTTTGCGTTTAGCTCTTTGTCTAAATCAGACGGCACAGGACAGATAACAAGAATGACAGGAAGAAGAAGAAGTGACAGCTACACTTACAACGTCACATCACAAAGCACCCACAACAGCTACATGCATCTCATAGAGAAAGATAAAGTATAACAACGTTTAGAAAGAGTTTACAAACTAGTCTCGTTCTCCGTGACAGGAGCCGTGATTGGTTGATCAACCTGACTCCCTTCCTCCTTCTCCTTTTGCTCCTTCCCTCCAAGTGTCCGCCTACTCTTCCTTCTGCTCCTCCTCATCCTCTCACTGCTGGCCTGCTCAACCTCAGCTCTCGCATCTCTAGCAGATGGTGTTGATGTGGTGGTGCTGGTGGAGGTGGAGGTAGAGGTGCGTGAAGTGCAGGAACTTCTAGAAGCTCTAGATGGTTCTGACAAGGAAGTGTTCCTGGTAGTGCTGAGGCTGCAGCTCTCTTCGTCCTCAGTGGGCATTGTTTTCTCCTCTAACTTTGTTTCAGCCTTTTTGAGAATGGTTTGGTCCAGATGATTTGCTGCCTGGCTAACAACAGACCTTGTTTTAAATTTTTTCGAGACCACTTCACCGTATTTTCTCCCTGTCTCGTTTGTGCTACTTCTCCCGGGGGTTTTCACTAAACTGTAACTGTGTCCAGTATTGGATCTGCTTTTTGTTAGTTGTTTATTTTCCCTAGCAGTTTTAATGCTTCTATTACTGACCACAGATTTGGTTCTAACCTGCTTCTGATCCTGGGAACAAGAAGAGAATTTCATGGCTTTCATTACTGGGATTCTAGATTTAGGAAATAAATTCTCAAAAGGGTCTAATCTTTCCCTGACACTGTGTACGGCATGTTTCCTGCCGAGGGATATATCAACATTTGCTTGTTCCTTGTCTTTCACTATTGGTTGACTTCGGCTGCATAGTTTGCGACTGGGCACCTTCAGTGGTAACCTGGACTTGCATATGTTGCCTTTGACCTCTTTGGCTCCTGTGTTTGCTATTGCTACATTAGTAAAAGCCCTGCTTTCCCTGCTGTTGTCCTCTAGTTTGCTGAAGGATGCTTCTATCCTGCTGACCTCCTGCAGAGTAGGTCCTGAAGAGGACAATAAGTTGAACACAATACTGTTAGCCTGAATGACGTTTGAATGGGCATAATGGGAGTCAGGAACGTTGCTACTGGTATTGCTGCTCCATGTTTGAGAATTGCTTATCTGTTGTGAAGGTGCAGAAGAAGAATTTGTGCTTTGGTAATAAGTGCTCTGATTTTCTGAGGTCCAGTCCAAATGGTCCCTCTGTTTGGATGGACATGATGGAGTTCTGTGAATTGAATCATTATCTGTGAGGCCAGATGGTCTATCACTCAGATAGTTATGTGTCACGCCTGATGTATTAAAACTAGAAAATTCTGTACATTTTGAGGTTAGAGAATAAGTGCTATCTACAGTTGTTCCTGAGGTTATATCATTACAACCATCAAAGATGCCTGGTATTCTACATTCAGAACTACTATTTGAAGTATTTGAGGTTTTATCACATGCAAACTTGAATCCTGTTCTAAAAGTGGAGAATTTAGGCTCAGTGTTGGAAGTTGAGTCTCTGCATGTGGTGTAACTTCCACTCGCATTTGATATTTCTAACTGGACAGTAGTAGTTTGAATGGGGACTTGAGGGACTGTTAAGGTATCCTGAGTATCAAACTGATCCCTGTGTTGTGAGGAGGCATCTACCTCCGGGTCCCTGACCCTGTACCTGCCCGCCGAGTAGTAATGCTCACCAATCTGAAAAAACTGGAGTCTCTCCTCCACCATGTCCCTCTTGCTCATGTCAATCGCACCACTGCGTGTCATCTCAAACATCTTCCCTTCATGGAAGGGGAATGGATTTGGCTCGCTCGTTGGCGTGCTATCATCCGTTGGTGTTCGGGCTGGGGTAGTGTCTGGTGTTGTAGCCTGAGACTGGTCGTCCACTGCCAGTCCAAAAGGTTTAGGCTCACCATTGCTTTCCCGTGTCCCTCCCATGTCAACGACCTCTTCTTCTCCACCTTTACTGGGCCAAGGGTCAAAGTCCAGCCCTTTGGTGGCAACAGTCTTAAAAGGAGAGTTAAACTCCTCTTCTAACTTATAGCTAAAGTAAGTGTCTGAAAATCCTTCTTTATCTGAGTGTTTTTGTTCCTGACTTTTAACCCCATCCTTACTGACACCATTAGGTTTTTCATCATTTGATGGGGTATCTTTTTTGAAAGTGTCCTTTGGACACTCCTCTGGAGTTTTCTCCTCTTCAATAACTTCCAGTTTGGTTGGGGGAAAAGAGCGGTCAGTGGACCTAAATGTGTCTGTTGCCCACACATCTCTCCGACTGTCTGGAAGACCAAACAGCCGCAAATCTGCCTGCTCACACAGGCCATCATCCTCATCCTGAAGTTCATATCCATCTAGTGAGTCTATCTCTGTTGCATCCGTGTCATGGGAAAATTCAGCCGTTGTGGCTATTGAACAGTCTGTTATTGACTGGTCATTTCCATTTTGTTCATATTCATAGTCCTCTCCTTTGCCATTAGAACCTTTAGAACCATTGGAACCGTTGGAGCCATTGGTCCCACCATTAGGTTCTTTGCTGTTTCCATTTTTGTCATGTTTTTTGGATTTAGATGCCTTTTCCTTCTCCTTCTTCTTCTCCTCCTCCTCAGGAACTTTGAACGTGAATTTCTTACAAGGAATTGGCTGGAAGATTGACTCATCATCCTCTTCTGCCTCATCATCGTTTGATTGACTGTCATCTACCCCAGGAAGCACTGGGGTAGGGGGTTGGATACGTATAATTGGTTCAGTTAGCAGATGCCTGTCATGTTCTTCCTGTAAGTTCACCTCCATCATTTCTGTTTCAGTCTCTGAAGAAGCACAGGAACCTTTCCTTTCTGGATCTGAAATTTCTGAAGAGTCCAGAGGAGGAGGGGGAGGGAACTCAATATATGCGATACCTTTGTCCTTTGAGACTTCTTGCTGCTCCTGGCCTGTCATTTCATCATGTCTGCCATTGGCTGTCGTTTCTTGCTGGTTGAAATTATTACTTAATTCCTGCTGGTTATCATTCAGCTTTGTTTCTTCCTTATTAGCGTTAGCAAGGTCTGCTTGAATGGCATGAACACTAGTTTTGCCTTCTGGCAAGGCCTCTTTAAAAGAGAAAACAACTTTGCCTTGGCCATCTTCCTCTGATTCTTCAGACACCTCCATGATGGGGCTGGGTTTCCCTGGCATGAATCCCATAAAACAATCAGGGGTCCTTGATGTGAGATCATAGCTGACCTCCTCAGAGCTGGGGGTCTCTGGTGTAATGGGGCTTTTCCCTGAGCTATCTATGAAAGAGACCTGTTCCAGTGTGTCATCATCAGGGCTTATGGGGCTGAGTGCTGAGTTTGATTTTTGTTTGACTGTGTACAACGTCCCTTTGGCTTCCCTCTCTGCCTGCCTTCCTACCTGGACACTGACATAAACAGGTAATGTTTTGATGCCCTTGAAATTCTCTTTGGTTGTTATAGTAGCTGGAGGGGTTATAACTTTCTCCAGTGTTTCTCTAGGGCTGGGAAGGTTATTGGAGTTGGAATCCTTGGGTGCATTATCTAGAATTTCAAATGTCAGATTTTCATCTGTTTTTGCTGGGGTTGTCTCAAGACTTGTCAGTATTTTGCTCTTAGATAATGTAGGTATCTGCGAGGGTTTAGTTATTGTCTGTTTCTTCGTGAGGTCATTATCCAAAGTAGAAGATGACCTTACAGGAATTTGTGATTCTGTCTTTTTTCTAAGGTTTTTGTTTAGTGGTTCTTCTGTGCCCTTTCTTGACACCTCAGCTATTACTTCTTTGAAAGCAGACTCACTTTTTGCGAGTTCTTGGTATTTTTTCGCAACACTGTCTTTCTCTAGTAGTCCAGTAGTATCATGAACAACAGGTGTCTGAACTTTCTGACCTTTATTGTTTTCTTTAATTTCCTGAGTAACACTGGAATTGATATCTTTCCCTACAGTAGTTGCTTTGTGAGTCTCAGTTTCACTAATTTCATTTTGCAATGAGGCCTCTGGGATATTTTTGTTTGGCAACTTTTCTCCTGTATGTTTTGGGACTTTAGATGCTGCTGATATTTGAGACGGTTTACTGCTGTCTGTGACAGCACATATGTCCTTGTCAACATCCTTTCGCGGACTTTTTTCCTCCGATGTTTCAGATAATTTTGATGCTTTTCCTCCTGCAAAAAACTGATAAACAGGAAGTTTGCTCTCCTGTAATTTCTTTATTGAAGGTTTTGGCTGCACTGGAGGAGGAATTTTGGTTGGACTGGACTGACTTTGTTTCTGAGCCTCAGATTCAAACTTCATCCTCACAGCACTGACTTTGGATGTTGATTTTACGTGAGCGGGAGAAGAGGGTGCTGACTCACTGGTTTTAGTTTGTTGTTTAATTTTATCCTCATTGATATGAGAGAGCATGCTTTTCTGGGGACTGCTTGGTAAGCTAGAGCTTTTCTTTTCAGTTGTGGTAGTACTGCCAAATATTTTACCAACAGAAGGCTCCCTGAGTTTGCTTTTACCGAAGCCCTCTTCTCCTGCTTTAGATTTCTGCTGTGTTTTTTCAGGGCTACTGCAGGCTGAGCTAGGCCAGGACCTGGGTTCCTTTGGCTCTCGTCTCACAGGCTTTTTCTCAGGAGACTGCAGTTCATCATTGAGTTTCTCTGTTTTGTCACGGAAGAACTGTGATACCTCACTGAGTTTTTCTTCAGCTTCCTTTACAGTTTGGTCCACCCTATCCTCATAAAGGAGCTTATCCCTGCTCCTGTCATGTTTATCTTCTGTAAATCGCATCCAAACAGCATGTTTGGGACTGCCCTGTTCTGTGGAGTAATGAAGCACTGTCACTTTATCAAACTGAGATGGGTCATCCCTGTGCAAGAATTTACCAGATTTAGGTGAGCCCTCTTTTGATGACTTAGAAGCAAACTCTCTTTTGGGGCTTCCATGCTGCTGACTCATGCTCTCTGTACCACGGCTACCACTCTCCTCAGAAACTAGGTGGCGGTATTTGTCAGTCACCACTGCTGAGTCCTCTGTGTCTGAGTGAGATGAAGACACGTCAAGTTTCTCTGAGAGGAGCATTTTCTCAGCAAACCTGTATGACTCGCCTCTGATATCTGATAGCTCATCATCACAGTACTCTATGGAGTGCTGGCTCAGTAGTTTCAGGGCTTTATATGAATCATCTGCTATTAGCTGGGCAGAACTTGGGCGACTGTCCTCCTCCTGTGATACTGGGGTATTAACGCGAGATGTTTCTAGGAAGGAGGGCAGGGATTCTTCGGCAGTAAGCTCCTCTTCTTCCTGTTGGGCCTCATCGTAATCAGTAAGTTCCTTAATTCCGTGGTCCCCTTTGTAGACGTAAAGCTCAGGGTGTTTCTTGGTTTCCCTGATAATAACCTCAGTTGGCTCTGCTGTGCTGTGGCCCTTTTCAATATGAACCTCGATAATCCTTTCGACTTTGGGTTTGGATTTAACATCTCTGTCAAGAAATCTAGGAGTCAGTTCATCACCTTTAACAGAATCCTGACTAGCTTTGTGTTCAAAGAGGCCTGCCAGTTCTTTAGATGGGTCCCTACCTGACTGGAAAGCTTTCATGATATCTCTAACTGACATACCCTCCTCTATCATCTCTGTGCCATCGGTCAGTTGGGGCTTGTGATAAACCATTCTAGTAGTAGTAGTAATATGAGTTTCCTCTTTGAGACACACACTTTTATTCATAAGATCCTCATCTGGCATTTTCATCTGTAAAGCTTTGATGGAGCTCGCTGAAGCTGTATCTGGCTCTATAGAAGGTATAGGAGATGCAGCCTCCTCCATGAGTAGAGGCTCACAAAGATCATCAGGCTGCTCATAGCTCCTAATATGGACCACTTCAGTCCTGGTCTCAGTTACACAGGGCGGGATGGGGGAATCTGTGAATAATGGCTTTGGTCCTGTACTTTCTGCACTCTGAGGAGCAGAAGGTGTCTTTTCGCTCCTGGTCTCAAACCCGCTGTCTGACAGAGGACTCTTATCCTGCTCATGAGACAGGTCCTCAGGTGATTCCAAAATAGTGTCTGTCCCCTGATAGGATTCAGCAAGTTTGCTTAGGTCTTTCTCTGAGGGAGACCTGAGCATGCCAGAGACTGGTGGAGGCATTTTGAGTTTGTGCTCTTGTATCGACATAGATGGTTTAAGAACACGTTTCTGTTTCTCTTCCCCATCTCTTTTTGCCTCCTCCTCCTCGTACCTACATTTTAATTCTGCCATTTTCGAGAGAGAGCTAGCACCAATGTCATTTGTTAAAAAATCTACTACTTTAGCCAACTCCAAGTCTTTGCTTGACATGGACTGCTGCTTGAGCAGGAGTGTGTTTTCATCAAAAGGAGGGTACAAGTCTGGGAGGGCGCTTCTTTGTGCCTCCTCAATCTCATCTTTCGAAAATTCCTCCCATTCGTCCTCTGAGGCTTTCTCTTTACCTGCAATGGCCTTACCTTCACTCATGATATCTTTCTGTAATATCTCACTGACTTTCACTAAATCTTCTTTCACTTTCTCCACTAGTGTAAATGGCTCCTCGTCCTCTAACTTGGTCTCTTTAGGAGTGCCAGTATGTGATGTTTGGACAGTCTTAGCTGCCGTCTGTGTGTCTGTCTGTAGGATAGCGGTCATTCTGATCAGATCCTCTTTCATGTCTGCTACATCTTTTAGAATCTCCTGGTTGGAAGTTGCAGTAGGGTGGATGATGGGCGGTGTGATAAATGGAGGGGATTTCAGTTGGGAATTTATTTTTGATGTCGTAACACAGGAAGACAAAGACGAAGAGGAAGATGAGGCACGAGGAGAATCAGGCAGTGCCATTTTGAGAGACCCTGGCCCTGGTTTGACAGGAGTCTCTGGAATGACGTTGACTAAGGAATACACAGGTACAGTCACCGTATTAGATGAGACTGGCAAGTTGGAGGAGGCAGCTACAGATCTCAGAGAACCATAAGCAGAGCTTGCTGTTGCAGACCTACGCGACGAGGACAGTGATCTAAGAGTGCCATAGCCAGACACAGAATGTGAGTCTATAGCTTCATTTATGGCTGCACTGACACCCGAGGTTGCTGCCTGGGTGGTGGCCTGGATCCTCTCCTGAAGGCTGCTACTTCTCTCTGAGAGATGGCGAGAAGAAGGGGAGGATGGCGTGGAGGAGGCGGATGGATATTTTACAGGCGAGACTGATCCGTTCATCATGGACAGTTCTGAGGAAGGAATGGTTGTCTGCCCAGTTGAGGAGAGAGACGAGAGGGATGTCCTCCCTCCTCTGGATGAGAGTGTTGAATCTACAGAGGTTTTCAGAGAGGACAGGCTGGAGATGCTTTTAACAGAAGAGACATTAGGTGTATCTGTCGCAATTGTGGACCCAAGGGCGGTTTTAAAAGGCAGGTTAGAATTGTACATGCTGTAAGGTGTCTTTGGTGATGCTGGAGCAGTAATATGAGCTGAGGACCTCTCTGGTACAGAACCATTGGGTATCGAGTGAAGTGGGGAAGTCCTTGATGTGTATACTGAAGCTAGGCTTTTGATAGATGCTGCATCTGTGGCAGGTTTACTTGGGCTTCCAGAGGACATAAGGCTGGCAGAACCCTGGACAGGGTACTGACCCAGCTGGACGACAGTTTTGATGGGTGAAGGCATAGTCCTGTAAGACCTGATGGGGGATGTGGACGCTGTGTCGCTAATTAATTTAACAGGGGATGACGGAGTAGGTGCTGGTGGTGGAGTTCCCAGGGTGGTTTTGATAGTTGCAGGGCATGCAGGTGATGGGGAGGAAAGGGGCCAGGTAGTTTTCAATGGAGAAGCAGCTGGTGAGCCTGCCGGTGAATCGGTAGAGGTGAGGGAACACCCCACTCCGATGGGCCTTGTTTGGCCAGGGACGGTAATAGGAGCAGCCGACCATGGTGGGTAAGGTCTGGTTGGAAAGACAGGTTTGTGAGGGTAACCAGTAGGCAGTGTTCTTGCTGTTGTGCTTCGCTCAACTGCTGTTTCTTCAGATGAATTTGTAGAAATAATGATAAAGAATGAATGGAAAAAATAATCAAAAGAATGAGGAATATTAAGGGTAAAAGAAAAGTATGTAGGGGAAAGAAAAGGAAGAAAAAATGTGAAAGAAGAGATCAGAGGAGGAAGAGTTGGTCAGTGACGCAGTCCTGGTATCAAAAAGGGAAAAACAGCAGTTTTATGAAGTGCCGAGATAAGATACTTGAGTACTGATTGAAGATGGAGTTGTGAAAAGAAACACTTGTGATCCACTGTGATTCAGGATTGGGAGATGACCCAAACAGCAACAACAGCAATAACAACATAATGAATAAACTGAACAAAGCACATAGAGCAGCAAAGTAAAATTCCAAAGACAATGGCGTAGACTAACGACTGACAACAGAAAAATGGCAAGACAAATGCACCAGGATTAACACAAAAACAACTTCTCTCTTTGGACTTCAGATGCTCTAAAATCACATATGGATTCTGGTTCTGATTTCAATCCGCTTTTTAAAGTGCCTTTTATCTGTTTGGTCCAAAAATTATGCAATGACAGATTCCCCAAAACACAATTTAGACATAATGGTACAATAGAGCCAAGGGCTGCAGAAGTTTCCATTTTCCTTTTCTTACCTAACAAACAAAATATGACAAAATGTGTTTTCCAAGACTTATGTTTTGGCCCATTTTGTCATGCAAGATCCATAAGAACTGGTTACAAGCAGTGAATGTGACAAACTGAAAAGAAACGCCTGAAAGAAATGACAAACCAAGATCTCCTAACATGCATTTTTGTCCCACAAAAAGCTGCTACACCATCACAAAGCCAAAAAGAGCTTTAAACTCAGAGGGGACAAACAAAAATAAATAAAATTTTACTTTGACCTCACCAAATGCCTAGAACATTGTGTTGGTAAGCCAAAGAAAAATTTTGATGCATTTGGACTTCTAAAACTCAGCCGTGGAAATCAACCAAACAAACCCAGAAGAAGTACAACTCACATTGTGGGCAAGCACAGCACAAAAACTTAAAAAACCACTCACTGAACCATGCAGAAATATGTACCATGTTGTAAACAAGCATGTGCATGTTATGTAGGATGAGAAATATGCATTTATTACATTAAGTCACATCTATCGATAAACTGATCACGCATTTTACAGGCTAATTAAAATTGTTAATAAACTAAATTATCCACGAAAATTGGCATAATTATATTCATCAAAGGGTTTGTTAGTGAAAATGTCAAACTCACTCAGTGCAGGCTCGGCCAGATAGCTGTAGCGCTTACGTAAGGCTAGGGATGCAAAGGTATGACGTCGCTCTGGCTTTTCAGTCTGCAACAATAGCAAACAACACATCAGTTCTAGATCACCCTACATTGTATAGTGCTGCCAAATGAGCAACATTTGGAAGTTAGACTGTCAAATTAAAGCAAACCCAATAGTCTGCATTAGTTGTTATTAACATAAAAACAAAGCCCATATTTAACAGTTGCACAACACAGCAGCAAATTCTCCTTTAAGAGTATTCACTGCACTTCAATCATCTACTTTTGTAAGTACTGAGAGTACTACTTACAATCATGTGAAGCTAGTAACGTTATCTTAACTTAGTCCTGATAAGGCTACAATCTCTAAATTACTTAAAAGTACAAATAATCAGATTTAAGGTTAAATCTTAACTTAAGGACAAAGTCGGCACATCTAAACTCCAAAGCCACCTGTATCACATACTGTAGAGCGGAAGGGATAAGGATTGGACAAAAAACAAAGAGTTTTTCATATCTACAATATATCATGCAAAACTGCAGCTGAAGGTTGCTCTGAACAAGGAAAGCTCGTACTGCCCTTGTTGAAGCGGAAAGAATAAGGCTATGATGAAGAGAGCGGGGCCGCTAAGCAGGGCCGCTATAGATCTAGCGCAGAGGACAGCACATGGTGGGGAGGGTGTGGTTTACCTCATCCTCGGCATCTGACTCCATTTCCTGGTTCCCAAGATGCATTGCAGAAACAGGGGTAGTAACATAATGGAAAGCAGGGGGAAAAGAAACATCAGGGTGTGAAAAAGGAGTGATTGACAGAAGCTCAAACTTAGAAGAGAGGCCACTTAAGCAAATGAAAAAACAGACTAAGCAAACACAAAAAAAAGGATAAAGCGCCAACACTCAGTAGCAAAAACAGCAAATGAACCACGGAAAGCCAGCCTGATAATCAAAAAAAAAAAGAGCCTGTTGCGCAAAAGCCCTCAGCCAAAAGCATGTCATCCAAATCAAAAGGTAGGTAGGAACAGAATGAAACAGCCAATGGCGAGAATCCACTGCAAAGATAACCGATATATGTAAAAGAGAAGCTTTAAACAGATAAAAGACACAGTGGCGGCAGTTTGGCCAAAGTCTTTCTCTGTCTTTCATCTATCAGTGTTATTGGTGCCGAAAGTACCCTAACCATGAGTATGGTTATGGAGGTGACAACAGAGAATGGTGACTTCACACTACCTTACCTTTTTCACTGCGGGGAGGGTGATGTTCAGGTTGCACACAGCGGTTTGTGGGAGGCCTTTTGCGGTCTTACACTCTTTAAGGAACGTAAGACGACCGCAGGGCTCCTGGCTGGGATCTCTCACCTAGAGAGACAACATTGCTTCTTTATGTACCTTGTTCTGTTAGAAGGTAGTAGTCAGTAGTGATGTACTGCGATGCGAACATGTATGTCAACACTGTACACTTGAATACTACTATGTGAAAATGTGTACAACCCGGATTCCATACAGTTTGGACATATGAAACTGAATGTGATTTTGATCCCTTTTGACATTTACTCAACTGAAAATAGCATGTAGTGTGTTAGCTGTGTTCTGATAAATTGGCCGCTGATCTAGTTCACACGCAGCAAGGATAGTTTTTATAATAAGAGAGCACCAAATGACACAAGACGATTGATCATAGACAACGTGACGTTAATGGGTCGATCAATGCTGTGAGGTTATTTAGCAGTGGCAAAGGGAACCAGGTTATCCCCTGTGGACTCATTGTATTGGATGCCAGTGTGAGAAGTAGGGCAGTAAAGGGGAGTAGAGCTCAAACAATCATGACTTAGCACAGTATTTTAACAGCAACGGAGGTGTACGAGCTGCTGCTGTTCTCCAGCACTGTGTCAGGTACCCTTTTTGTTCTCACTTACAGTTTGACAACCTCGCTGTAGTTTTAGTAACTTTCAAGTTTTTTTTTGCCATGTTTGTTTATAGATCTTCCAACTGTTCACTCCAGACTGACATGGAGGTGTTGTAGGCAGTGTGGATGACAGAGTGTGTGTAGTACCTTTACACAGAAGGGCAAACGGTTTTCCTTGAAGGCGTAGAAGTTGAGAACTAACTGCTGACCAGCTTTAGTCAGAGGGGCCAAGTTTCCATAGCAATCCACATAGATGGGCCTGCCCTCCAGGACCTGAGAGCACGTCACAGAGGTGAGAACAGTCACATGCAAGAATGAAATGCATCACTCGCTGTTACAGAAGCACCATTTTACAAACATATTCATGCTAATGTCTGGAATACGGATACAACTTACAGTTTAAACCCTTTTGTAATAAACTAACAGGAGCACAAGCAAGTACGAATATTTCAGTTTCCCCTTTCTATTCTTAGCACTTTTTCTGATATCACTGGCTCCCAACCTGGGGGTCCCAAAGCTTCACAGTGGACCGTGAGGCCTTACTGACTTTAAGGGGTGTGATAAAAACTTCCTTTGTTCCAAAAAATATCAGCAAAACTCATCTCTGATGGAATACTCACAGGAAATAAACTTGTTTTACACTAACTTCCTGCAGATATTGTGTTTACTCTTTGGGTTAATTGTACAGTTTATCTGTACTGGTTTTGTTACA
This sequence comes from Chaetodon auriga, assembly GCF_051107435.1. NCBI lineage: Eukaryota > Metazoa > Chordata > Actinopteri > Chaetodontiformes > Chaetodontidae > Chaetodon > Chaetodon auriga. The sequence continues at coordinate 3,785,515 of NC_135093.1, forward strand.
CATTTAATATAATATGAAATTGGAGTTAGTTTGCTCAATATCACATACAAATAATAATAATAAAAAGTTGCGTATAATTTTAAAACATTTTCATCTCAAAAACTAAAGGTCTGTTGCAATAACCTATTAATATCCCAAGAAGGGACCTGGTTATGAAGTAATTTTGGATACTGCTTCAAAATGCCTAAAGCTCACCTTTCGATCAGATTATAATAGATAATATCCACGTACCTCTATGTCTTTGCTCCTGGCCACCTCCTCGAAGTTCTCCTGCTGCTCCAGGGTCTTATCCACCTTGTCGTCCGTCATGCAGAAGCACCTCAGTCTGGACTCCACCGGGTCGTTCATCTTGGCAAACACCACAAACTTGGCCATGTAGGGCACACAGATCAGCTCCCTGTACAGCTGCGTGGCCAAGCCCACCGTCTCTGGGATCTGGTGACAGTCTGCTAACCAGAACCTGCACAGGCGACATATGAAATGATCGACAGTCGCAAACAGTCGCTTCTCTAAAGAATCTAGTGTGTGTAGAGGGTCTCACCTGGCGGAAACATTGGTGGTGAAGGAGACGCAGTCATTGACGAAGGTCAGAGGAGTTGTGCCGGTGATGTCTTCCCACTGTGCCGGGGACGTGCCGCCTGGTGGACAGTCACATAAGAAACATCAAACACCCTGAAGTTTATTTTCAATGTCATGGAGGGACATTTTAAACAGAAGTCATCATATTTCCTTTGGACACGCTATTCTAGTTATACGTTGAATAAGGTAAGATTTGCTGTTTCCTGACACATACAGTAACAAGATAGATTAAGATTAGTTCAATGTTCAATGTTATTTTGGATTTTTGACATGTTTTATAGAAATACGATGCTTTAAATAATCAGTATTGTGTTTTTTATTCTCACAAAAGAGTTAAAACTGATCCAAATGACATCTATTCCCTCAAATGACGCATTGCTGACTGTACTGACAACAGACGACAGTTAAAATAAGAAATGTGTGAACCTCAAAGCGTCTCATGTCACTTTGAAAATAGAGCTGACGTAAAGTCTAACAAATCATTTAGAAAATAGTCTGTAAACAATGTTCTCATGTATTCTCCAGCCCGTAACCATAACCATCATAAATACATGTCAAACCCCAGACAGGAGCTAAAACGGCTCGTTTCAGACAAAGGCTGAACTGAGGGGCTGCATTAAGGGCCAGTTTTAGATAACTAAGGATTTATTTTTTTTTTACCATGAATCATGAAAAGCGACTCGAGTGCTGGAAATGAGCATCACTGGTCCCCTCTAACCCTTAAACAACACACACACACACCTGTGATGCTGCAGAGGAGGCGGAGACATGGAGTACAGTCTCCTTTGTAGCCGTTGGTAAGCCCCTCCCCTGAGAGGGGCGGGACTGGGATTGTCATGGTGATGGGCTTGTGGAACTTCCTTCTTCTGGGCTCCACGGTAACGATAGGGCTGAAGGTTGCTCGGTTACCAAGGATTTTCTTCACGGTCTCGTCAGGGACCGGCTGGGCCTGTGAGAGGAGTGGCAAAGATGAGTCAGTGATGTGTGTGTGTACACTTGTGTACACTGTGTATTTCCATGTACTTTTGTGTATATTGTTTGCAGCATCCCATGAGTGGGACAGATGAATCAAACGTCTCACCTGCAGTCCAACTTTGATCTTCTTTGTTAATGCTCCCTCAGGGAAGGAAGCTTGAACCAATGGGACGCTGCGACTGCACAGAGTCCCGCCCTCTGGTCCCATATGATTGGTCTCCTGCCTGATTCGAGACACGACAGCAAAGTACTGTGGGAAGTCCTTGGTGACGATGCGGCAGATTCTCTTCCTCTCCAGCTCCTCAGGACTGTCCAGTTCTACAGGGAAGGAGAACACATGAACCTACAGGAGCGGCTCAGCTCAGAATCTAGTATGATACCAGTGCAGGTGTCATACTAAATTGTGAACATATATAATTCTACACATAGGGGCTTTAAAAACACTTACAGGTGTGTGTCACTTGAAATACCAGGATGATTCAACAAAGTTTTGGCTAAATAATTAAAGTGCTTTACCTTCATCCATCCCACCGAGGAGCTGATTGAGGTCGTCGGTCTTGCAGTCGTACAGATGCTCCTTCCAGGATTCTCCGTTCTCGCTGCGCAGGAGTATCAGCTCTCTCTCTTGGCCCCGCATCGAGCCAAAATGAGGGATCTCCACTATCACAGGCCTATTGAGGTACACGTCGTGGAAGTATGGTTTAATTAATCACACTTTATTCATTTAAATGACAAACAGCAATTAAACCAAAATGTTGATAGAGCTGAAATATGAATAAGGAACATTGAAGGACACTGGTCTCAAAAGCACACTGCACGGGAGTGAATGAACTCTGCAGATGGAGAGTGTTGTTCATAATGACAGCTGTGGCCGTGCTGCAGGTCGATGGGACATTCACAGCGCATGTCATAGCTTAGCATGACCTGACGGGACACATGAAATGGAGTGAGGAGCGGGAGGAGAAAGCTGCACAGCCCTTACTCAAACAAGGCATGATAGCAACACAAGAGAGGGATGAACGTGCTCGAGCCTGAGGAGCATGTTTTTCAGAAACAGACAAAAATAACCACTGTGGGGGTAAGAGAGGAACTATATTCATTGATCATCCCCTTGAAAAAATCCTCTAAAAAATTATAATTTTTCTGAAAAGCTCCAACAATAAACTTCATCTTTGTAAAAAATAGTCACAAGCCTCTGCTCCATTTTACTTTATTACTTTTGGTCGCATTCTGGGCATTTTGCCAACAATGGACTGATTACATAACATACTAACATACTTTGCTAACTAACGTTTTCTGGCCAAAATCCCAAATTTACTATCTACTACTAACTGATTATTCCTTTATTAAATTGTTAAGTTCTTCAGATCATAATGCAAAAAACAAACAAACAAACAAACACACACACAAACAAAAACATTAAACTAGCAAGTAATTTCACCTGGGTTAAAGTTATGCTAGCTAACTTAAGCTAACGTTAAGCTAGCTAACTTAGGCTAACGTTACTCCACACAGAATTTTCACATGCAGACTGAAGGTCGGACAGAAGCGGTAAATTAATGTTGTTTTTTCTTAAACTCTGTGTCATAACCAATTTCAGACAAGTTCTTTGAGACACTTTAGATACCTTCATCTGCCAGAGAGGGCGACTGCTGACCATGAAATAACTGATATATTAGTGTAACGTTGTTTCATTAAAAAAACAAATCTTCTACGAACTGAACCCTTCATGGTGTCATTCAAGACACAGCCGACTGGAGCTGCAATGAATCGATAAGACTGATCGACTGCAATCCAAATATACAGTATGACATTATCTAGACTGATATTAACGCACAGGCTAATGTGCACGCGCGCGCACACACACACACACACACACACACACACACACACACACACACACACACACAGACGACTGACAATTGTTTTTTTAAGACCTCACCATCTTCCATCGTTAACAATGTTTAAACAAATATTTTAGGTAATAATTAGGTGCTGCGAGAATATATGCACGACATTATAGCAACATTTATAGCAACATCTTTAGGCTGGTTTTTGCTTTTGCTTTCTCATCTGTGCTCGTCTCACTGGTTTGAAGCGGATGAGTTTCATCCGGATAAGAAAAAGGCGACATCACATGTTTCCGTGCACCAATCAAGAATCAGAATCTGATGACATTTGGGCCCTTTGACTGTTGCTTATTCAATTAGATAGCTTTATTTAAACAGTTAAACCTGTCTCACGATTTAGAGTTTTATAAAGAAAAGCCTGAAGAGACAAACAGTCCTAATAAACAATAAATCTCACACCGTCTGAGGCACAGTGTGTTTACTGCTTGTCAATAAACATAATGAAAGAACCCTTCTGAGATGACCTGCAGCCCTCAAGTTCCACAGCACTGAAATGTGCTTTGTTTCTTTGTATAAACACCTGAAATGGATCAGTACAGCTCAGCCAGACTCGTTCTACTGATGGCTCTGGCAATTAATTACACAAAAACACTGTGGGATGACATAAAACTGATCTCAAAGGTGAAGTAAAGTAACAGCAGTCATGGGAAGCAGGATGATGCTCGGCTTGAGGAGGAAAAGGCTCATGCCCAACAAGCGCAGTCCAGTCCAAACAGCCAATCAAAACCTTTACTTTCAGTGACATCAGAAGCCCACTGAAAGCCTCTGAAATAAAAATACAATGGACTCTAAATGAAAGTGGCTGGAAAGTAACAGTAATGGATTTAAAGTATTATTGTGTAGTTTTAGGAAGAATTTTAAAATCTAAATGTAAATAAATAAATAAATAAATAAATCCACTCTGCTGTGGTGGACCCATCATCCAACTGACTCTAAATAAGCAGTAAGTCGTCGTCCTCCCTTCAAAAGCTTGTGCGAATCATCACTATGTCATTGATTTCTTCCCAAAACTACATGGTGGCCATGTAATCGTGATGCCGTATCCTAACAAATCAAAGTCAACAGAGATGGGTAAAATAATCCATCAGCATGAATCAGCCCCGGTCATGTCGTTTCCTTGGGAGTGGTGGGAGGTACAGAAGGGAGAGGAGCAGGGAGGAGGGGATGCTATATTTGGTTCCTACCCAACAAATCTAGTTCCTCTGGGTCCCAGCTGTAGCACTGGACTAACCAGGCTCTCGCCTTCATTAAGGGCTGGCAGCTTTCTGGGAAGATGTAGTTTACTGTGTCCGCAAAACAATGAAACACACACGCACCCACATACATACACAAAACACACACTTGGAAAGTCAGTAAAAGCACACTGAGCCACTGAGTTCTAGCTTTGGTTCATAAGATTCGTCCCTCCAGCGCTCTGCAGTGATGTCACGGTATCAGAGGTGCTGGTTTAGAGCTAATGTTGACGAACTGTGTTGCTAACTGAAGAATGTCTGTGGTTTGCCAGAGAGACAGAACACACCTGCACACCATCAATCCTTCTTTAATGTAGAGTACTACAGTATCCAGGAATGCAAATTATATTACTATCACTGAAAGAGTAACTTGTGTCTTTGCTGACCTCCACTGGATTCAACTTGCTGCAGTGATGAACAGGTTTTAAACTTTTAACCTGAGGGGGAAGTAAAACGCTGCTTTTCAGCCTGCTTTAAGTTAAACTTTACATCATTTACTGAGCAGAAATGCCAAACAACTGCAGCTTTCAGCTCCTCAAATGTGACCTCATACTGTTGTTTTCTGTCTTTCTCTGATTTTACGAGGGATAATTTGGGGTTTTGGAGTAAAACAAGACATTTTTAGACACACAACAGAGCATTTCCTGGAATTTTCATTTTTTTTAGTCATTGTTTCAGTGGGTTTGATCAAGGTGGACGTTTTCAACTGATTCATCGGTTAAAAAAAATTGGCATTCAAGATTTTAACAATGAACAAAATTATGGAAATAAATCAGAAATTGCAGTTTTAAGCCCTATTATAAATAACAGGATAAACTCTAGTTTAACATGTAATCCTTACCAACAGGCATACGTGTCCTATTTAATGCATTTTAATTCCAATCCAAATGAAAGAAGTCATCAAAGCCTCGCCATTCAGCTGAGCCAAATCTATCATTTCTGTAAGTTCCATCACAATAGGGATGTATATAGAACTCAACTAACTAGCACAGCTGGATTTGAGGCTTGAGGGTGAGCACACTGCAACAATTCCACTTAAACTGCAAATTAAACAGCAGGTATTACACCTCAACATGCAAATACACACAGTCACACCCCGAAATATCAACGCAGACGGTTGGAAATGGCGATGCAAGAAGCAGAAGGAAGGAGGTGTCAAGTCACTGAGCAAAAGTGAAGAAAAATAAGCAACTGAGCAACAATATTGGTGGGTTTAAAAAAAAAAGGCATCTTACCCGAGGAACTGAGCTCCGGCTGGACCGACTTCAACTAGTCGGCTCGCCAGGCCTTCTCCTTCCACCATCGGAGGAGGCGACGCCAGTTTGTGTCTCTTGACCAGTCGGCAGGTGATCCTGGTGGGCGCCGTGCACTTCCTGGGCGGGATGATGATGCGCATGCCGTTGTGACGACTCCCTCTCATGGAGCCGCCCCTGGCGTCGACCATGAAGCTGACCAGGAACCTGATGAGAGCGAGAAAGAAGAAAAGGAGGAGGAGGAGGCAAGGAGTGATAGGAGACAGAGAGACAGTAAAGTAGAGAGCGCAAAGACGGGAGAGTAGAAAGTGAAAGAAAGAGGAGCGTGTGGGGAGGAAAAGATAACCAGAGGGAGAAGAGAGGATATAGAAAAGGAATGGAATAAGAAGTAAAATATACATCAGTGTAAAACAATACTGATGGAGAGAGAAGAGCTTTAGTTGAGGTGAGGTCCCTTCTCATGCCGTGATCTTCAAAACACACACAAAGTAAGCGTGAGCAAAAGAGAAAACAGATTAAGAAAGAAGGGAGAACAGAAATGTGAAGAGTTTTCTGTGCTGGCGGCGGCTGCGCTTTGAAAACAGATTCTGCAACATCCATTTCCAGCAAATTCATGATCTTAAATGTAAATTCTGATACTTCAGAGGACGTTAACTGCTGCCATTTTGAAGGAATCAGCCAAGATGCCAACACAGGAGCCTCCAGTGTAACCTGTTTTATCCTTATTAGACGGAAGTGTAGTTCTGTGTGGAGCTCATTCTGACTTAAAGAAGGAAATCACATAACTCACACACACACGCACACACGCAGATCCACACCATGCAACGTGGTGAACGACATGTCATGTTAGTTTGAATGTAGCCGTTGATCAAATGGTGTGAATGTAAATGTAATTTTGCATAAATGAACCATTTGAGAAGTATGATTGACTAACACAAATGTTATCTGTGGTTGCAATGTATTCATCTTGAACAGGCCTGAATCTGCTGAAACTGATCTGTCAATTGGCTTATTGGAAAAAGGTAAAAGCGTTCAGATCCAGCTAGAACTAAAGTGCAGGTCCATGTCAGTCTCTACAAAGTCAACACAAACTCTTCCAGATCAGTTAGAGACTCGCAAAGATTTCCTCCAAACAAAAGGGATCAACACAAACCACTTTATGTCGAGTGTGTCGCGACACGGCTCATGTGTGAGGAGAGCAAACACAGATGTTATGAGTGAGCAGAGAGGGGAGGGTGCGTGACGTCACCGGAAACAGGAAGTAACACAAAGAAGGTAGAGGTGGTGATAAAGAGGACAACCAATCACAGTCAATCACCTGCTGTCGTACTGCGGGAGCGGAGAGGAAAAACTGCAGGATGGACGACAAAGCAACGCAGGAGTGACAGGTCAACAACAGAGCTTTGTCATTAGAAATACCACTGAGAAGACCATTAGCAAGGAGTCCTTTAAAGGAATAGTTCCACATTTTGGGGAATTCGCTTTTTTGCTTTCTTGAGTCGGATGAGGGGGATTCACTCTCACGTTTGTGTGTTAAATGCATGCCTACAGCCAGCAGCGGGTTAGCTTAGCTTAGCAGCAAGACGGGAGTTGTTGCTTTTACGCTTCAGTTTTTGTCCAGATTTAACAGGTGAGCGAGGCTAGCTGTTTCCCCCTGTTTTCAGTGTTTGTGCTAAGCTAAGCTAACGGCTGATTGCTGTAGTTTAATTTTCATTTTATTTACCAGACAGACGCAAGAGTGACATCGATCATATTTCCTCCAGAAAGCAAATTAACGTATTTCCCAGAATGTCAAACTTCTGCTTTAAACTACAGCTCCTTCATTTCCGCAGTTAGTGGCTGAATCTGCTGCTGGAAAGATTTACCTGATCTCAGGTGAATCCAGGTGAGCACTGGTCAGATTACTGGATTTGGATTTGACTAGATTTGGATTGCTGTCGCACAGTAATTACGGAAATGAAGAACGTGTAACTTCTGCTAACAGACTAGCTTTCAGATTTGCACAGAACAGACAGTCAGAGAGGATGAGGAGAAACCGCTGCAGATAGGAGCCGTTTCCTCGAGTGGACAGAAAATGAGAGAGAAGACAGACAGAGAATACATGACAGGCAGGTGGAAACAGAGACGAGCACTTGCCTCACAACTCTAATTCCTCTTTTCATCTAAAATCTGAAAACACTGTGATCACGTTAGCAAGTTTTCTCCCTCCATCTTCTGCTTTTCCCTTCATCCTTGCCATTAGATGAGATCCCACGACTGATATTATCCCCGATCCGTCCTCCCTCCCCGTCCTCCTGCTTTCATCCATTCATCTATTCAAACATGCTTACCCGGAGTGTATCGGTGAGGAGACGAGGTTGACATTATCCAGTGCGTCCGCAGTCCAGCTGTACCTCCTCAGAGAGTCGTTGTCAGCGTCCTTCGCCACCGCCAAATGCTGTGGAGGAGACAACGAGGTGAGAGCAATGCAAGAGACAAACCTTCTATGTGCAAGAGAAGGAAGCAGAGGAATGATAATAATAATGAAGCCATGCAAAAAATGATGAAATGTCAAGTGTTTCCAGCTAAAATCTCACAATAAAAAGTTTCTTTTACATCCAAAATGAGGACACACAAGCACTGACGCATAAATCCAGCAGTGAGCTAAGACATAACAAAAAGACAAGACACCTTATTTCAAGTTGCACCTCCTCTGGGGGAAGGAGGGCATTGCCACTAATACAACTTTCAGGATTTATGGCTGAGACGTAAAGTGATTTCTACTCATGAGAGACTTTGGCAGCTGCCAGTGAGAGAAAGTCAATCTGGAGATTGGACATTTCAGAAGGACACCGGCATTTAAAAACACTGTTTTTAAGGATGGTGACAGAAACGAGTGTCAGATGTGCCAGTGCTGAACAGTGAATAGATGCAATCACAGTATGATATTAAGAATCATCTTAAAAACACTGAAATTGTAAAATACTTAAAAATAAAGTTTGCTCTTAATTCATCCAACACATAATAAGGACGTTTTGATGTGGTGACAGCGTTACTGTAGCATCTCAGTATCATTATCACAACACATTTTTAAGGTCACTTTATAATGATGAATTAAAAAAATGATAAAATATATACATGCTGTGATGGTGGCAAACCTTAAAATAATATTGAAAGTACACATGACAAATAATAAAGCCTGAATGACATATTGTCACATGCACTGAACGTCTACCTTATTGTGCTGCTCTACAATGAAAGACCTTTCCTTACAGAGCATCTGGAGCAGCGTGAGAGGAGACAAGCTGTTAATACAATCATGCTACTCTGAAGTACTCTTCAAACTACTGCATTGTGTGTCTTACTGTACTTTAGCAGCACTGTTCATTAGCAGGCAAAAACTAGCAGCATTGAAGAGCATGCCCAGACTCTTGCTTGCTTGGAAACTCAAAATCTTTAAGTTTTAACCGGGCTGCACAACCAGTTAGGGAGTGTGTAATGACACTATTGAGCTGCATTATGGGAAGTGTTTTAGGGGCTGCAAATGAGGATAGTTCAGCCTTTGGTCCATTGGTTTTAATCACAAGCTGTCTGACTGAATGGAAGTGCAATGCTAAAAAGCTGGAGTGCCCATTTAATGCTAATGCATGGAGACGTTTGGCTTTATTACATGAAAAACATGTTTACATTCCCACAAAATAAGGGAGCAAAAATGTATTAGCAGGAAAATGTACATGTTCCAACAATAGCCATCAAAGCTGGACATATTTCTGCTTTGGTTACTTGATCTCTTTTGGCTTGTGGGATAGATAAAAGTTTCCCCTGACCTCCCACTTTACCTTAAGTGCCACCTTACGGCCTCCTTAAAGTAGGTGGGGTCATCACAGTAATCCCTTTTAGATGGCAGCACTGACCACTAATCTGATTTCCTCTTTCAGTAAAATGTAACAGGATTGGCCGTCTTTATGTCAACACTGACTCAGGTGGAAGAGGATTGGTGCATAGCCTGGCTTTTGGCACCTCACCAAGACAGCTTGGCACATTCCGAGACTTAACTGAGTCTCTCGTGAAGTTCATGACCTGCAGATTACTGACTAAGAGTGATGGAAGCCAGCAGGAGACACAGAGGCAAAAAGAGACTAAACGTGTGCACCTTTAGGCGTCCATACGTCCGGCCTGCGTACGTACCATCTCCTTACTGGGCGCCAGCATCTCCTCTATCATCATGCTGTCCCGCGTGAACGAGCTCCGGTTCAGCGTGTTGGACCTATCAGAACTGAAGGAACGCAGGCTTGGTGTGGTTGCCGTAGAAGTCACGGATTACCAAGACAACAGTCACAATGATGGAGAGGGGAGGTGAGGAGGAGGAGGAGTTGGGAGGGGGTTGGGTGTAAGGGGGGAGGTTTGAAAGTGAACAGAAAAAACAAACAAAAACACATTAAATGCATGCAGCTTCCAGGAACCTGACTGTATGCTACCAACAACAACCACAAGGCAAGAAAGTACACACAAGTGTTTCTGAGGCAAAACCCAGAGCGGGAAAGAAACGACTGTTGCACAAAGGCAACACAAAAACATCTTGAGAGACTAAACTCTGTAGGAATCCAGATGCAAACGCAGTCGTCAGTGATGTCTGAAAATAATCCTCCAAGTAATACCACCTGGGTGGTGAATGTTCAGAGCAAAAAACAAAACGTGTTGGGTGAAAAAGATGTGTGCGACCCTCTTTGTACTGCCTGTGGCTGTCTATAGCAAATGGGCTACTCGCACCATCATGCTGGCACACAATTGGAAAGCCCAACAAAGGCAAGCGGAGTAGCTTATGGACGTTAAGCAGATTACTGTATGGTGGACAATGGACGTGGTACTAAGACAGGAAACTGGCCATCATGACGAAACACTTGCAGATAATTAGCTGCTGCCTCAAGCTTCCTTTGACGACACATTAAACTGCATGTTGTTCATGAGACGAAGGTTCTGTCTCAGTACATTTGTCAGCGACTGTGTGCTGTGATGTTGTTTGTGATGGGGCTTTGAGAGACTTTTATGAGGCAAATTAAGAGCATTCCTGAGCGGTGACTTATGATGAATGTTTGCCTGCAACATCTCAACCACAATTACAACACTGCTGTTCACTAAGGGATGTGAATCAATTAGCTGTGCGCCCGGAGGAACTGCTCTGCAGCACAAAATGGCAAAAACACCACTCTGATTCTGAAATGGCAAATCTATGGAAGCAGAGAGTTTGTAATATGTATATGTATGAATGTATTTTTAAGCCCATTTTCTCATGATTGCAAAGGTATTTTGCTATATTGGAATTTCATCGCGATAACAGGGTTATTATGTCAAGAAATTAAAAGGTTGTGTTTTGAGGATAATGAGATAATAATCCTGAAATCTTGTTACTTTGAGATCACAGCATGATTTTATCAAGTCATTCTCTCTCATTTGAGGACGACACGATTTTGTCTACAACGGTTCATCGGATCGACTTCACAGTTGGTGGGTGTTCTGATGAGGAACTGTACTTTCGAGCCTGAAGTATTTTGGTGGAGCAGTTCTAGAGAGACATCCTACATTAACAAGTTTAAACAACAGTCTTCAGCGAATCTGAGTTTTAATGTTAATGTTTACTGACTACCTTCAATGAATAATGTCAGCCTGTCCTTTTTAACGCTCTGGGAAACAGCTGTAACTTGTGCTAGCTTGTTAGCTTCAACATGAGTTCATGAATTTTGCCAAAAGTAATTCATATAGATTTCATTCATTCCCTGTTATGTCTGGATGAAAAACTTTTCTTTCAGCAAATGCTGATAAAGTCAGTGTATAATCAAATTTTTAAATTGCATGTTTTGACATTTTTAATACATAAAATGGTACATTTTGCTTGTCATGTGTGCTGTGTGTCTTTGGCCTACATTCAGCCAATTAAATGTCATTTAACGAGGAAGCAGAAATAACAATAATCATTATTCTAATAAGTTAGGTGCTAATCGTAATATTACTGTTGTGAATAAAGTTTGCAAAAGGGGGAAAAAAACGGTGGCACATGCATATGTTTTGAAGGGTAGGTGTGGAACTGCGGGGGCTCTCCGGCTCTGCAGGTCGACATGAGGAAACTTCTTGTTTCTTTTAACAACATACAGTGGGTACTGTCCACTATTTATGGTCACTATACGACTCTAAACTGATGAAGGCAGTGACTACCGCCTGCAGATACATCAGCTCAGGTCCCTGGAAGCTCTATGAAGGAGCACTCCACACAGAAACCAAAATGATGCAAAGCCCCACCTTTATGTGGCTAACCCACAAAAACCCAAGCATTAATGATACAGTAACCACAGTCAAACACAAAAGCAAACACAGCTCTACAAGCAAGGAACACAGCAGAACAGTTTTCAACTGAAAGTAAGGAATCGGACATAAAGATCACACAAGTCAACCACGGGACACAAAACATAAAAAAAACTGGTCAAAATCATCAAGTTAGTTGTCAAACACACAGAGTAAATATGTATTACACTGGACCACAGAGTCATGGTATTGATAGTGACTGGAGTCCGGGGGTGTCAGGGGAGGGAAAGGGCTGAAATGGGTGGGGTGGGGGAGGTGTAGGGAGGCCTCTTCATGCCTTTAGCCTTACCTGACTTTGGGACTAACATTAAGAACGGACATGAGGAGAGAATAAAAGATCATGAACAAACAGGGGAGTGGACAGAGAGATGCAAAGAGGAGAAAAGCCAGAGCAGAGATGCAGGTTGGTAAAATGATGCCACATGCTGCCGACTCATTTTTGGACTAATATCAGAGAGGTTTACCCCCCGTGTGTTCACTCAATGAGCTCAGCTTCAAAGATTTATGACAGAAGTGTGAGGAGGGAGGAGTCATTTTCATTTCCTGACGTAAAAGTCTCCTTTGTCTTCTGTATTCATTAACTGATTTTCATGGCCACAACAGAAAAAGAGCAACATTAGCATTCATTTGTTTCTGACTGCCTGATCCAATGTTTAGCTCTGTTTTGGTCTCCACCAGCTCCTCAGGAAAATATCTGACTCTTTAGCTGCTAAATGATCCACTACTGTACTGCTAACTTTGTCTATCTGCCGTTTGATGCTGAGGTAGAGTACAGAGGTTTTATGGCTGAAAACAGCTGCCTGTTGCAGCTTCACTTGATGAAAGCTGCAAGAGTGAACCAAAACAATAAAGTTACGGGCCTTAAAACCAAAACGATAAGCTAGAAGATGCTAAAATGCTCCATTAACAACTACCAAGGAGCATGTTGGTAAGAAACATCCAGTCCTCTTAAAATGATATTACTTACACTGCTAATATCAGGCTGAGCTGAAGATTACACTCAATCCAGCAACCATGAAATGATTCATGCCTCTGATTGGCTTCTCTGCCATAGCACAAGCAGCTGTGGCTCATGGGTATTGTAGTTTTTAGAGCCATCCACTACACAAAGCTGATGCTTTGGAGACTTCTGTGTTATTTACAGCAGGAAAAGCTACTTCTTTACCAAGCAGCTCCTCCCACGTCACAACTCCATTGGGTCTGCATATTTTGCTTTTAAAAGGCTAAAGTATTAATGTTAAAATCCTCAAGTGACCAATACAAAAGTTTAATAGTGATGAATACAACAAACAACATATAACATAGCCTCCTTTCAACGCACTGACAGTGATTTTGTAGATAATTCACTTGCTAAATTGACTGAACTTACAGTGATTTGAACCCATTGCTGCAGTGAATCAGCAATTGGTTAAACCAATTCTCAGGTTGGGGTGACACACACACACACACACACACACACACACACACACACACACACACACACACACACACACACACAACCTCACTCAAACAGTGTGTGTTGATCTAACCCAGCGCTCAAGGCCACACAATCGAACATGTTTCTAATTTCCTGTGGCTCAGTGTCCATGTGTGTCACCCCACAGATATTCAATAACCCCCACCCTCTTCAGAGGGCTGCAGTGTGTCAATATTTTTGTGCGAGTCCAACAAGCCCTGAAAGTGAACTATGACCTCCCACTGGTGAGAGGAAAATGTGTATGTGTATGTGTGCCGATTCAAGGTCAGGATACTGTAAGGCCTCACTGGCATCTCACGTCGTCTGGATAATAAGAGAATAAATTTAAAAAAAAAGAAAAAGGCTTCAACAGAGTATTTTAATAGATTTTAGTCCCAACTCTCTGTGAATTGATGTTGGTTGTGTTGGTTTTCAGGTCATGAGTTTTCATTTGGCTTCTTTTGCAGGTACAGATTAGTTCATTTGCCTGCAGCGTAACCCTGCTACCCTGTTAATCATCGGATGATGATTAAGAACCAGCGTTTCTTGAAGCTTTGAAAAAGACTCTTCAGCACGCCTCAACTTCAGTGTATCTGTATCCGTCACAGTAATTGTGATACCTTGGTGTACTGTAATTATCATAAATAAAGGAGAGCATGGTGGGAATGTCTACCACATGCCAGCAATAAAAAAAAGACCACAAGAGTACTTCTCTTTTTTGGTAAAGAAGAGCAGGGCTAATTTCTTGTTTTGTACTGAGCGATTTCCTGTTGTGCTGAAAAGCAATTTACCATTTTCATGTGAAATCTACAAACAGCTGATCTGTGTTTTAAGACCCAGTCACACCAGAGAGTAGCACAGCCAAAGTCATCGACACATCTTCGATAGATATGTGGTTGTAGAAGCTTGCTTGGTTGCAGGGTTATTTGCTAATGTAGCTAGCAAGCTAACTGCTTACAAACTGTCCAGCCTGGAACATGCTAATGCTAATCAATCAAATAGGCTAGCAAAGCTTCTCTGTATCTGTATTTTCTCTTTCTCTCCAAGGATTGTAAGTTATCTCCATCAAATAAAACATTATTGAAGATTAGAAAAAAAGCTGTAGCTTGCAAACTGACAGTTAGCAAGCTCATTAGCCTTGTTGCTAACAAGACAATATGTTCACACGGCTTATTCAGAAGACAAGTTTTGTAATTTTCTCATACCATTTCTGCTATTTCATTAAATAAAGAGTTAATGAAGAACAGAGAAAGGAAGCTCTCACAGCCAACAAGCTTACTGACTGTCCGTTAGCAAGCTCGTTAGCTTTTTTGCTAATAGAACAATATGTTCACATGCTTATTCAAAAGACATACTTATACTTATACAAGCACACCTTATACATACTTCTAGGTCTTATAAGTGTCTTCAAACCATTCCTCTTTTAGCTTAGCAGTTGATACTGTAACACAGCTAACAAGCTACTACTAATCTACTAATTTTGGACTCTTTGGCTCTCTGTTTGCTCAACTGTCAGAAATGTCAAGATGGTTTGTTATTGGTCGACAGTTTGCGTTGAACCCTTGTTGCTAATTATTGCTCTTTCAAATGCTGGTGTGACTGGGCCTTTGGACATCTCGCTTATAGTACTGTATATAGCTGTAATGTAAGTGATAACAATTGATATTAAAATACTACATTTACCTTATCAAATTTAGAAAAACTCTTAATATAGATTATAATCTGGGGTGTGTCTTACCTCTGTGACCGTGCACCAACGCTAAAGCCCATGTAGCCCTCCTGAGGGAGCGAGTCGTCCCCCAGCTCCCGCAGGTCCTGGGGGGCCAGGTATTTGTCTGTGTCCCCCGTCATTGCATCATCACCTGCGGGTTGACAACACATAGGGCAGGAGAGAGGTTACAGAAAGAAAGCATCTTTTCATCAGAGAGAATGAATGAGTAAAGCTAACTACAGGCCGGGCACATATCCTGCTTCATCAGCTGAGATGCTTAACACTTAGCTGCACCAGACTAGCTGTTACTAGGTGGGACATCCTATGCAAGCACATTCAAAATGTTTGTCTTCTCTCTGCGCTCCCTGTTTTGTCGTCCGTGCAGACCACAACAGAGTGGCTCTTTTAGACAGACAGATCAATGCAGCCTCTACCCTGAGGCTGTTTCCAGTTCAGCCTTGGTCCAGCAAACACACACAAACAAAAGTCTTGCTGTCACTGAAAGGTTTTTGTCTCCAGTCCCCCGACGACAAACAATGTTAACAGCAAAGCTCGCGAACAACAAAGCGCTGCTGTCAGTAACTTTTCACGTCAGGTTAGTTCAGTGAGTAATAGAGTAAGAGCAAAAAACATCAGTTGAACAGCTTTAAATCTAATTAAAGGTTGGATCATGTAGTTTTACAGGAAGTTTTCACTGACCGCAGATTCATGTACAGCACAATTTTTCCAGTTAGGGCGAATGAAAACACTTTCGGCTCAGCAGAAGTCCGTGTCAGCACAGCAAACAGTCACTCAAGCTACAGAAAACTTGGTTACAGAGCTGAAACCTACAGTTAGCAGCATGTCACTCCCCTCAGAGGTACTGTAGATGTTAGCCTACTGATGAACCGGTGACCACAGAGTTGAAAGGGAGAAGGGAGGAGAGGAGGAGTTAAAAAGGGAGAGGGGAGCAAGTGCATGCAGGCGGAGAAAAGAAAGAAAAGGAAGGCATTCCAGCAACCACAAAGCACCGGAGACCCCCGCCCCACCCTCCTGTCCCCTCATCCCCTGCTGCTACGGCACCCCTCCCCCTAAACTTCTCCCTCACACACGTTACAGACGCGATGTGGCGACATTCCAGCTCGTTCTCCGGGACCCCCTACTCATTTCAGCCCCAGCGACAGCAAACCCCCGCCCCTCGAGCCGAGCAGAAACTCACCTCCTGCTTTGAAGCACTTCATTCAGGCCAGTTTGCAGGATTTCGCCCTGAGCTAACTTTCTCTGACTCCTTCAACTCTCTGTCGCTCTCTCCTGCATCTGTCTCTCTTTCACCGCCCGACGCTCACACAAACAGATCGGCTTTCTCCCGCCTACCCACCCTGCTCCAGGATTATCCAGAGTGTGTGTGTGTGAGTGTGTGAGTATGTGTGTGTGTGTGTGTGTGTGTGTGTGTGAGAGAGAGAGTTTCAGAACAGACACCTAGAGCTCAGTGCAGGACAGAAATAGTAAGTGGGTGACTCAGACTAAGTTGTCTAACATCTAAACTACCTATGCAGCGTCTATAGGAGTCCGTACAGGACAGCATATCCTCACAGCTCTCCTTAACTCTGTTGATCTTTGTATTTTGTACACTGGTTCGTTTCTTTCATCTGCCTTCTGTGTGTCTAACAGTGTGTTTTTATCACCTCCAGAGGGGGCAGTGATTGCAGAAACAGTATCCGTGTGACTGCAGCTGAAAGACCCTGATGTGCTCAGTCTGTCTTTACGGTTGTGACTATTCTCGCTGAGACAAATAAGACAGTTTGCAGAATTTTGCAGACAAAAGACAATTAAACACTATGCACAAATAACTGAGAGAAATTAGGTGCATCAGTCCAAAATGATCCTGAGGTGCACTGTCGAGCTTCAAAGTTCTGACAGCGTCAGAAATTTAAGTGCAGCTGCTGTTACACCCCATGTCACACCGACATGTAGAAATCTATGCATTTTTGAACCAAGATGGACGAGTGGAAGTTATTTTGCTCCCTCATATTTCCTTTTTTCTAGTTCTTATTTTTCACACTGGTCTAGTAGTGAAATTTAATTCTCGTATATGTGACAAATAAACCCTCAAATCCACTGAAACAGGCTGCAACCACATTTCATCAGATCCATCTCGCACAGGGAACTTTTAAAGGAACAGCCCACCGATTTAGCTCTGCACTCCCATAAAACTGTCGATGAGCAGAATCAGAGATATCATCTGTTTTAACCCTCATATTCTTCTTCTTTGCTAAAACCTGGTCATAATAATAGCACTTTATTTGTGCAGCACCTTTCATGCAGCTCAAAGTGGTGCCTCTATTACTTAAAAAGCAACTTGAGCACCAACAGTTCGGGTGTGTTATGCTACTGGCGGCTAATATAGCTTCTAGCTGTTAGCTTCAAGCAGAGACCTTTATTAGAGAATTAAATATTCAAGTTAGAGCAAAACAAGGCCTATTTATTGATGTCTTATTCGATTTCAAGTATATGTATCTTATTTTTTTAAATAATGTGTTATATTTACAATATGAAAAGCCAAAGATGGCATGAAAGGCCAAGGATGAAAACATACGACGGGTTTTGGATATTCACCTAAAAACAACATTGGAAACAGATTATTAACTGCATACATAACTGGATAATAATAGGCCAGCATATTGTGAATATGTTATGAATAGTTCAATTATCTCATGAATCAGATTTTATATCCATGCTGATTAAATATTCATTCTCCTCACAACATCGGAACTCTTTGGAAAGCCCAACAGTTTACAAAAGCCTGCAGCGGGTTTGTGGGCTGTCCTGATTTAGATCACGGACTGTGTGTGTTACTGGAGATGTTAATCATTGCTGTTACTCAGCTGGTATGTGGGCTCATGAGAGAATGTGTGTGTGTGTGTATTTGTGTGCCTAGAGTTACACTTCATGTATTTTTAGATCGGGATTGAAAGATGGACACTCTACTAAAGCTCTACAACGAAAACAACAACAAAGTGTGAGGGCAGATATGTGCACATTAGCACACAGACACTGCAAGAGTTGGCAACACACAGCGTTTAGTTGCATCAGTTCAGCTGCAGCACTTCAGACTGGTTATTGGAGTTAGTTACAGTGAGGTCACTGTTTGTTGGACTTACAGGAATAGCTGATGCAGATATTTCCAACATCCATCTCTGTTCAAATAAAGCAGAAAAACACCTTCAACCATTCATTTTTTGGAACATCTTTGCGCTCATGCATGCAGCAGGCTAGCCGCGGTAGTCGGAGGTACACGGTGTTACATGGTGATCGGACACACACCGATTACCAAACGCACCTATTTGGCAATATTTCAGACTTAAACTCAGCGCTCACAGGGGACCTGATAACGTCAGCTCGGTAAGTTGTAAACTCTGCCTGATGGAGGTGGCGGCATCTGCACACACCACATGTAATCTACACATAGACCTTCAAGAGCGCCACGAGAATGAGGCCCTGCAGCAACAGGAGATCAAAGCGAAAGCCCCACAGATACGGAGCATCGTCGACAAATATCTTGTAAACTGTCCGGAGTTGTCATGAGTTTATTAACTGGTGGGAAAATCACCTCACAGGATTATTGGTAGCTGGGACATAAGGCTGCATAATCTCATTATGTTATATAGCCTGTGTACATGTTCCACTTCATTTTGTAACTCATCCAGTTCCACCTTCTCTTTTTTTCCCATTCTGTCGTCTGTTTTCTGCCCATCTATAGACTCACTATGCGGTCACCTAAACATGCAGGCCAACAGACGTGACTCACAGCACAGAGCTGCACACGCCGCTCTATACAGAGATCTATGGTACATTATAATGCAGATACAAGCCTGATTCCAAAAAAGACGTGCAGTCTTGTCGCTTGTAAACGACTGAGCCTTTCCAGGACGCCCCTTTCACACCCAACATGACACTATCACCTGTTACCAATCAACCTGTTTACCTGTGGAATGATCCAAACAGGTGTTTTTGGAGCGTTCCACATCTTTCCCAGTCTTTAGCTGCTCCTGTTCCAACTGGTTTGAAACATGTTGCTGCATCAGATTCAGAATAGCAGATATTTACAAAAATCAATGAAGCTGATGAGGCCAAACTTTAAATATATTGTCTCTGTGCTGTTTTTGGAATCAGGGTTATATAATATAAATATAACGACAGCAGCAGAAGTCATCTCTGAGCGGTAGAAACAATGGCACAGCTGGTAATCTCATATCAGCGCATACACACACTGCACCACTGTGGGAAAGTGGACTCTTTCTGCTGACACTTAGCAGCTATAAAAAATGGGAAATAAGGGTAGAAATATGGGACTAACTGAAAATGAAAGCCTAAAAACACCAGAGAGCGAACGAAAATGAAACAAACTACTGATGGAAAAATCTCAATATATCAATCACTCCCTCCGAGTCTGCGACAGTCAGTGTAGAGCTCAAGTTCAGCCTTTTATGAGCCATGAGAAAAGAGACAACACACGCACGCACGCACGCACGCACTCCAGCAGCTGACACCATGTTTGCTTTGGCTCAAATGCGTGAAACTACAATGGAAGCGTCACCGACAAGCCTCCGGAGACAAAGGATCGAGTGTGTGTGCGTCTACTTCACGCCATGAAAAGAAATCTGTTACACACTCCACAACGCCATATGCAGACAGTTGGCATGGCAACCAGGAGAGAGACATATTTCCTGCATTTTGATGCATGAAAATACTGAAGGTTTTACAACAACGCAGCATGAGAGAGCCGAAGGGGGACGCAGCAGCTGAAAGGACTCAAGTGCAGTATGGTGCATCCGTCGTGTACAGTACGAGGGTTTGTGCATCCTATCTGACTACATTCAATTAAATAAAGTACATATAAATCAGGGTAGAAAAGGGTTCAGTTAAACATAAAAGACAGGCAGAGATTGGAAATGTTAAGAACAGAGGACAGAACAGAAAGAAGTGAAACAAAGAAATGAGGATTTAAAGAACAAAAAAAGTGAAGAAAGATGAAAAATACCTTCTTCCACATCAGATATATAGTCCTCTGTGATCATTTCGGGGACATTGGCTTTACAGACTGTGTGATTGGGATGGAGGAGAGGGTTAGAGAAAAAAGGGAACCAAAAATATGGAAAAATCATGTCTGTAATAAAACTAAAGGCAAAGAAAGAATTAACAATGAAGTGAGTGCTGTACATCTGGAAATAAAGTCCTTAAATCATCGTGACTGTGAGTAAAATGTCAAATGATGAAATAAAATAAGCTCATGATGAAAAAAATACTGTTGGCTTTTTTCACCTGAATTACTCAGCAACAACAAAATAACCGTTTCCTTGACAATAACGAGGAAATTTAGCAACCAAGGGAGCGACGCTGGGATCTCATCCTGGTCCAGCCCAAAAGCCAAATATGACTGAGTCTTTAAACACTGGCTGCCTGTACAGGATTTGACTGGTGCCAGGTCGTATGGGGAGAACTGTTCTGACGGATCTGAAGTAATAAACGGATTTACACATCAGTAAGTAAAGTGATTCCTCACCTTCGTCATCGGACATGTCCAACACCTCATTCATGGTCTCTGGAACGTTCATCTTGTGCTTCTCTATCACAGTCTGTCAAACAGAGACATGAATGAAAAATACAGTTCAACTTATTAGTTTTAATGGCAAACATGGTGCATTTCCACAACACAAACTCAGACAACTTTCAGCTTCACAGGTTTCTCTTTTTAACGCTGCTTTCGTTCAATACTTTCAGTTGCTTCGACTTCGACTTCCTGCAGATGTTTCACATTAAAAGCCCATCAGGAAAGGGAAGGATTGTGCCCTCGGAGCCACTGGGAGGCTTTTAATGTAAAGCTTTATTGCAGGAAGTCTTGAGTGTCAATGACAGTAACTTAACTAAGAACCCAACCGCAATCAATTAGTAAGTGAGAACAGTGTTTCTACTAAGAAGAGAAAATCAGCAGCGGAGCGGAGAGCATAAACATGAGGCGGAATTTATCAAGATATGAGTTCGGCATGGAGGAAGTGTCGCATTTGAATTTAACAGAGAGCAGATTAACAAAGAGTAGAGCATGAGGACACATTTCAGTCAGGAGTGTCTTATCAGCATAAAAGAGAAGGATTTGTTAAACTATACATTTCAGTCAACACACACACAGACACACACACTCACCTGGGTGGTCAGAGTTTCCTCTGTGACCACTTTGAGTGTGTCGACCACAGAGATGTAGCCGAGCCTCCTGGCAATGGAAAGAGCACTGTTCCCATTCTGGACAGAAAAACAAAAAATAACAAGAGGTGAGTATCAGGAAATCCAATCATCGTAGGATCACCCTAACAAGAGCATCTCGATCTAAACCTTAACCATCAGTGCTATCTCAGACTGAGAGAGAGAACAGACCACAAGCTGCAAAGGTCATGAGCCAGACTTAAAACATCTGGAGTGTGTGTGTACTAACAGCGGTGAGTTCGTTGGGCGATGCTCCATGATGTAGCAGCAAGTTGATGATGTGTGTGTGTCCCTGCTGTGCAGCCTGGTGCAGAGGTGTGTAACCGTTCTGCAGAGGAGGGAAAAAGAGAGAAAGCTGAAGAGTTAGAAAACACTTACACAGCAATCCAGTTCCATTTATTGTACACCCACTGACACACAGCCATTAGAATACACTGCAACGGCTCAAATATCTCCTGCACCAGGATATAAAAGAAAACACATGCACAATGACAGGTTACCTTGGTCTTAGCGTTGACTTTCGCCTGATTTTTCAGCAGGAAATTGACCATCTTCACATTGCCATAGTGACAGGCCACATGGAGAGGAGTGTATCCCAGCTGATGATGGAGAAAATCATTTGCAAACTGTGATTAGCAAAGAGATCCGGTCATTGGCGACAGCGCTGCCTACTCTTTGTCTGCCTCAGTGACCAAGGGTTAGTCCAAATAGCCACACTCGCAGTCTTAAAAACAGCAGATAGCGCTCGTGCATCCTATGTTGTAAAAATACGAAGACACAGTGCACTTAAAGATGTATTTCACTGCTGCAAGGACGGTCTTTTCAGAAGAAGATCTTCAGTTTACAATGGAATAAAACAAAGACAAGTAGGAATCGGCTGCAACCCGTGAATATTTGCTTATTTTGCAACAATAATCATGTGAGTCCTGAGACAACAAGAGGCTCGTTGTATCACCTTGGTCTCAGGGTCTATAGTAGCTCCATGGTTGACTAAGACCTCAGCAACGTTGACTTTATCCTCCTGGGCAGCCAGGTGGAGCGGAGTCAGACCAGACTGAGGACAGACAGAGAGACGGTTAAATATACAGACACACAGACAGAATTTAATACATGCATAGAGAGAAACAGAAACAAGACATAAGCTGGGTTTCCATCCAAATACACAGGAAATTTTAACTAAATTTCCAGAAAATCCGCAAAAGAAGAAACTTAACACTCACTGCAGATGCATCATACTAAAACCTAAATAACAGAGTCTTGGATAAAGACACTCTCATTTTTGAAGTAAGGCTCTGGCCATCAAACACAAGTTTATAGTACACATAAGTACACCATAAATATTACTCCCATGTCCCCTTGTGTCTGCCTGTGAGACACGTATACAGACACAAACATCTGCAGCAACGGTAGCGTTCGCGCACACATCTCGTACCTTATTGCCCGTGTTTATGGGAGCGTCTCGAGCCAGCAGCAGTGTCACTATGTCCACGTTGCCTTCCTGTGCTGCGAGGTGCAGAGGCGTGATTCCCTGGCGTGTCACCGTGCTGGTGGAGGCACCGTACTCCAGTAAGGTGGTGGTTATCTCCATCTGATTCTTCTTCGCTGCGATGTGGAGCGGCGTGTAACCGTTCTGGGTTCAGACAAACAGGGAGGGTTATTTCTTTGTCCACATGTTGCTTTCTTTTATTCCTTCACCTCCATTATCCAGTTAGGTCAACTTACAGAATAATCTGAAGTACACAGAAACAGTCACTGTATGAAAGCAAACTTTCGATTTCCTGTTTTATGCTAAGCTAAGCTAACAAGCTGCTAACAGGATGCAGCTCCATATTTAGCACACAGACATGAGGGTGCGGTCAATCTTCTCATCTAAGTACTGTGCATTCCCCAAAATGTGAAACCATTCCTTTAAATTAGTTATTTAAAGAAAAGTGTAATTAAAAACTAACAAGTGGTCGAATAATTCATTTTACACGTGAATCTTCATGACATCTTGCATAGCTACAATATTGCAGTATATATAATCATAAGAAAATATTTGTATTAATATCATAATATTACATTTAGGAATATCATCTAGACCAGTTGTCTTAATTTTGACATTTCGCTGTATGTACGATTCATATTTACACTTTAAAAACATTTGCAAAAATTCTTGTGTCGTCTGGGGTCGTGGCCCGAAAACTGGCTTATTCAGGGAATAAGAGTTATTGGGGCCTAGCTAATTTCAGTGGCAGCCCTTTCTGGATAGATGCTGTTAGAGTGGAACGGGTGCCCAACCAGCCAATCACAATGCTTCGCTCAGCCTGTTTGTGGGTGACTGAAACTAGGTCAGCCTGCTTTCACCCAGAGCCAGAGAGAGAGCGAGAGGTTTCGGTGCATTAACGCATCAAGGACCGTTCGACATAACCACTGTGACTGACTCCTACCTTTGCAGCAGCGTGCGGGGAGGCTCCCTGGTTCAG
The DNA here is from genome assembly GCF_051107435.1 of Chaetodon auriga. Taxonomy (NCBI): domain Eukaryota; kingdom Metazoa; phylum Chordata; class Actinopteri; order Chaetodontiformes; family Chaetodontidae; genus Chaetodon; species Chaetodon auriga. The sequence goes on from NC_135093.1 coordinate 3,809,669, forward strand.
CAGGAGCAGCGCCACCTTCTGGTTATCATAGTGTGCTGCCACATGCAGTGGAGTTAGTCCGCTCTGAACACACACACAACCAGTGTTAGACGGTGACTCACGTATAGCACAGCGCAGTGAGCAGAGGTGATCAAGAGAGTAACGTGAAAGTGCAGCTACAAAACAAACATGTACACAGCTAACGGTGGTGTGTGACACGCGTGTGAGCTGCATACAAGAACGAGGACACGTTCACCGTGCCCTGTTCTTCATGGTGGAGCTCACACACACACACACTCTGTTTTTGTCATTGTTCCTTCACACTCCAGTGCTCAAACACGCGTTACCTTCCCGGCAGCATCAGGCGGAGCGCTTTTCTGCAGCAGCAGGTTGGCGACCTCGATCTTGCCGTACTTTGCAGCCACGTGCAAAGGAGTGAAGCCCTTCTGTGGAGACGCACGACAACGGAAGAGAATATTAAGATAAATTTATGGCAAAAATCTAATCTACTGACGTCCTGTGGCTGTTAAAAACACTTCTCTCATGACTCTCTACACAACACCGTATGTGTTTAATCCCTTATAATTGAGCCATTTACGGGATAGTGTCCTGACAACATGAGAGACTGATTATCTGGTGCTTAAAACTGATGAAACAGGGTTCAGGGTGTGGAAGTAAGATGTGTGTTGTGTGTGTTACATCAGATTCTTCATCTGTGAGGCGACACAGATCTGTGAACTGGCCGGACAGACCCAGCCGTGTGTGCGTGTTTGCATGTGTATACTGTGTGTGCAAACTGAGGGGTGACTAACAGTTACAGGGCTTGACAGAAGGCCTGAATTTCGTATATGAATGAATGGAGGCGGTGGACGGATGAATGATAATGATCTAAAATCATGCAGCTACCTGAACACTAGATCAGATTACTGCAAGTTAATCATATGTGACTTTACTGAAACATTAGGACTGTAGCTCCATCCATCCTTTAATGTCAAAGTAAATAATCTACGACCTTCACTGACCTGCGCTGAAGATTTAATCACAACACAATCTGTGAAGATGCTTCACTGACATTTTAAAAATGTTTTTCAGTCATTACAGGCAGGTCGGGCATTATTCAGTCAGTCACCTTATATTTATTGTTAATTAGCAAATGTTAGCATGCAAACATGCTAAACTAAGGTGGTGGATATGGTATGAATACACTGGCTGGTCGGACCTTCAAAAGGACCTCAAGAGATTTAATATGGAAGCAAAACACAGAGTCTGTGTCACGGCTGAAAGTCACCTGGAAACATCTCGTCTGTTCGACTGTATTTAGAGTTTAGGGACTTTCCTTCGTGTTGAAACTGTGGCCATCAAACGCTCTGCTACAGCCTGAATGGATGTTATGAAATGAGCAATGCACAAAGAAAGCCTGTCCAGGAACAGAGTCTTCAGACTCCGGAGAAGTTTTTCTGACCCAGCTCTCCCGCTGGCAGACAGTCAACTGTAACTCATGTTCCTCAGTCCCAAAGTCCCTGAAGGTTTGCCAACAGTTTAGCAGTAACACATCGAGTATGCAGCCTCATGTGGCAGATCTACAACTGTTAACTGTTATCATTGGACTACCCGGCAGACCACTCAGCTCTCACTGCTGATACAGGACTCAGTGCCATCCTGATGCTATCTGGACTCTGCTGCCCGATGCCCCATCCGTCTCCACACGTCACATTTCCTCATGTGTGTGATATTTACCTTGGTAATAATGCCCAAACTCGCTCCTTGGTCCAGCAGCGCTGCAGCCACATCTCTGTGTCCCTCCCTGGCAGCCAGGTGTAAAGGTGTGTATCCGGAGCTGGTGGTGGCATCTGGGCACGCTCCGTTTCCCAGCAGCTGGTGGACAATGTCTTGCTTACCGAGACGGCTTGAGATGTGCAGCGGGGTCTGGTCATCCTGGTGACAACAACCGAACAAGCATTTTTAGCTGATACCAAAGCACAGCGGCTAAGAGAGAAACTGAACTGAACCAATGATTTACACCCCAGAAGCCATCGATTTATAATATTCACACAAGTTGGGATGAAAAGTAAATAAGCAGTGGCTTTGCTATTATTCTAAATGGAGGTGCTCGTTAAAGTAAATTCAACACAAATATTAGCATGTCTACGTAACAAAGCAATTAATTTCTGTAATTACGTCGTGACAGTTTGCCTGCAAAAGGTTTTTCTATCACAGTGAGAATAAAAGGATAAACTGGAGACGAGGCAGCTGCTTCTGTACTGCAGTCACTCAGTAATTAGAAACGTGCAGACACAACCGCACGCTCACATGCAAACACACACTCGTTACTGCGTCTCAGACACACTACACACACACAAAAGCGTTGTGGCTGAATGGGTTCGACGTGTTTTCTGAGTGTCACACGTGGTCTACCTTGGCCTTGGCATCGACTCGTGCTCCGTTCTGGATCAGATATCGGACCACGTTCGACTGTCCTGCCCTCGCTGCCATGTGGAGAGCTGTCTCCCCCCTCTGGAACACACACACACACACACACACACACACACACACACAGGAAAGAGGGACTGATGTTTAATCCAAAGTTTTGCTTCTTCTTCCTTCCTCATGAAAACACACTCACACAGAATCTGGTAGAAGCTCCCTCTCTGTTGAGATGCAGGGAGAGAGGGAGGCAGAAAGAGAGACCCCCTCGCTCTCCACACCCAACTCACCATAATGACGTCCCATAATGTTCCGTTTCTACGGTAACCTGGCCACAGACACGGCGTGGGCGACCAAATACTTGGGGTTGAGGAGTTGACTGTGCAGCACTCTTTCCCCTCTTTCTTCCCTGTCTGTTCGCTCATTGCTCCTTTCTCCTCTTTCTCCTCCTTCTCCCATCGATCTCTCTCTTTCTCCTCGCTCCTCTTTTTCCGACAGAGGAGTTTAGATGGACACGGTGAGAGTGAGACGCCCTTTCCTTACGCACACATGGCATTAATAGACTTCCTCTGCTCCTTCCTTAACGACAGCAGATTTTGGAGGTTTTGCTCACTGTTCTTCGAGGTGATTCAGGGCGGCATGACGTCACTTTCTATGTTCAAACACAGCTTGTTTTTGGCCACTAGGGGGCAGTGTAAACAAGCTGTGAGCACAGCATATAAGTAGATATGGAACGAACGAACTTGTGGGCAAACGTTTAATATATTTTCCAAAGCTAAGGAGTTTATTTAGGAGCAATGCACACAGCGCCTTAGCTTGTCTCTGTGCCTGAATGTTTTTGTTACTGTCATTGTTAGCTAGCTCCTCCAAAATGGTCAAAATACAAAAAGAAAACTGGACAGAAGTTGAGAACACTGCTCTCCTCGAAGAAAAGCGCGAGCACAAAACCCAAATTTAATCCAGACATCAATACGCCCAAGGAGAAAATGTAGCATGAAGTAATGAATACTGATAAAATCAATGTGACAGATCTTGCTGTGAAATGAACCGCAGACGAAGCAACAGAGAAAGGAGACAAACACTGAGAAGAGTCAACAAGAACTGGTGAGATACAGTAAAATGATTACAGCTAACATGAGATCAGTTATGCTAATGATTGGCTAGCTAGCTGCTATTAGCTGCTACACGCTCCACTGTGTTCACACCGTGGTCCTGAGTAGGTAGTGTACGGTGGCTTTTTGGAGCTTTTTGACGCTATGAACCAAAAGGTTTTCCTCCATAAAACAGGGATGCCAGAAAGAAAGAAGAAACAGGACTTCCTGAACTCACCACATTGCTTGTGTTTGGTGAAGCCCCGTGGTTGATCAGCTGGTGGACGATGTTGTCATGTCCCATAAATGCTGCGACGTGGATCGGCGTCAGACCGGACTGGACAGTGAACACACACAGAGGAGGAGAGAAATGAATGAAAGCAACGAATAAACAAAGCGATGACTGCTGAGACACTTGTCATGTTTCAAAATACTGTGTGATACCTTATTTTGTTCATAAGAACCAGAACTACTAATATGTTGATTGACAGGGAAATAGACCGATCAGTTTGTGTACAAGCGTGAATTAAACAGCGAGCAGGAGGCCAGCATTCCACTGGGACTCAGGGTCAAATCAATAATAGATAAAAATTACTTTTTGCAGTGTGCGCAGTATTTGAGATGTTACTGCAGGTGTCAGATACCTGTAAAATTGCAGTATTTGTGGTGGAGCTGAAGTATAAACTAGAAGATGAATAAAACGAAGTATGTAAATGCAGGAAGTTACTTTCCTCTGCAATGACAACAAATGTAACCTCTGTGAAAACCTGCCCACGCTCTCCAGTGATGCTCGCAGCTCAGCTCCAGCTTTCTTTGCTGATTACACAAAAAGACACGCACGCACACGCACACACCTACCTCAGTGACTGCCTGTATAGACGCTCCATGCTTCAGAAGTAGCTCCATCACCTTGACTCTGTTTTTCTTACAGGCAATGTGCAGCGGAGTGAAACCATTCTAAGACACAAAAACACAAAAACATAAACATTTTAAAGCGTAAAAATAGTCCAAAAAGCTCTTTGTGTGTCGCTCTGCAGGTCTGCGGAGGTGGCGGAATACAAATCTGGAACGCCGAATGGAAAATACAGTACAAAGACGGCACCTTCTTCCCTTTTCCCCCTTCTTTCTTTCACTTTTTCTCTCAACCCCTCAAACCAGACAAGCATGTGTGGAAATAATTGACTCGACTCTGCGCTGTAAAAAAATAAATAAATAAAAAGTAGGCTGCACTGAAATAGATACCTTTCTTTACAACTCACTCTTCTCTCACCAACACGTACGCTCGGCCCCCTCCCTCCCCCTCGCTCTTGCTTTACTTTGAGGTTTCTGGCTCAATCCTATGACTTCATTTTCCTCTCTGTGTGCTTTTTTTCCTTCTCATTCTCTCTGGCTATAAAGTCCCAGTGCTCTAACCACACCCAGACTTCTCCCATTACAGAACGGAGATGGTTGTCTTACACCAAGACACCGGCCAGGGATAAAAAGTCCTTTTCCTTCTCCTTGTCTTGTTTGCTTTATTAATTTCCTCCACGCTCTCTCTTAAGAGAAAAGTCCTCTTTGCTGTAAATAAAGAAAAAGTGGGGATAACGAGGAAGATAAGGAAGAAAGGGAAGAAAGGAGGAGGAGAGGGACTAAAGGACTTGAAAGGAAGGAAGACATTTTTGGTTGGTTGGGAGATGAAATCATCAAGACCTGATTGCAACACAGAAACGTTCCACTGCCACAACCTCGATCCATCTATTTCATACTTGAAAGCATGTTCCTCTTCAAAGCACTTTCACAACATGCACACATGCATATTTTAAACCCTGCAGCAGCACACAGTAAACACACAGACACAAGGCACAGCTTGACACAAGTCTGTCATTTACTTATCATTATGAATCAGAAAGAAATAATATACTGTGAACCAGTCTCAGGTCAGACTGCTGTGTAAAAATGGGATTTAATTGATTTTTGTGGGACAAAATAAGAAATAAAACTTGAAAGCCATAGAAAAGCCACAACCTCATTTTTTACAGTGCTTTCCTTCACGCTTTTATTGCATCATTACAAACGATCGGTGCGACTACAGCTGCAGCGCCCCCCCCTCGTCGTCCTCCTCACTCACCAGTGCCTTGGCGTTGGGGTTGGCCTTCTTGTCCACGATGACCTTTGCCACCTTGTAGTGGCCGCAGTGGGCGGCCACGTGCAGCGCCGTCAGGTAGTCGTTGGTCACGTCGTCCACGGGCACCTCGTGGTGCAGCAGCAGCTGGACGCAGTTGAGGTGGTCGCCCTGCGTCGCCATGTGGAGGGGAGACAAGCCGTTCTGGAGCCAAGACGGGACGAAGACGGGTTTGTAAGACGAGGCAGAAATAAGCACAGACAACTTAACAAGTAATTAAAAAGATCAAACAGAAAGAGAGCACGACAGAAGAGAAACGAGAAGAAAAAAAAACAAAGGTCGGAGGTGAACCTTGGTCTTTGACAGTATCGGAGCTCCTCTGTCCAGCAGCATCTCCACCACCTGCTCATGGCCGCTCCTCGCTCCACAGTGGAGAGGAGTCAGACCGTCCTGTGAAGACAGACAGCACAGCACAGGTACAGTGGCTGAGTGTCTCCAGGCTGAGTTTATGAGTCATGTAAACAGCATGTTGTGACTGGATTTTCAGAATTAGGCCTTATTTCAAATGAAGCATTTTACAGTTCAGACATGTGGGACATGCGGATGTTATTCGGGTTTTAGCAGGAGTACCCCTTTAAATATTAACATCAGCTAAAAAAACATTGATTTTTTTGGTCAAAATAACGTGTGTGTGTGTGTGTGTGTGTGTGTGTGTGTGTGTGTGCGTTACCTTGGTCCGTGCATCTATCTTGGCCCCTCTCTCCAGCAGCAGTCGCACCATGTTGCTGTTCCCACGTTTGGATGCTACGTGCAGCGGCGTGATGTCGTTCTGGGGGGAGAGAGAAGCATCATTTCGTCAACAACACGACAGGGACCCAACACAGACCATCCTAACTCTGTCTGTTGGTCACAATGAAGACTGAAGACATCGTGCACACAGCTGGCTACAATTACACCATCAACAAATGCATTTGAAATAGAAATGAAGCTGCAGAACACAACTCAGAGAAAAAGGGCTATATTTGACAGCGCAGGAGGAAAAGTGATAAATATCTCCCTCTAGAGGAACAGAAACATTCCAGCAACCTGAGCTGCACAGTGTTCTGACTTAGCTGTTTTGGTTTTCCCTTGATCCTTCCTGAGAAACTGCCAGGAGCCATCAGTATCTCATACTGACAGAGTGTCTACTAGTGATTTCATCTTTATATCATCTGTTTGACTACAGACCACTGAAGACCCAAAACACCCTGTGCAGTGTTGTAGAGTAAATGTTAAAGGATATTGCTGCATCGTAATCAACAAATCTCACGAAAAGACAAAACCAACACATTGTTGCGTCTCTTAATATGTTCCTTCTTCTCATTCCCAAAAGTCTACATGGCCATAAAGAGCACAGACAACATGTGCATGTTTCCTCCAGCAGAGTGACGAGCACAGCTGTAAGATTACAGCCGTCAGTGTTAGATTTCTGCACTGACACGAGCGCATACACATCGTCCCACCTTCTCGTATGAGGGTCTCGGAGTGTGTGCCTGCAGCAGCGCTCACTTCAAAGGGTCTGCGTGCGTGTTTGCTATCTTTGAAGCAAAAGTACTTACCCTCGCCTTGAAGTCCACAGCCGCCCCTCTGTTAAGCAGGAGTGTTGCTACGTTGATATTGCCGTAGTGAGCCGCAATATGCAGAGGAGTGAAACCGCTCTGAGAGGGAGAAAGAGATGGAGAGACAAACGAGAGAATCAATCAAAGAGAGGAAAAGAAGTCCTGCATCTCTCATAATGAGCCATGGGCAAAGCATGATGGGACATTACATAGCAGTTGGCCAAAAGCAGGCTAACAGCGCGCAGCAGACCAGGGCTGAGCAGAAGCCAGACGTGCTTTGAAAGTCTGTCAAAATAAAAAGATTTGCCTTCTACTTTTCTTTCTTCTAACAGTTTGGGGGAGTGCAACCTGACAGTCTTCATGCCCCGAGTGGAAGCAATTGCAATATAAGCAAACATAAGCACATTAAGGTCCTGTCAAATGAAAACCATGCAAAGGTCTCAAATCTGGGGAACTTAAATCCTGAGTGTCCACTGAAGTTTCTGCGCTGCTCTGCTTCCATCTGACAGGAAATGCAAAAATCCAGACATGCAGGTGTGCATGCATCAGGGCACTCACTACTGCTGCATTTTAGTCCTCAACGACTCCATTAATCCTTCTCTAAATACCTGAAATTCTGCTTGTTTAACAGGGCATAATGTACAGAATGATGGTTCAAACAAATCTATGTCGGCTCGGGGTAAAGTATTTCCACGCTGTGACTGTAGTCCAGCGCTGGGACGTACAGCCACCTTTCTTTCTGCCTCTTGCTGCACGTCTGCTGCTTTAGTGACTCACACTGCAGTTAAAATCACGCATGACAGATATGACCTGTCAACAACTACCCACAGCCACCCCCTCCACAAACAGGAAAGGCCAACCTGCTACTGATCGTGTAATCAAGAGCAAAATCAAAAAGCTGTCCTAATGAACGCTGATGAAACTGCTTTCTGGGCACAGCAGCGGTAATTAGCATTATCTCAAAGGACGGTCAGCACAATGTCAAAAATAAAATCTATTGGCATGCTAAAGGTCAAGTAAAGCCACTACTATCACTTCAGCCCTCAAGTCTTTCCTCTCATTGACAGCTGGATGAGAGACAGATGGTCACATGCACAACCGAATTCAAGGTGTTTAGACATCAGCAGTTAACAGCATACAATGAATGCAAATATTCAAGACAACGCACATTACAAGCAATCACTCAAGCAGTGCAAGGAACAAAAGCACCGTTTGTTAGTCGACATCACAAATATTATTGGAACTCAAGTAGGATCACAAAATAGAAAGGTGCTCCTGTGGATGGAAAAGGGGAAGTGACGGGGAAAAGGGTAAAAACCGGCACTTGTACATTCTGTAGCAGCCAAAGACAACAAATGCGGATGCAAACTTTGATGTTCTGCAGTGAGTTTTTGCTCTGCAATGTGATACAGCTCGCATCATTTTGGCTGTTCTTCATGTTGGCTGGATAAACAGTAACAGCAAATTTGATGTTCCTTGATAACACCAACACATGAGAAAAATGTAGATATGCACCGAACCATTTACAGTAAATGAAGACAAAAAAACTTTTGGAGACTTTTCATAGATCAAACAGAGTATTTTTACACTAAAGCATTAAAAATGACAACTGTGCGCGCTATGTGTTAAACCCTCAGCATGTCTGTGGTCTCTGCTGCCTTTTTCACTAGAAAATCGCATAAAAAAAAAAAAAGGTTTTCTGAGTCAAAGCATGGATAAGTTTAAGTATGATGTTCATACCGTAAACTCTCAGATACGCCTTTATGCACCTCAACGGCAGAGAGAACCTGGCCTTTATTTTGGAACAGGCTTTTGTATTAGGCACATGTATATTTCCTCATATCTGCGCCGCTTTCTCTTTCTGTTTTCATTCACCAATTAATTCCAATTTTTCACTTTTATATTTTCTCAATCGATGTCAAGCTGCCTTGAACGCAACTCAACACTGACAGATTTTTCACAGCTGAAGTATTGCACCTTTCCCGTTTTTGGTGTTAACTTGTTCCTGCTAGAGACGGTGTTTGACTATTACATGAGAATTTACAGTACATTTCTTCTACATTACTAGCATATATCTACCAAAAAAGACCTAAGTCAGCCTATAACGAAAGAAAAATGGTTTCAAAAGCTTAAGGTAACTGAAATCTACTGAAATGTATTTAATCTCTGCCCAAAAGCAGGGAGCCACTGGATGCACACAAAGAAAAAGTCGAAACGCAATGCAGGTTTAAAAACAGGCACACAGGTGAGGCGCTGTCAGCAGCAAAAGCATTCATGCCAGCATTAGCGCTCATGCTAGCAGACAGAAGGCTTTGGCTTTGCAATGGTGACCATGAGTGAACAATGACAGGAGAGAAGAGAACAGAAGAAGAAGAAGAAGAAGAAGAAGAAGAAGAAGAAGAAGAAGAAGAAGAAGATGTACCTCTGTTGTTCTATTCACCATCATCTAGAAGGGAGAAGGGAAAACGGGGAAGCGGTAGGGTCAGAAAAAGGAACAAACAGAGGGGGGAGGAGGAGGAGCAGGAGGAGGAGGAGGAGGAGGAGGAGGAGGAGAGAATGGGGTGGTTAGTGCACCACAACAACTACAAGAGCAACACCAACACCATGGTTGCACGAAGCTGTAGGATGGGTATATGAGAATGTGGCCAGAAATCATGAAAAGAACTAAAACACAGAGGGACAGAGAACTGGACGATGGACTGACGCTGTCCTCACAGTCTGTTAGCTCTGCGCTGAGAGAGACTGTGTGCTGAATATACTGTATCTGCACTATTGTTTCAAATAGCAAAGACTCGACCCATCTTGCCCTGAGTGACACTCGTAAAGACTTTGACCAAAATATAAATGCTTGTTGCATTTTTGTGCCACAAAAACAAGTCCAGAACTTAAATGATTACTTAAAAGGGACCAAGAAAGAGCGCCATCAAGTTCACCATAAAAAACGAGTACCCACCTTATTCACCGAACCGGTGTCTGCAACAGAGTGTGCAGGAGTTAGCGCTATGCTACATGTGCATTTCCTTTTTCTTAGAGGTTTATGGGCAAACCATTGAGGGTGTCTGAGGTGTGTGTGTCCTTTATTGCCATATCTAATACTTAATATTTAAATCATGTCCAATTCTACCATATTTTAGAAGAATACTGAATATATATTACATTTTTCATAACAGAAAAAGCAGCCGTGTTAGCAGTTTTTTATTCAGGAGGTAAACTGAATGTAGCCTGAAAGACAAAACTCAGGACAAAATCAGCTTTAATTTACTCACAGCTGATTATTGCTGTAAAGTGTTAACTGAAGCCAACTCAGACAAGTGTATTAATAATTTTATCAGGTCCTCTTTCCCCTCGTCTGGATTCCTACAGATGCTAAGTTAAGCTAACTTATTGCTATCCTTCTCAAACCCCTAAGGAAAGGAAATATACCTGTAGCTTGAGGTATCACAATTTTGCTTCTAAATTGGAGAAATCGTGACACCCGTGACACAAGCTACAGGTGTATTTCCTTTCCTCCACCTGTAGCACACCTCTAACTCGCAGATGCCGGTTCAGAAATGAGAGAAACAACTAGAAGTCGTGCCCGTAACTCATGCAGGGTATCATGAGGCTCGGAATAAGCTGGATAGCATCTTAAAATAAAGAAAATCACTTCCTCTCTGTCAGTAGGTCACGTTGTAGTCCTGCCTATCATACAGAGAGCGTACCTTGGACTCCACGTCAGCGTTGTGGTCATTCTGTAGGAGGAGCGCGGCGGCCTTGGTGTCGTCTTTCCGTGCGGCGATGTGCAGCGCAGGCAGGCGAACTTTCCCCTTGGTGTCGTTTTCCAGTAGGAGGGAAACCACCTGGTCGTGGCCCTGCTGCAACGCCACCGCCAGAGGAGTAAAACCGTCCTGTGGACAAGCGGAAACAGTTAAGACCAGGAGGTGGCAGCGAGATGGTTCAAATACAAAATGATCATGTGTCCGACGAATGCTAGCTGCTAGCTTAAACTCAACAACAGCTGAACAAATAAACTTCCCCTGCATTCATAGCAAACCTTAAGTTCTGCAGAGACAAACATTTTGAGTGACTATTTCCTAAATTAAGGTTTTTCTTTCTTATAGGTCCAATAAAATGTGATTGTATAAAACAGTGACAGCACAACAGCATCAGCAAAACGCTCATTCAGTTGGCATGACTGAATGAACGAAGAGAGGAGATACTGAGTGTTGGTCAAGTTATTGTTTCCCAGTTTATTACTGCTTTTATTTTCTTTGCTAATTAGAGACAAAGACTGAAATAATGAATTTATTACAGTGATCTGATGGTCAGACATTTACATGCCGTCTTAATCTGAGAGTATCCAGTTCAGACTTTTTCCAGAAATGTTATTAGATCCAACACAGTAAAATAGAAATCCTCACAGGCCTTCAGATGAATGTAAAGGGATGAATGTCTGAAAGGGGCTTAACAAACACGGGACAATCTGATAGCCATTTGCTAATTTAGGCATTTTAGCTGATGCTCTAAAGATGTTTTAAGTGCTTGAGCAGAGGTTCAGTGGCTCTCAAGGACAAATCGAAAATAAATTTAGCTGCTAATGGACACAAACCGAGAAGCTGAGACGCACACATCCATCCATACGCATTCACACAAGCACTAAAATAAATGAGGGCAGCAGAGGCTACGATAAGCAGTACCCATGAGTCGCCTAAGAAAAGCAAAGATTTCTCCCAAGTAAAACAACACAGAGACAATGTTTGTGTGTGTTTGTGTGTGTGTGTGTGTGTGTGTGTGTGTGTGTGTGTGTGTGTGTGTGTGTGTGCGCAGGCGTGTGTTTACACAGGACGCCGACTGTCTGGATAAAACCGACTCAGCATCACTACACCCACACATCAAAGCAGAGCCTCCCCTCAGAGACCCTGCAGAGCTCACACACACACAAAACTGCACAGGCGAGAAACAAACAAGCAAACACACACACACACATGCTAACACACATTCATAATCAGATCCACAAGCATCTCTACAAGACACACATGCATGCACACACCCACAGCCACACAGCCATGCATAAATATGGCCTTTTTAAGAATTTCAAAAGTCATAAGCCATCCCTGAGCGCTACCCTCCTGTTTGATCTGCTCCATTATGGATTCGGGAAAAGACACAAAGTCACTTTAATGTCCTAAAAATACTTCAAGAGACAACAGCAAACAAGGAGGGATTAAAGGAGGGTTTTTGATCTCTATCTTCAAGATTTACTTGCAATGACACAGCATAATTTTGTCTCACTGAAACAACACAAGATAAAAACTTAAAAATGTTAAATTAAATCACACAAATCCAAACTGTGGAAAGTGGTGCTGCGTGCCAATTACATGACAGCTTATTTTCATTTAACTTCTGGAATTAAAAACTGCAAATCCATCACAAATAAATCTGACAGACAGGGCTGCAGTCCAGCTGCATACTAGCTTCAAATCATAAAGAAAACACTGAGATGGATATGACCGCAGAACATTTCTACACACACTGAATGTCAACATACACGCAAGCTAATACTCTAAAATACATGCAATAAAAAAGATCAAATGCAGACAAAAGATTAAAAAAACAAAGGATGACCTGATCCCTTCCGCCTCATGCTATGCTGAAATGGTTAAACATGAATTATTAAACAGGCGGAGCTGCTTCAAACATGGATATATATTTCCCTGCATGAATAATTCACCCTGTCTCCAACTGGAGGAGGAAAAGAAGGAGAACGGCGAGATGTGGTGGGAAAACGGGGAGGAGGCGGCAGACAAAAGGAGGAACGAAGAAGAGAAGGAAAGAGGAGGAGGAGGAAGAAGCTCTGTAAACAAGTACGCACACTGACGTTCAGAAAACACACACGTCGTCACTGCTTCCACGTTCTCGCAGCCACATGAAAACAATGAAAAACACGCCCCAGAGTACAACCAAACTACAGCTAAATACCTTAAAGGATAAGGATCATACAACAAAAACGATCAACCCTGTGACTTCTTGCTTGATGAACTCTTACTTATCATCACACTGGAGAGCCCGGAACAACGTGAAAATCGACCTGAATGGAAGAGAAACTGTTCTTTGTAGCCGCGGCGGTGTAAAAGTACATGTTTACAACTGTTTCGACAGAGCGAGCCGAGGTCTCGTGAATGTGCTTCAGACAAGAGGTTTGGCCAAAATGAGGGTGCGTTGTCACACTTCAGTGGCAGCTGGCCGTGTGCCGGTACTACGGCAGATGATGGATCGTCCTGACACACTCACAGCACAGTCACACTCGCTCACGCCTCAGACTTCAGCCACATCACTCGTTCCTCCCTCTGAGGGCAGCTGAACGCAGTCAAGGTCACTCTGAACGCTGCCGTGCTGCTGTCGCCTGCTCTCCTGCTAACTCTCTACCTGCTTCACTTTCTTTCACATTTAATCCACAGATTCATCTATGAAAATGTGATGATTTTTTACCTCTTACATCATAACAAACAATGACTTTATATGCAGCCTTTGTCTCCTTAATGGTAGCAGGCACCTGTGAAGCGTTTGCAGCCCAGAGTCTGTCGGTGGTGATGCTGCAGTGTGATTACAAATGAGGGCTGGGATGAAGGGTCGCTACCACTAACCATTATGGGCTCATGAGTGTGTGTGTGCAAGCAGGCCTGTGGACGGTGCACGTGGCCTGTACATTGTGTGTTTGCGCTTGTTTACCTACCTCAGTGGCGATGCTCTGACTGGAGCCGTTGTCCAACAAGAACTGCACGACGTCCATGTGGTTCTCCTGCGCCGCCATGTAGAGCGGAGTGAAGCCATTCTGGAAAAGAAAACACAGAATCAGACCTGAGCTGTCGTCCGTCGTTAACGGACCATTAAAACACTCCTCTGTGCTGCACTTTAACATTAGATGGAACCAACACATCTGCAGTGCATTGCATTCATCTTAAAAAGACATGATTACAAGGAAACAATTTCATAGTTATAATATAGTTTTGTCATACTTACTTACATACTGAGACATTTTTTCTAAATTTTGAGATACATCATAATTAAATCGTAAGTTCTAATTACAAGCTAAGGTCTTTAAACAGTTTGTGGTTCCTTAAAAAAACATTTTTTTTCTGCCTTTGCATGCTGAATGTTTGTACTTAAAATGCATTTATATTCACATTTTAAAAGAAAAATACAAGAAAATAAAAAATGAAGACATTGAAACGTCAAAAAGAGAAAGAAAAAAGTGAAAGATGAAATAGAAATGTATGTAAACACTAAATTAAGGGTTATGATGATCAGTCCCGTTGATTTCCCTGCTTGCTTTAGGTCATTGAAAGCACCGTGGAAAATCAATAAGAAGGCTTAGTGGGAATTAGTGGGAATTTTTGCATTAATGTGATAAAGTACCTCGAGTTGACAGATATTTAATTTACTTGTTTCTTAGCTGAATTTAAAGAATATTTGCCTTATCATGATATACTGTATCACCTCCTCCTACGTCACAGCAAGTGTTTTCTGACCTTTACACCTGCACATGAACGCACCGCTGCAGCAGACATATCATGGAGTGCATACTGTCACCTCAGCACATAGCACACACCTGATAACAGCAAGATAAAAGCTGATCTGGAGCTCGAGCTGAAGAGGACCGTGTGTGTGTGTGTGTGTGTGTGTGTGTGTGTGTGTGTGTGTGTGTGTGTGTGTGTGTGTGAGCGGTGCGACACTAGAACAAGGCCAAAAAAACACATCTCCATAGCAACACAAGGATCCAAAAATCTCTTCAGCATGCAAAAAAGCTCCTCCTCCTCCTCCTCCTCCTCCTCCTCTCTGCTTTGTATTTATTCTGGTGTCAATGCACCAAAAGCTTCACTCTCTCATGTAACATTTAAACTTCACAGAGAAAATGCAGCTATGACCAAGGACACAGCAGAAAAAAAAAAAAACCTCTGAGCTTTTACATAACTAAACACAATCTGAAACTGCATTGCAGAATTTAATAAGGCAGCTGGTTGTAATATTAAAAGAACAGTTTCACACGTTGGGAAATAAAGTTCTTCTCTTTCTGGTTGAAAGTTAGATGAGAAGATCGAAACCACCAGCCAGATGGTGGTTAACTTAGCTTAGCGTTAAGAATGGAGGAAAGGGAAGACGGCTAGCAAGGCTATGTTAGAAGGCTAAAATATCCATTGAATTGTATTGTTCAATAACTTTACATCAGCCGTTCCCGCAATCTGCTTTTCCTGAAAATAACATAAAATCAACCAAAGATTCAGCGCAGCACCAAAAGTTATAGCTCATCAACAGAAACTTAATTTTCTTCCTCTCTGCAGCTCCAACCAATGATTTGACATTGATATTATTATGGTGACCAGAGCAGCAGTGTGTGTGTGCGTGTGTGTGTGTGTGTGTGTGCTGTGTCAGCAGCTCTGCAGTGCTTCCTGGCCCACAATCAATCGTCAGGGCACACACACACACACGCAGACACACACAGACGGACAGCGTGTGTAGAATAGTTGTATATGCATTCATCTGCATGAAGGCACACACTCAAACATGGATTTCCAACAAAGGTGATTTCACAATTGTAGAGCTTTATGTGTGTGCGTGCGTGCGTCTGTGTTTTACCTGAGACTGTGCATTGACGTTGGCATTGTGGGTGACGAGCTCCTTCACCACTTCTGCCTGGCCAGCGAGTGAAGCTATGTGGAGGGCTGTGTTTCCTTTCTGTTTTGAGGAAAAGGGAAAACATTTTAGACATTTGAAAGTATTTTCAGTGTGTGTGCATCAGGCGAGACGTGAGGCAAAGATACTGCGTGAGACGAAAGAGACAGGTGCATGCTGATGCTCTGAAAGACTAATCTGAGAGTGAGTTGCGTATACTGAACTCATGGATGCAGCTGTTGCATGCGTGTCAGCTACAGCAGCCATGTTGTCATTCCTGCTGCCACTGGAAACTCCACATATACACCTCCCCTCATAAACTGGCCCTCAAACTCTGCTTCCCTAACGGTCACTGTGTTCACCTGTACTCAAACCTGAATTCACTGAATTTCTGGCGGCAGAAACAAGTTGTAAATTTTGAAAGACATACTTAAAAATCTTCCAGTGTAACTTAAATTATTATTAAGCAGCTAACACCATCAGGAAACAATAGCGTTAGCGTCATCTGGCTCTTTAGCTGCTAAAGCTAAATGCTATATTCACTAGCCTACTATTGTTAGCATAACATTGTGGTCATAAAATGTAACATGTAATTTTAAATACTTCCACTTTACTATTAAACAGCACTTTGATCAAATGTCACCTCAAATCAACCATATTTCATATCACCTGCTTTTAGGTGTTAGCTAATAATAGCTCTGTCAGTTAGCTAGCTCAGTTAGCTAATCCTATATGGCTGATTTTTGGCTGCGGAAACAAGCTGTGAACACAACACTGGCACATTATCACCTTGGCAAACATTAACCTGTTTACACATCCAGCATTTGCATTCATTTGGAGTTATGTTTCTGGCTATCTGGTGTACATCCTATATTCACTCTCCTTTCAGCCGTTTGTGGTCTCTCTGACTCCACTGCTGTGAAAAATACTTAGACGCTAAATGCTAAACGCTATGTTCACTGACAGTCATTTAGCCTGATACTTTTAGCTTAACATTTTATAACATTTGTAGACACTAGGGTTGAGCTGGATACTCGTTTCAGAAGAGTATCCGTTACGGAAAAAGCAATTTTGACGAGTACGAGCATGATACGACTAAAACTCGTCACTATCCGTGCTCGTGCTGAAGGAAAATCCTCATCGGGTAACTGACTTCTTCACGCTCTGTGATTGGCCAGTCACACACAGCGCCCGCCCTTCCCTACACAGACACGTCTCGAGCTCACGTTGCTCTCTTTAGTACTCCTTAGGCTTTCTTCAGCTCGCCTCTATTTCGGTTTGTATGATATTTTAAGTTACTCAGTGAACTTGTTTCGTAAGATACGCGGTGCATTTGACAAGACAGATCTGAAAACGGCTCGTGTCACGTCGGTCACTGTCGCCCCACCCATTTCCGTTAGACCCCGCCCACTCCGAGTACAGATACGGATACAGATAATTTAGATGGTTGAACAGGTACAGCTAGTGGTGTACTCGCTCGTCCCTAGTAGACACTGTGTTAATTTTGTAAGATTGTAAGTTAATTTTGCACTATTAAACAGCATTTTGATCAAAGATCAGATCAATATTTCAACCATATTACCAGCAGTCATATATTAGCTAACATTAGCTATGTCAGTTAGCTAGTTCAGTTAATCCTTTGGTCTACTGACTGATTAACCTTATCAAGTTGATATGGTGAATTTGTCAGCAAACAGCATTTTGATCAAGTATCGTATAAAATATTTTGACCATATTTCATATTACCTGCTTTGTTTGGATCACTTTTTTTTCACTTAGCTAGTTTAGTTAGCTACACAGCAGTTACATCTGGCAGAAAACAAATCTTTGTGTAAGAATCAGTTTGTGTGGTGCAACCTGTAGTAATTTAATGATGTGTGAATCTTCCTTTTAAAACACTAAAATTAAGTAGTTCTGTCCTAGGAAGCACTGTCATGCACCCAAGAAGGCAGATTATTTCTTTTCACTAAATCAGTTCTCTCAAGCTCTCTGCTAACAAACAGCCATTCGTCTCCTTCAGTGCTGCTTAATCAATGTGACTTTGGGAAGGAGCTGACAAAGCAGAATACAGTAAGTGTGTGTGAATTCATGCATACACTGTGAGCATGCATGAGTGTGTGTGTGTGTGTGTGTGTGTGTGTGTGTGTGTGTGTGCGTGCGTGACTCCTGGGTGGCACACACCTTGGTAGCTGCGTCCACGTTGGCACCATGCTTGATGAGCTCAGCCACCACTTCCACATGGCCCTCCTTCGAGGCCAGATGGAGAGCATTCAGACCATTCTGGAGCGAGAGAAAAAAGAGAGAGAGCGTTTAAAATCAAGACACGGGGAAAGATTAAACACTCTTATATTGAACCCCTCATTTAAATATCTGTCTACTAACACTGAACGTTATCAGATATTTAATCAAAACCTTTTGAACACAAAACACCCAAAACAAACAGTAAAGATGTCTACAAAACCCATGAAAAGACCAAAACCAACAATATGTCAATCCATCTGTCAATACTCCTTGAGTACTGCACTGTAATTTCTTGCAAACTGGAGTAATTAGCATGTTTGATGGATTATTTTCATACACCTTTAGTGCAGTGTGTGCATTCACCCTCTGGAGAGCATGAATGTCTGTAAAAATAGCAATCAGTCCAATAAATGTTGAGATATTTCACTAAACA
Source organism: Chaetodon auriga (assembly GCF_051107435.1). Lineage (NCBI taxonomy): Eukaryota > Metazoa > Chordata > Actinopteri > Chaetodontiformes > Chaetodontidae > Chaetodon > Chaetodon auriga. The sequence continues at coordinate 3,828,188 of NC_135093.1, forward strand.
CACGAAACATCTTTTTCACTCCTTTCTTGTTAACTGTCTCATCTCCTGCTTCACCACGTAAATAAATGCACAAAGTTCAGCCGTTTTCAGAGAGCTCACCTGATTGCAAATATTAATGTCGACTCCATTCTTCAGGTAGTCCAAAGCTTTCTCTAGGTTCCCAGCCCGAGCCGATCGCAGGTAACAGGCATTTACATCCGTCTGCAGGAGGACAGAGAGAGAGGAACAGGTCATGTTAACTTCACTGTACAGCAGCGAGCTGGGGATAAAGGTTACTGCAGGTACATGAAAACCAGGGAAAGTAAGACAAATGTCATAAAAATCTCATTAAAAAGACACAAAACGGATTCCAAAATAGCAAAGCTTTTGCCGTCTCTGTGTGCAAAGCAATTACATATTTTTAATAACTCAGAGCTTATTCCAGGAAATTGATTATTTGGGAAAATAATCAAAATATTGCAGCATTAGTGAGAAGCTTTATGTGTCATAGCATCCCATGGATCCCCGCTGTGAGAGATAAGTTGAATAAATCCTTCCAGGCTTGTGTGTTATGAAGCTGAACCGGAGCCAAATAAGAAAACACTTGACGGGTGAAAGAAAGTGAGAATATACTGCCTTCAACATGCCTGCTGAGTTAAACAGCACAACACAGAGCCAAGAATAACCAGCCTGCCAAATCCAAGCCCAAAGGATTTACTATATCTGATGGATAAGAAGGCTTGCATGGTGCCAACATGTGTTCTTCAATGAAATCTTTGCATTAAGCTACAAGTCGAAATGCATCAGAATATTTAGACGAAGCTATAAAGTGCATGAGAAATTATGACATTGGTTGTTATCATTGTGCTTTCCATAACAGTGGTAGTACAATGAAACCAAAAACCAAGAGGGAAATGCTCTGTAAACTTCTGCAGTCCTGTTAATGCATTAAAAGTATTTAAAGTCATGTTTAGGATGTTATTACCTCCAGTGTTGAGGGCAGCCTGTGTGTAGCCTGAAAGGCGAAGCGCAGGGCAAACAAGCTAAAATTACGCTAGTTAAGATGAACGTTTCTGGTCTTTTACTCAAAATCAGACGAAAATATCACCGTTTTTATCACCTCCTCTCTTCTCTCAATCTGCAGTGATTAGACAGTGAGAGAAAGAACGTTCAGAGAGATTTTAGAAAGAAAATCAACCTGAAATTTCCAAATTAAAGGCAACAAGAACGATGCAAATTACAGCTACTTGCAGAAGATGACAACATCAAGCCTACAGACACAAAAACATGAGGGAAAACAGTTTGTCTTTGTTTTGAAGGCACACTGGACTGACTCCTGACAACCACCGGGGGCCGTCCGCATCCAGAATCATTGTTTATAAGTGCTGTAGTGCATTTTCTCTGTAAGGCAGCATGATTGGTCCAAACAAACACAGACAATCCCAAAGCACCTACTGCGTGCACCACCCTCCATGACTAAAAGCCGTTTTTCTCAGGGGAGCAGCAGCAACCAAAGCACAGCAAATTGCAGTGAACCCTACTGAAGACATGTGCCATTATCAAGCTGAGGAGGAGGGAGATAAACATGCAGTGTGTTTACGTGTGTGTGTGTGTGTGTGTGTGTGTGTGTGTGTGCGAGGACTTGTTTGTGAGGAAAGAGCGACAGAGCGAGCGGTGGCGTTGGGTGTTGAAGCAGAGCGACAGAGCGTGTGGAGGCGAGGTGAAGGGTTGTAAAATATGTGGAAGGCAGATAGGCAGATACTCTCCCAGTGTGCGTCTCCAGTTTCATGATTTCAGTGCAGCGCCACACTCTGCCACACCCATGTTCGCTAACATACCCACACAGTGCTCAGGATAAGCACTCTCCAATTAGCCTTTGCTCATGTGCCCATTAACCTACAATATTCTCTCATTTACGCACAAAAAAAGGCATCATAGAGTTACTGACAGGCTGCTGGTGCAATGTCAGAGGTGGTTTCTCTTAGATTTGCTATTTGGCTCACTCACAAACCCATTTTTACGCAAAACTCATATTTGATGCAGGATACTGAGCATGCATTACTTCAAGAAACGCAAGAAAAGGTAACTGATGACACATATCCAACTATCGCTGGCACTGGTGAGAGCAGAATTTATGTTTGAGCAGGCTACAAGTCGATGCTAATATCTACTATGAGGCGATTATTTACACTCCCATAATAATTCTACAGTGACCAGATAGTAAAACAGCAGTGTTTCAGCTTGATTCATTCATGAAAAGACAAACAGACCGTGTCCTCTTACTGTCCTGCTGCTGTGATCCAGATGTGAGAAGCTGTGAGCTGATCAAAATGCTGTAGTGCTCTACAGTGTCTTTTAGCCCTGGATTTTGCCTCTCAGGCAACATACGGGGTGTCTACCTTCTTCTAACCCATAGATGACGTGAATTTATATCAATGAAGAATATAACATAACTTGTCTGTTGTTATACAAATTTAAGTTATACAAATGTTATTTTCTACTTTCTTAAAGTCAGTAATCAAAGTTACTTAAACATAAATCTACAGTTTGCTAACACTAGCTCCAGCATTGTTTGCCAGACCAGACCAAGTAAAGCTGCACCAGCAAAACCCCTGAGTGTATTAAAGTGTTTAAGGGCGTGTTTTACTTCTAATGAATTCAGCTTTCGTTCCCACCGATCCAGGCTTCAGGTACAGCTTTAAAACCATCGTAACACGACATGTCGGTCTGTAATTTAAAGGGTTGTCTTGTGCTGCAGAAAGTCTCGTCGCGCTCACTGCACCATGATCTCTGTTATTGTAGACGGACTGCCGGCTGAAGCCGATCGCTGAGCTCATTTCCCATCAGTGAAAGGATCTTATCTGAGTTCATCATCGTGAACACAAACACGGGAGCGTTTCTGGTGTCAGCATCCAGCCTGTGGGGCAGAGACCGGGGGCTCACCGGACGTCAGGCGGCCACATGTACTCATACAGACATATACTTCATTATTACTGCATTTCAGCAACATTTTTGAACCATGTTACTTCATTCAGGCGATATAACGACATCCCTCTTGCCTGACCTTGCTGAACTGAGAAAAATCACAGCATAACACTGCACACACAATGTGCAACCGCACTGAATACTGACACAGTATATTATCACAATTTCTATCAAATACTGCAGTGCAGTACTTTCTTCCCCCTGAATATAACATCTACATGATACATGAAATCATCTCACACTGATCCCGCATGAACTGCACCTGGTTCTGGGCCAGACAATGCAAACATTAGCATTAGCATGGTGCTTAAGCAACATCTAATAAACCTAATAAATCAGAACAGCACAAATTAATAATATAAGTCATTTAATTTCAGTGAAGCAAATTCCAATTCAAAATAGTTTTAACTCCTGTAGTCTTGCAGTGCAACACAGAACCTACATTCATACAGTATATGTACTGTATATGTTTACTTTTACTATTTTGCAAAATGAACATTAACATAACCTGCTGTAACTCTCTTAGCTGACTTACTAATGGGAAAAATGGGATCTGCTCTTGAATATAATCTTAAAACAACCCCTTTTGGATCATTTTTTTCCCCTTAATTTACTTAAACCAACAGCTGCCGTCACTGTTAATACCAACAGCCTCATCAGTCCTTTGGTCTTCAATAATTGTGCTTGAAACTACAGTTCAGTAGTTTGAGGGTTTGGGGCATCTAAACAGGAAGCATGTTGTTGAGTCAGCTTGTGTTACAAGTATTCAGAATTTGTTGTTTGCAACGTACTCACTAACATACAAACAGCTATCACTGTATTACTGTGATACTGAAGAAACCATAAACACATGATGATTCTCAGGCAAGCAAACAGCATTATTTAATGTTTCTTATCAAAAATAAAAGACTTCCTGAGGATGATGTCTGCACTGTTTTAAGGAAGCACTACGCAGTAAGATGCAGTGTGCTGTGGAGGTTTTTCAGCCCTCAGAGGGGCTGGAAGGCACGATGCCAAACCTTTTAAGTTAAATGTGGCACCAGGCTCGGCTGCCCATAGCTCAGAGCATTATCAGGATTCCAGTTCAAAGCATCACGCTGGCCAGAGAGCGCTGAAGTCCAGCCGAGCATTTCGCAAACTTGACACCAATAACTGCACATCGCACAACAATCGCACACAAAACCAGCTCGTCACAGCCTTTATCATCACGTGACAGGATAAAACTGGAGATATATGTTTGTGCCACTTCTTTATCTTTGGCATAGCTGATGTTTGAACTGGAAAAAGACTCAGTTTTTGGCTGCATTTATAATAGAAATGCACAGCCTGACGCTCTAACATCCACCTGGAGAGATGTTTATACATGTCAGATAAAACAAGGTCGTCTGGCAGGTAAACACTCTACAGCAGTACCACTGTATCTCCAAGCCCGTGTGAGTGATTAAACTCCTGTTTGGTTTCTCTGCTGAAAGGAAAACCCTTATGTTCTGTTCCATATTAAAGCAAAAAATGAGAAAAGAAAGCTTACTGCAGCTTCCCTACAGCCGTGCAACAAACATGCAGTACAGTGTAGTACATGCATGCACAGAGGAATGTCACTGACAGCACTGCAGGGAGGACTACAGGATTAGAATCAATAAAAGTGTCTGTTGAAGCGAACGTTCATGCCTGCAGCTCCGGCCGTCAGCGCCCACCGGATTCATTATCAGCCCTCTCGGGTTGCTGCAGCTGTGTGTGCAGCGCTGGCCGGTGCGAGCCGGGAATGCAGTTGTCACTATGTTGTTTATCACACTCCTTCCTGCGTCCACGTCTGAGCTGAAACAATTAAACGATCGATCGATCAGAGGATCGATAGAAGATTAATCTGCAATTAGAAATGATGATCGATGAATCCTTCAGGTGCAGTGAAAGTCACATTCACCGGCTGCAGAGGATTTGCTGCTTTTATTGTTGTAAACTGAAGGTTTGAGACTGTTAGCTGGACAAAACAAGCAAATTAAAGACGTAAACTTGGGCTTTTCACTACTTTCTGATATTTCTTAGACTCAAAAATTCAGCGATTAATGAAGAAAAGAATCTGAGGATTAAGTGAAAATAATCGCCCTTATCCGCATTATGGCTTGATACAAAGTAGTGAGCAGACTTTTAATCTGAAAATATGTGGGAACACTGCAAAAAAAACGTAAGATGAAACAACTTAAATCAAAGCAATAAGTGCTTTGAAATAGATCTTCTCTCCAGGCAGGTTTTATGTTTATGCTTGAAACTAGATTTTCCCAAATAATTAAGCTGTTTGATCAACGCTGACAAGTAAAAAACTGCTTTGTCAAAGTCAGAGTTTCTTTCTATGCAGACAAATGAGCTTGTTTTCTGTCTGGCTGCAGTTCTTTAAAGTAACTGTGGCTTCTCTGAGACTAGCCGGCTAACATTTGGATGGATTTGTTGGTGACAAAATGAAGGCAGATGCTACAAAGATTCAAAGTCCTAATCTTATTTTTAGATGCCTGAAACCAGTTCAGCCTGAAATTTGTGCCATTCAAGTTTAAAGACGTGTCGGGGTTGTACCGGCAGAGCGGAGGCTGGTTCAGCTTTGGCCAAGCGTCACTCCGGTGTAACTTTATTTATTCATGACAGATATGCAAAGAATGCAACAGCCGCTCTTCTTCCAGAACACACTCGTATGGTCACACACATTCCAACATGGGAGCTGCCCCCCGCAGCCGGCGACGACGCCGAGGGACCAGAGAGCGTCAGTCAGACATATCTCCAGCTCGCTTTAGAAGAAACACCCATTCAGTGCAAGAAGCCAGACTGTGTTTTTAACACTATCATACATAAGATTCACGTCCTCCTGCTGGGTTTTATTTGCAGTTCTGAGCTGGTATCTCCTCAATTACCATAAAACTGCTGCTTGGGTCCTGCAGTAAGCCAATCATGCGTTCTGTATATCACATATCTGCAGGTTAAGGCTCTCCATCCAGCTCACTGAGCGGACTTCAGTTAATGAGACGATTAGCTAATTAACAATGTCAATTTCTCTCCTCGTTCTCCTCATTTATAATGTCTCCTTTTTGCTCTCTCATTCAACAATTCCCACAAACACCAGCACATACGGAGCATGCGCTGCTGTCCAAGGTCAGGTGCTTCCACTCACATCCCTGTGCAACATGGACCTGCACCCGCAGAACACTGCATGTACACAAACACACGAACGTAATCAGCAGGAATTAAAAATGCACAATCACAGCGAAGCAGTTAGGAATGCAAACAGACACACGGACGTGCGCACACACGCACACAAATACACACACACACACACACACGCACACACACACACTGCAGCAGAGTGGTGCTGCAGAGTTGCCACTGCGACCCGTCCCATCAACGACCCCCTAACGTCCCACCTCTGGAGCCGGTAACCACCACAACATCACTAACACCTACTGGCTGTAAATTCCTCAGGCTTGTTAGCATTGATTCAAAGTAGCAGGAGAGAGGAGGTCAAGTCCACTGACAGTCAGTGAGCTCAATGACTTCACAGTAAAGTACGGACAGTAAAGACTTACTTCTGCCAAATAGTCTGCTGCCTCCTCCACTGCCATGTTCCTCAGCCTGCAGCTGAAAGTGTGAAACCTGAGCACTCAATTACTGTAGCAGCTAGCCCTATAGCCTGGAAGCTAGGGAGCGAGGGATGGGTGAGGACAGGGGGAGGGACGGTCTGTGCGTGAGGGGGGAGAGAGAGAAAGAGTGAGAGAGAGACAGAGAGAGAGAGAGAGAGAGAGAGAGAGAGAGAGAGAGAGAGAGGGTGAGAGGGTGAGGGAAAGACAGAGAGTGACAGAGTGTGAATGAGATAGAGAGAGAGAGGGAGGAGGGGGGAGATAGGGGCATTATGTCACAGCTATAAATACCTGGCTTGCAGTGAGAAAGTCCAGAGTATGGAGGAAGAGGAGGAGGAAGGGTGAGGGAGGGGAGGGGGGGGGACAGAGGAGTTCCGGCGTTAATCTCAAACCAGCTCTCACTGGAACAACACGGGATCAGAGGACGCTGCTCCGAGTGGAATCATCAAAGTTCCTCTCCGGTTTGTGGTACTTTCAAGTTGAATAGCAGCTGTAGTTTCAGGTGAAGGTTTTACCTCCAAACACATCTGATAACAAGTGGTTCCCTACCTTTTTTTTTTTTTTGGCTCGTGTTTAAAAAAGCAGCATGTAGTTGAGGCCAAAAGATAAATACACTTAGTTCTTTCCTCTGCCATTAATCATCAGATTTATCTCTGGAGGGACGTTCTTGTATGAAAGGTGCTTTACAAATAAAGTTTATTACTATTGTAAAGGAGTACTTTAACATCCTTGTATTGATTACTGAAGTAAAAGCCTGGAAACTTCTTCCTCCACCAGCTTCTCAAATATGAGGATTTGCTGCTTTTCTCTGTTGTAAATGGTTGTAAAGTGAAGATCTTTGAGGTTTGGACATTCGTAGACGTCCCCTTTGGCCCTGAGAAATTGAATCATTAGTTTTATTGGTTTAACTTGCAGCCGCTGAGGGAATCCCTGCCTGACTTACCATATCTGAATCCACCATGTCCTGCTCCCACTGCGCTGGGCTGGTGGCTGCATCATGAACACAGAGGCCTGTGCAACCAAAATAATCTCCAGCCAGAAGGCTTCGTCTTCAAGGATCGACAACCTGTCTGCTCCTAAAGGTGCCTGTGGAGACCCTCATGTGACCGTACCATACTGTGGAAGTCACATCTGCCAAAGTGCTCAAACTATTCTCTTCTAGCAGAGAAAACTAGCGAGTACAACACATCAAGGTTACTCAAACAGAGACAAATACACAAACACAGATCAGGCTTCAGGGCCCAGAGCCCAGGAGACAGATTAGCAGGATCCTGATGGTTCCTCAAGGATTAAAGAAGCAGACAGCATCCGTTAAGTTGGTACTGTTGAAGGCCAGTCAAACTGGAGCTAATCAGGTGATCAAGTAACCAGAATCAAGTGCTGGACGACTCATCATCGACTGTCCGAGCGCACAAACCAACCAGTTCTCCAAATTACACAAGAACCTCGTTCGCAGCTTCCCTTCAGAGCAATACGTGGCAGCCGCTTCAGATCAGACGTCATGTGACTGAAACAAATCCCTGCTGAAAAATGAATGAGACTGACAGCAGTGGGACTTTCCATGAACAGAGGTTTTTTTAAAATGACATAATACAAAAGAAGGACTGTTTAGGTACACTACATGAATGGCTTCTGTTTATTTGATGCGCCAGCACTGACTGTAACACGACAGAAAATCAACACTGTGTTACTTATTGTTGAGGGAAAATACTGAGTGTCGCAACAGGCAGAGGCGCACTAACATTAAAGGATCTGCTCACGTCAGAAACACACTTTTCTCACCGGTGAGTTCGTACGCGGCCTCATCAAACTTTAAACTGCTCTTATTTTAGTGTTAAATGGTGGAAATACCTTTGCTTTCTTTTCAGGAGAACCACGCTGCCTCTTCTTTGCAAACCACTCAAGCTGCCGACAGAATGATGGTACGTAATGAAACAACAGCGACTGATTCGCTGCATGAGAGGGATGTGTTTGTGTGTAGGACACCACGGTAGAATAATTCACATCTCACAAAATACATTTTACTGACAAAACTTTACTCATTTTAAGACGTAAAACCTTGTTTAAACCACCGCAAATGCAGCTCCTTCAACACTGCGAATCACTAGTTTAATAAGAAGTAATAATGTTGGATATTTTCACTATTTTTGGACAGTTTATAAAAAAATGTAATAATTGATGATGAAAACAATTGTTAAAATAGTTGCACACATGTTATTGTTTTTGGTTGTTGCTCCCTCTGCTGCAGTGATCAGTGATATTTGCTTTGTACCTTCATGACTTCTTCTTTAGCTTTTTATTGGATGTTAAATTTAGCTTGTGACTGTCGACCATAAACAGATAAGATGCTTTGCTCTCTCACCAGCCTCTTAAAAAAGGCCTCCGCTGGTTAGCTGTTAGCTTCAGTCAAAGCTACCTTCTTCTTCCCGGTTTTTCTGACACCAGTAAACAGACTTCAGTGTGTTAAACTCCCCATTTAAACTGCTCAGATAGCGTCAGAATGGATTTAAAGACTCAGATCATCAAATTGCATCCCTGCCGCTTCCTTCTTCGAAAGGACAAAGTGGTAAAATAATCCTTCATCATAGTACGAGTGCAGATCTGAGTCTACTTGCTGGACACGATTACTCATTGCCAGAAAGTCTAAAAATAGGACAAGGACAGACCTCTTCATCGCCACCTGATAGCCAAGTATGAACCCTGGACTATCACATACAGTGGTACCAGAGCCTGACTCATGGCTGCAGCAGATTACAGGGTCAATCCAGACGGTCCTGTTAAAGTCTCCCTGAGCCTGATGCTGAATCCCGACCTTATCACTTAATGTCTGTCAGTGCTGCTCGTAGAACATGATGCATAGAGACACACTGGGTACAATACTCATGCATTCACGAAAGGAGCTGCAGAACAACCTTTCAGTGCGAACATTCAAATGCCATTTACAGCAGACTAACACAGGCTCACCTGCTCTTGATATGAAAGCGTATTAAGATAAAAGTGACGGTGAAATAACGCAGGGTGTTGTAAACACATTTGTCTTATTTTTGGCACATATATCTTGTTTCTTCTCTGTGCTACAGCTCAGACTTGTGCTAGCGGTGCTGCTGCCTGTCGCAGCTCGTCTGTCTCCGCTGCCCACAGACTGCAGTGACGTCTACAGAGCCGGATCAGGCCTGGACGGAGTGTACACCATCTACCCAGCCGGCCCCACCTCTCCTGTGCAGGTTTACTGTGACATGAGCAAAGACAGCATCGACAACTCTGAGGAAAAGTGGACGGTGAGGACGGAAGAACGAGACACTCTTCATCCAAACCTCATCCACATAGACCTGAGTCCACTTCGATCTACTTTGGCTCTTTAGCTGCTAAATACTCCATTATGTTCACCAGCTAGTCGCTAACTTTGTCTGTCTTGGTGCTGTGCTGGAAGTGTATGAAGAGATTATTAGAAGCTAATGAGAGTGGCAGGAAAACCAAAACAATGACCTGAGGGGATCTGTCTTTTTCATTATAAGTGACACCTCTAATTTTACACATTTAATCTGTTGTTAATACAATAATATGAATTAGTGAGGCTTTAATTTGCCTTTGCTGGACGGTTTCCTTTGTGTTTCATCCTGTTTGCTGAACTTCTATCTAAAAACCAGGTCATTCAGAGAAGACAGGATGGGACAGTCAACTTCTTCATGAAGTGGGATCACTACAAAACTGGATTCGGCAGCGCTGCTGGAGAGTACTGGCTGGGTACGCTCAGTCCTTATACATGTACAGTGCACATCACAAACATAAATTCTTTTCCTGACGAAATAATCACTCGAGCAAAATCCTGCAAAATGAAATCTGAACTCTTCGGTTTCTTTCGGTCACTTCATTGTTTATCCTTCAGGCCTGGAGACGATGCACCTGATGACACAGGCCAAGAACTACGAGCTGAGGGTGGACATGGAAGACTTCGAGGGCCAGAGCGTCTTTGCCCAATATTCTTCTTTCGCCGTTGGTCCGGAGGCGGAGGGATACAAGCTGAGCCTGGGCAGTTTCACCGGGGGAGCAGCAGGTGGGACGTTTCTTCAGGCGGTTCCCCCATTCAGCACATTATGACTCCATCTTAACACGTATTTATTCACCACTAATCGGTGTTTTCTGTGTTTTCCCACTAGGAGACTCGTTAAGTGTTCACAACGGAAAGAAATTCACCACCACTGACCGAGATCAAGACACTCATGGCTCAAACTGCGCCAGGCTGGCCTATGGAGGTTTCTGGTATGCGGCGTGCTTCGGGGCTAACCCCAACGGGATCTACACCTGGGGGCCGTCGCCCCGTGCAGCCGGTGTGCAGTGGAACAGTTTCAAAGGGCTCGAGTACTCCCTAAAGACCATGGTGATGAAGATCAGACCGGTGGCTGCATAAAACGTTCAGCTTCGTCTAACTGATGCATCACCGCTGGCAGACGTGGAAATAAACCTTTAAGGACAAGACTGCTGATATTCTGTATTTTTCTGGAGACCCCAGCCAGCAATGAATTGATCTGACCACTATCTTCTTCTCTTCTGTGATCATTTAGGTCAATTTTTGTGTCAAAAACTGTCAAAAATACATAAATGAGCCACAAATTTGCACTGGGTTACTTGTTCCTTTATCACAAAGAACATGACCACTTCAGTTTACGTTGACTCAGTCTCACAGACAGCGTCCCCGCGGCTGGAAACACTCACTGGAGCACCAAATGTGTATGAATCCGCTGCTGAAAATAGTCCCAAACAAATGCTCTATTTAGTCCTGTTTGAGTAATGTTATCATCATGACAGGCGGAGAGTCCCCACAGCATCTCTCTCACACACACACACACCAGTTTAATGATCCGTCTTTGGTGTTTTATGACATCTGTGAGGGGAGGGGGGGTGGAGACAGAGAGTGGTTGCCATGGTAACTGAGGCTCCTAAATTTGCAGCACTGCACTGGGTTCATCGACTCATCGCTGACATCTGGATTCACCTGTACAGAACGAATGGGACGGGACTGTCAGCACGGCAACCTCTGGGCCCCCAGGGGACAGATGTTAACGGCCAGTGAGGGTCCAAACGTTAGAGACAAAGGACTCTTCATCATAGATGGATCTGCCAATCATTTTTTGGATTAATCGATCAATTGTTCACACGGTGTTGACTTTGCCTGAAACCTTGAGATTTTACATTTACTGTCATATATGTCAAAGAAGAACAGCCAATCACCATGTGAGCAGCTGGACCGGGGAATGTTTGACAGCCAATAACGTCCCGTCTAGATGTGTGTGGTGGACAAAACAAAAGCAGACTGCAGTGCTGGCGGGTGTGAAGTACACACACACACACACACACAGACACACACACACAAAGCTCTGAGCTCGCCTCGTTACCGGTCATTAATTTTCAGGTCCTGTGTCAGTCCCTAGTGGTCAGTCAGTAGTACTGCACCGACCGCAGCAGCAGAGAGAAGCATTTGCAGTGTGACGGATGTCCTTAAACATAAACAATAAGAGCCAGCTGCCCCAGTTTGTGGTAAACAAAAGTGATAAAAGTACACAAAAGACATATTTTTATACAGGATCAATGCTGTTATCAATACGGTATCAAGAACTGGTCGCACAGAGGGAGCGTGTGTTATGAAATCAACAGAGAATGTGCAGCCTGTGTGTGTGTGTGTGAGACTGTGTGTTGAGTGCTGCAATCTGATTGGCCGCTTGGCTACTGCAGTCTCAGTACTCTCTCAGCACTTGAGGAGGATGAAAACACAGCGTGCGAACTCTTCAGCTCCTCTCCTCCGTCCTCACTTCCGCGTTTTGCTGCAGTCGAATGTGAGAGGCTCAGAATCTGTGCTCTCTAATTTTCGTACGTTTTCTGCGCCGCGTCGCAGTTTGGACGTATTTTTAGCCTCTTTTAAAGAAGCTGAAACTCCAGACATCAGACACACGCGCCGTGCGTCAGGAAGCCCTCCCTTCAGCTGTCTCTCAGTGTCAGCTGCAGGCTCTCTCCCTCATTAGGGCTCCTTGCAATTGGCTGGCAGGTCTACCCCGCTCTCTCCTCATTGGACGGCAGCAGATGACGCCGCTCTGCTGCTGGATTATAGACACTGTGCTGATATCAGGCTGTGTGTCCGTGTGTGTGGCGACTGTAAAGGTAGACACAGGGGAAAGGGAATAAGACAGGAAGACCTAAAGACAGACGTCGAGCTCAGTTTGACTGTAAGACAACGAGTGAGGAGGACGGAGGGCATCAGGGACCGAAGCACTGCTCGGTTAATCTCTTCTGACAGAGAAAGAGTCCCGGTCATGAATAAATTAACATCTGGCCGAGACCTGCAGCACACACAGCACAGCAGCATGTGCAGCGAGTGTGCGGTGAATGTGAACAAGCAAGCGGCCCTCCACGCAGACACAGAGCCCTGTTTACACCACATGTGCAACATCTGCTTTGCCTCATTACACAGAGGAAGTGAGACAAAGAGACAAACGAGCAGGAACGAGCCGGGCCGACGCTGGATTTTTGAGGCGACGGCGATTTTTGAGAGTTTAAGAAGAGTCACGGCAGCAGCTCCGAACAGCTTTTACATCATTACTAATTGAATGTTTTGGCGTTTGATGATGTCACCTGGGGGTTATGGGAACATGTAGATGAACATTTTCTCACGTTTCTTAGACTAAAAGTTTCATTAATTCATAAAAATGTCATTTATTATTCTTTCTGTGTGAAGCTTTTGATTTCTGATGATTCCACCCTCCAAGTGGTGAACGTGACGGGATGAAACATTTCAGCCGTTACATCATATTGTTACTCTAATGATTTTGCAGCTGCAGCACCTGCGTGACACACTAAATGTTTGTTTTTCACTTGATGGCCAGAAACACATTAAACAGGCGGACGAGGAAATGATGAAATCCACAGCGAACGGAGAGAACAGGAGCGCCGTGCGAGCAGAGGCTGTTAGCGTTACAGCTCACAGTCCAAAGGCTATTAAGGAATTGCTCCGAAAATCAATAGAGCACTTTCGATGTATGTACTACATCAGCATGGCTGTTTCCCCTCTGCTGACTCTCAGGCCTCATGGCCACGACCAGCCGACACCGGGCTGCGGTTGCCATTTTCAGATCCTACGTTCTGTATTCATACTTCTTTTCTCAGCTGTGAGTAACTCGACATCAGGTGGCTTCACTGAGTTACAGAAGCTGGTGGAACAGAGGCTTTAGCTACGGCTCTTTTCTTGTTGTTGTGATGGAAGTGAAGTTATCACAGAAGTAAGTGATGAGAGGGTGGATAGTTTACTGCAAGCTAAAGAGAAAGAAACATGGATGCATGGGAGGGGGAGCAGGGAGTCGTGTCAAATGGGGACAGTGTTTCCAGCTCACACCAAACGCTCCACGATTCCTCAGTGATCTCAGTTGCTGCAAACCTCTGCACAATGTTAGTGGGCCAGGACATAAATAAACCGAGAAACCCTTAAAGCCTCTCAGCAAAAAGCAGGAATGCAGCATGAGTTCACCAGAGTCATACAGCAGCCCACTGCAGTCCTGTACAGCCAACTGGATGAGTACTGCGAAAGTCACACAGAATACACGCTCAGTACACCCTGTACTTATTCAGGCTGAGACTTGTCCCAGCATGCACTGGGGAAAAGGCAGAGAATCACCCAAAAACTGTTTTCTTTATAAAAGAAACATCTGTAAAACCAACTCAACAATCCTGCTGGTGAAGCTCTCATTGAAATGACTGGGTTGCCATCTTGGAATCCAGTTTTCGTACATCCACATCCTGGACTGGTTTCTGGTCTTTGTTAGGTCGTATGCAAGTATTTGGTGCGTGAAACAAACACAGATTTTATAGCTGAACTAGCAGTTTTTATGTGTGTGGTCTGTGTGGCATTAAAACATGAATAAAATACATGACTTGACATGTAAAGCCGGGCATCTGTCTCGCATTTTGAGCTGATCCACAGTGTGATTTCCCTCATGAGGGCTGACAAAAGCACTTTATAACATCACTGGAGCAGTGTTTCACATGTTGGGGCTAAAGCTGCGGTCCTGATTGAGACCACCGTGATGCAGACACCACGCTCTCCAGGATCCACACTTGTCTTCTTACTTTCTGGTCATAGTAGAACTGCACTAAGTCATGCCGCCTCTCTCCGCTCCAAGCCAACAATGTTGAGGCTGCGATCGTGTAGGCTGCTTACATTTCCATGCTTACACCACGTCTGTCCATTGATCTGCACAGTCAGCATTAAAGTCGGACTTTCCGGATGTGCAGAAAGGTCAGTGTAAGCGTGCAGCGTGAGTTAAAGGAGCGTACGAGCTTAATGAAAACGTCTGTCCAGCTGACGATGTAACAGGAGTTCAGAGTCGGGCGGTGAGCTGGACTGAGCCTCAGTCACACACATACACACACATTCAAGACGATCCAGTGAAGTGTGTGCGAGGTCTGTCTGTCTGTCTGTCTGTCTGTCTGGTCTGATCCAGGCCGGCCTCCTGCCTGCTGCTCACCTTCAAAATGTCCGCTCCACGCTGAGAGTACAGCAGTGGAAACGACTCGTTTTTTCCCTCTCTCACACACAAACACACATCCAGTGTGTGTCGTGACTGTGTGCTGGACCCGAGCCACGCATCAACACCGCAGGGAGGACACGCCGGTGTGTTGCTCCCAGCCGTAGATTCATCCACACCAGAGCTGCAACTAACCATCATTTTCACTGTGGATTAATCCCTTATTGATTCATCAATTGGTCTATAAAACGTCAGAACGTCGATCAGCGTTTCGCAAAGCTCAAGATGACGCCCTCACACACACACACACACACACACACACACACACACACACTACAACTTCCTAACTCACTGACAATGAGCATTAATAAGGAGGTGACTGAGGTAAAAAGAATGTGGTCATGCAGAATGAGGCATGAATAATTGCTTTATGATGACTAATAAGAGCCAATATGCTACTAATAAGCACCTACTTAATGGTGAGTCCATTAATTTAAAGCGCTACCTTAATTTTAGTTGCAGTTATGAGAAAACGTGCGAGCCGAGCAGGACTTCAACGTACGACGGCGACGTGAACACACAGAAACATGAGGCGTCTCATCTCTGTCAGATTAATTCGGTACGTTGTGATTTCTCTGTGCTGAACACTAATCTGCCTGTAGAAAAGGCAAAAAACAAAACCAGCGCTGTGAAATGAGGATGTGCTGATATGCCAGTGTGTGTGTGTGTGTGTGTGTGTGTGTGTGTGTGTGTGTGTGTGTGTGTGTGTGTGTGTAAATGAATGGACTGTCCCAGTTCTTAGTGTCAATCTTCCAGTTTAGAGAAGAGAAGAGAACAGCGCTGCAGGGAAGCAGAGGAAGGAGGATAAAAGGCCTAACTAACAACACCCTCGTCTTCGCTCCCCCTCTCTGCCCACTCTCCTATTTCCTCCTCTTTTTCTCCCGCGAGTCAGCTCTTCATCAATCGCTCTCCTCCATCTAACTCCTCATCTCTCTGCATGCGCTCTCTAATTCCCCTTCATTTTAATTTGATTTCACCCTCCTCTCGCTCTCTATCTCTTTTTCGCAGCATGTTGGGGATGTGTTGTGCGCTACCTCTCCCCCCACATCCACCCCACAACCCCTCCTTGTCGACCCCATCCACCAATCGCGACGCTCGTCGGGCTCTGCACCAATCCTCCGGCCCGGCAACCCCCTCGACAGCTATATTACGGTGAAGCTCGCAGCCTGGTGCCGTGAGGGTGGCATGAAACACGCTACCTTTACAGACTCCTATCCAACACCTCCTCTTCATCTCCACAGTCTCTCTCCTCTTCATCCCTGTGCTTTCCTTTCACATTTCATCTTGGCTCTGTCCTCTGCCTCCCCTCCACTCCAGCTGTTTCTCCTCTGCTCTGTAATGGAGTCATTCTATAATTCATAACGCTCTCTGCTCAGTTAGACTACCCGTTTCTGACTTTATCGTCTTTGCTGAGTGCCGTCAGAGGCTCAGTCTCGGCATCTGGTCCTCCAGCTTGAGGACGTGTTCGGCTCTTTCCTTCCTTTTTTACGAATGACTCTGTGTTCTTCTGATGACGGAAATAAGTCGGTTATCTTTGGCTTGTCACTGTGTGATGAGTAAGAAAACCATCAACATGAATCTGCAACAAAGGAGAGAGTGAAGGCGAGGGAAGAGTCGACGAAGATCAAGTTTCATGTTGACGAGTCCCTGATGACAGAGTTTTATAGATCTTTGAATGAGTCAGTTCTCATGTTTTCTTTTATCTGTAAGGACGTTTCTCTCGCTGTCAGACAAAAAGACAATTAACAGTTAATACTAATCAGCTCCTTCACATTAACATGTAATGTGACAGGTTGCGACAAACCAGAGAAAACATCACCCAACAGAGCATTTCAGCATCTTATAGCTCATTGTTTTGGTTTCTGAGTCGCATCCTCATAACTGTCGCTCTCATTAGCTTCGTTTCCGAGCCCCAGGCAGCTGTTTCCAGGAGTGTAACTCTAATAAACCCACTGTGCACCAAACTCCAGACACACAAAGCTAGCAGCTAGTGAACATAGCGGAGCATTTAGCTGCTGAAGAGGTGGTGGAGACCAAAGACAGAGCTAAAAGGAGAGTCATTAATGACGTTTTAGCTGCTAGCATAAACATACATAAAAATATTAATTTATAAGGATTATAGTTTATATTGTGTTTAATCTCCATTTGACTGCTGTACAGCCAAACGCCTTCAGGGGACACGGTGATTGATTAATTGAATTGGACTGTAACGAGCTGCAACTAATTATTATCTCCATTATCGACTAATCTGCCAATTGTTTTCTCGAGCATGTCTTCAACAAAACCATCCAAAAACAAAATATATTCAGTTTACAATCATGAAGGAAAGCAGGAAGTTATTAACAGATGATTCAAATTCTAATCGTTTCAGCTCAACACCTCAAATGCAAAAAATGTAATAAAAACAAATTTGTTTTAAACTTTTTAATGACGATAAAGGCACAAAACGACTCTTTTTGGAACAAATGAACGATGCTAGGACAAAACGAGGGAGATGTTCACTCGACATTATCTTTTCTTAAAGTTGTCTGAAAAGGAAATATTTGGTTATTTTTAACAAATTTCCCACAAAAATCTTCAGAGGAATTACATTTTTCCTGCAAACAGATAAATTTTCTGTCTTAAAACCTTCGTGCAATCTTCTGCATACAGACTGATGAACCCGTCGGTATATTCAAACACAAAGGACGGAAAGAAAATGAAAATGTAAGGATTGAATATTTATATGTGCAGCAGGTCCAGAGGAGGGAACAAAGAGATAAAGACACACTGGCTGTAGAGCAGGAAGAGTGAGGAGGCTTCAAATATGAATCTTGGCTTAAATAAGTGTCAGGGGATTAATATGGTACAATGCCCGGTCACAAGGGACCTCTGTGTGTGTGTGTGTGTGTGTGTGTGTGTGTGTGTGTGTGTGTGTGTGTGTGTGTGTCGTACACTGCTTCCTCCCCCCAGTCCCAGAAGCAGAAGTGTGGCAGAACAATACAGCCCTCTGCCAGCTGACAGAGATGCAGGGAGGGAGGCTGAAAGGGAGAGCGGTGGAGGGAGGGAGAGGGGGAGTGGCGGAGGGAGAGGAGGCTGCAGATGAACAAAAAAAAGAAAGAAAGAAAGAAGGCAGAATCGAGTCCTTCCCAAAAATAAACCTCAGAAGAAGAATAAACCTCATCTAATCCACCCCTGTGTACAATCTTTGTGGATGATGCCCCCCCCCCCCACACACACACACAGTGCAAAAGCTAAACCTGCACGTCTGCTCTTCAAATGAATCTGATCTTCAGTTCAAGACCTACTTCCCTTTTCCATTTGGCTCTGTGAGGCTGCACAGTGATGCGCTCTGAGCTAAATGCTAACATCAGCTCGGAATGAGAACGCTAACATGGCGATCTTTAGCAGGTACGCTAACATCAGCTAATTAGCACGAAAGACAAAGTGCAGCAGAGGCTGATGGGAGCCTTGTTTGTTCATTAAGTCATAAAATAAAGTATAAACTAACTAAAATGTCGACCTGATGATGGCGCTAGAATCACTACATATCATTGAGACATTTCACTACAAAAAGCTACTATTTCTAGCTAAATGAAAAAGTCAGAGGACGGCCAGAGTAATCAGGATAAATCATCTGGAGACCATGGATGTCTTGTTCAGAGATTCATGGCAGTCCATCCAATAACTGTTGAGATATTTCAGTCTGGAGGTGGACCAGCTGGCAGGATCAACATACTGTCACTGCCATCCCCAGAGCCAAGACTTTACTGGCCCACCTTCTTTAATTGTTATTTTGAGCACTCTGATATTAAATTGTGCATAAATCAGCATATAAGCATGTTGTATTTTAAGGTTACCGCTCGCTGCTGCTCTTTAAATGTCTTTATGTCTGAGTCTGTGTGTGTTATCTAAGACAAAGGACAAAGTGGAGGTGAGATGAAGCCGCCACCGACTGCTTCAGAGTCTGGAGTCACGCCATCAATAAAAGCACCAGATCCAAAGTGATAAAGGAAAAACCCGACGCCAACAATTCTGTTTTCACTCCACTTCTCTGCCTTAAAGCCCCGTCGGTTGCACACACTGATTTTGTCCTGTTGCCAACCAGAAAGAAATATTACCCTCTTCTACTGCCTTGGAAGGTCAGCCCACAGATGGCGTTTCGCACAAATATCAATATTGGTGTTACACTTTTCAAAATGAATGATGCTTCAGACACACGGTGGCTCAACATGCACAGCGTATTAGCAGCTTTGCTAAGACAAACAGCGTTTCAGTCAAACAGACTGAAGTGCTGCAAGAGACTCAACGTGTTCATGCGTCGCAGCTTAAAAGCACAGCATGGCTAAGTAGCTAATAGCTTTAATGGCAGCCTCACTGCGAATTGGTCTCAGAGGTGCTCGTAATACACGGCTTTTGTTTTCTTCCTGTAAGAACCATAAACGCAACGCACGGTACACGGCGTCGGCCGGTGGATGAAGGGCCTGCATTACTAAATCAATTTGAAATGAAAGGTACAAGAGACAGGAGAGATATTTCATAATGAAGCCGGGGTGTGACTCAGTTCAGACGGGTGATGAGCTTCAGAAATTTCCCCTAAAACCACAAACTGTTGTTCTTACTTTGCCATTTGTGTTTAATTTTAAGCTAGCTGAGTCCTCCTGCTTCCAGTCTTCATGCTAAGCTAAGCTAATCGGCTCAATCTCCACACTTAACTTTGTATCTTCATTGTTTATCCGTATAAAAACGTGGAAAAGTTCTAATTTGTGATTTCAGTGGGAGTCGGACAAAAACCAGCGCTAACCAGTATGTTCAAACGTAGAAACGCTGATTATGGGAAACGAAAAAATACTTAAAAAAGATGTGTAGCAAGCTAACCTCCCTATCTGCCTATTCTGAATCTGACGCAGCAACACGTTTCAAACACGTTGGGACGGGAGCAACTAAAGACTGACAAAGACACCTGTTTGGAACATCCCACAGGTAAACAGGTGAGAGCAAATATGCATATTTCCCAAACTGTTGCGGGAGTAAGAGAAAGAAAAGGTATAAAAGAAAAAGGGGACACTGACATCTAGTGTAGATCAGTGTCTGTTCAGTCCACATTGTCTGAGAGGGAGACAAAAAACCAGCCAGGCACAGAGACGGGAGGTGGGGTGAGGTAAGGTGAGGCGAGGGAAAGGAAAGACGGTAATTGAGGTGATGTGATCCGAGGAGGAGGAGGAGGAGGAGGGTTTTTTTTTTTTTTTTTTTTGCCCACTGGTGCCAAGAATTGGCCCAGGCCAGACGGTGCTATAGATCTACCTTGAGTGAGCCGAGGATAGCTGATACCCTGAATACGACAGCACGCTACAAACAGAGAAAGTGCCAGTGTCACCAGTACTCCAGCAACACGTTCGCCTCACCTGTTGCCTTTGTAGGGAAACCGCCGACCCGTCATCACACAGGCTCAAATTCCAGTTTGTGCCTTCAAGGTCAAACCTCCATCTCTGATCGAGCTGTTCTGATTCCTCAATGTCAAGATCCAAACAGAGGTCGGCCCCGATTCCCCGTCAGTGTCACTACGCCGGAGATCGAGCGCGCATCCAGCGTGGCGAAGAGGATCGAAGCCTCCTGATGGCTTCGAATCGAAACCGGTGACAAAATTTGGGTGTAATGTAATTTGCAATACTGGTGGAAACCATGTCAGATACACAAATGGGATTTATCACGAATGCATTATTGTTTTCCTGTCTGGAAAATATCGATATTCTGTGCATCACTAAGCCATAAAAGCTAAAAATAATTAACCGTCATTAGTTGTCTCTCAGTAGCAAAGGCTGAGAGGTTAGGCTTCATTTACATTTAGTGATCAGAGAGAAACGACGCTACAGAACTTGCCTGACAATCATCGCATTTTTAAGTTTTTTTCAGTGTCACCGTCATCCTGCGATAGTTGTCTGTACTGTATTCATGTCTACACTGCCAGCAGGACCTGCTAACAGCTTATTCGGCACACTTTCAATGACAACAGTTTGCTTTGCTAGAGCGCGACCATTATGATAATCTAGGCCAATATTTTCTCAACATATCCAAGCTAATTTTCACTTACATAATCCATCCCAAAGCCGCAAAATTGGGAAGAAAATTGCCCAATCTGGCAACACATCTCAGGCATAAAAGGTTTCTGTAGATATAAATGCATTATTATTGATATTATACCGACACGGCCCAGCAAACAAGAGTCACCTGAAGGTAAATCTTAATTATTGCTCAAATGACTGATGCTCTTCTTTTTCCTCAGAGGAAAATCTACCATTGTGAGGTCTTCAAAGACGGCCGTCCAAGAGCATTCCTCGTTGTTGGCGCAACGACAAGCTCACGCCAAACCCGACTTCCTGTGACCACAGGAAGTCACCTCTCTATCCATTTTGACCTTGATGCTAATGAGGTCAGTCGTATTGACTCATGTGACAGGTGGCTAACCCCCGGACTAATGAAGGCCTCAGGCTAGTCAGCATGTACATACACACACACACACACACACACACACACACACACACACACACACACACACACACACACACGCCCAAATGTCAGCATGCACACACTCAGGCAAACACAAATGATTTTAAGCACCGAGCCAATCACAGTCAGCCGAATAAACACACACACGCAGGTCAACAGAGTCATCCAAACACATCAACGTCCACTTCAGCTGAAATGTTTTGTCAAACGCTGCCACTGAGGTGAAGACGATTATTGATTTCAAGTCAGACCTATTGATCATTTTATGGATGTCTGCGAGCGTCCGAGATCAAGTCTTAACTTCATCCTTGCACAATGACGCATGTGCACACACACACACACACACACATATGCAGAACAACAGCCCACACCTAACCGCAGGGTGTGACTGCCGACGCTTCGGGCTCCGGCACCGATTCCTCGCCTGAATTTACAAAACGCTCGCATCGAAACGTTGAATCACACACTTTATTCTCAGCAGAGGGGGATGAAACAGGGGAGGTGGGATGCTCAGCGCGACGGCACCGAGAAAATGTTCCACACAAGAAAAGTTAAGATGGAAACTGAGCGGGGTGGTTGAGGACAGGCGCCACACACACGCACATGCACACGCACACACACACACACACACACACACACACAGGCAGAAGGCAGCGTTCCATCAAAGAGGAGCATGTGAACAAATGAGTTTTCATCAGGAAACAAAGTGAGAGAGATTTTTTTGACATGAAGGTGCGATTTGCTGATTTCTTTTTGAAGAGTTAGACACACACACAGCGGTGGGTCAAACATTTCATTCTCACTCACGCACACACACAACATATTAATAGCAACGCCGCTGCCTAAAATACCAATCTGTCCTCTATAGCTGATTCCTGTTATCTTTCCCTCCGTGCTCTCTACCCATCCATCTTTCTCTTTTTCACCCTCCCACCCCCCTCAGTATTCCCAATGGGACCACCCCTCTTATCGCGCTGGGTGTGTGTGTGTGCATGCATGTGTGTGTGTGTGTGTGCGAGGAGGCTGCATCATGACAAAAGGAAGCCCCTAGACTCCCCCAGACCGACACGTCTCCAGCCTTTCTTTCTCCCCAGTGTCAGCTCCAAGCTCCCATTACTTTCCCTCTTTTCTCTTTCAGCTGTTTTTCTTTTCATTTTTCTCCTCCTCCTCCTCCTCTTTCTCTACCTTTTTCTTCACTTCGCGGGAACGCTTCCTCGCCTTCTTCTTCTCCTTCTCATCCTCCGCTGCGTTGAGGTTCTCATCAGCCTTCTTCTTCAGCTGCGAGGCGGCATGCGCCATGCTGCTCCGGTTCAATTAATCCTCACAGGTGGGAATGGGAGAAGGAGGGATGAATGGAAGGATGCAGCGTGGACCAAGAGTCTCCTCTTTAGCCTTTTCTCCTAATTATCTCTCCTTGGTCTCCTCACAGGTGTGTTGTCTACGAAGAATCTCCCTCGCTTTGTTTTCAAGACTTCCTCCTTCTTTTGTTCTTTATCTCCCTCAGCGGCTATCAGCACTGTGCAGATGCAAAGGTCCAGTCTGGGGCAGGACAGAGGCAGCTCATACTCCTCTGTTTCACCTCCTCAAGCTCCACCGCTGTGACGGCAGCTGCTTCCACAGCTCAATGCTCAAAGTGCAAAACAAGCGCCAATTACAGCAAATACAAAAACTGTTTAATTATATGGTCCACAGTCAGGTGAAAATGTCCTCCTGATTAAGAATAATGTATAAAAAACAGCTCAATTACAGGTTCGTTAGAGCTCCAGGGTTGGAGGTCCAAGAAAGGGCTCAAGCTCCAGCCACTAGCCCAGCAGAGTGCTCTGTCCTCTGGGTAAATAAACTGGTCCCGCTGCCTGCTTGACTGGTTCCCAGCGCCTGCTGCCTGCACCTGAGCTCCGAGCCATCCTCTATGTACACACACACGCTCAGCCCGAGACGTCTCGCCGGGACATATGAACAGGATGGAAATGACAGTGGAAAGGAGGCTGAGATAGGAGGAGGATGACGGGGGAGGAGAAGGGAGGGGTGAGGAAGGAGGGGGCAGAGAGAGGTAGAAAGAGCAGCTGGGACAGCAGAAAAAAGGAGGGAGCAGGGATGGATGAATACCTCTGCTCAGGACCAGCTGGTTACGGCTGAGAGATAAAGACAGAGACAGGGGGGGGGACACGTCACACCGGGTACATACAGTACACACACGCTGGGCGTCCAGCAGAGTGCAGCGTGCAGCCATGATGCTCCGGTTATGAAACTTGGTGAATCTCTTTCTGAGCTAAATTTACTTCCTTCATGGTTTTCATTCTGAAAAAATGTCTGAATCACTCGAAGTTAAAGGGAGACAACAATAAACGACAAACATGCAAATGTTCAACTGACCAATCAGCGTAAAATCGAGTGCACGAGTCTTAAACTCCCAGACTGCCCAGACACACCCAAAAAAGGTATATTTATATTTTATATTTATAAAAACAAAAATCTAACATTGATTTGTTTTTCGTTGGCAGGTCTGTGCCTCACTGATAATTAGCATTTTCAGCCATGCTAGCGTCTCAATATCTCCACAAATACTGGCTGGAAGGACATAAAATGACTGTTATGGTCCCCAGAGGACGTATCCTAAAAGTGATCATCTCACTTTTCCTCTGGCGCCACCATGAGGCTGACAACAACAACAACAACAACAACAACTAACGGTCTCAACGGCTGCTGGCTGCACCACCATGAAGTCTGGTACACACAGTCATGGTCCCCTCAGGCTGAACTGTAACTTTAGTGACCAAACACTTGCAAAACGAACTACACTCCCATCAGCCTTTGCTATATTTTCTGTTTACTGCTCATTTGCTAAAGCTAGCATGCTAACACACTATACTCAGATGGTGAGTAAGGCAAACCAACCTACTAAACATCAGGTAGCATGTTAGCATGCTGATGTTAGCCTTTAGCTCCAAGCAACACAGTGCCTTAGTGTTAGCATGGCGATAGATTTCTTTATTGTCACTTTTCCGGTGGACAACCTGAAAAGAAAAATCCATGGCGCTGTTACACTGGCACAGGGTGAGGCCAGCGTTTTAACCTGATTGAAATCAGCATCACTTTAAGTGAGCAACCGACCATTAATGGCGACAGTGAGGGCGCCAGCTCACTGAAGAAAACAATTACAGGAAGTCACTGAGAATAAAGTGTCTCACCTTCCTCTCAAAGTCTGGCCAAAAGGCAAAATCCTGCATTAAAGGATGAGCCGAGGCCGTGTACAGTGCACACTGTAAATGTCTCGATTCAAAATAACGATTTGCAAAAACCCCAAATATCTTCATGAGTTTTAAAAATAAATGAGAAAGTTGCATGCACACTGCTGTGCACTGATGGATCAATTATTAAGATCCTAATGTATTATTCATGACAAATCCAGACACTCACATATGGGAGAATCATACCTTAAGGGGATGCCATTGTGATATTTGTGCAATTAGCTGCTTTCAAGGAAGTTGTACTAATCAGCTTTAAATTAATGAGCAAAAAATCCAGGTTGTTGCCTGAGGTGACAAGAAGGGTTTAATCCTACGCTCGACCACAACAAAGCCAGATGAACTAATACCACACAACAATTTAAAATGTCTACATGTTCTCAGAGGATCTGTAATGTTTTCCTCAATGTTTCACAAGGACGTGATTCACAGCTGTTTGCAGATATCGATGCACCTCTGCAGGTCTTATGACCCATTTCTGTGTTTCCAGTGTGTCTGCGTGATGAGTGCTGGTATGAGCTCATGTCGGTAGACTGCAGCCTTTGAATATTAACAACACGGGTGAGGGGATGGGATCGTAGGCCGTGACAGGGACATGTGACAGCAGAGCGGGCTTGCCATTGGCCGTCTGGGATGTGAGACGGCTGTAATTGGCTACCTGGACAGAGAGATCCCACCCTCAAAATGAGATTAACAAAGAGGAGAGGAGAACAGAGGAAACAACTTGCATTTATTTCACCTCTAATGATGTTTCTTAAGCTTCAGTTTGCACACAAAAGCAGGTCAAAGGGCCGGAGATGACAGGACCTGATGACACCTGACATGCTGTATTTACTGCAGAATGCCTGAGGATGTGGCAAATGTGGTACTGTCACATACTGGTTGGTGTTTTGTGTGTTTTACTAATGTAACCTTTAAGTGTAACAGCCAAGCTGCTCTACGGCTCGTGCCCCAGATATTTCCCTCTGGGTACGAGCCAATGAGCGAATGAACACTTGGACCTGACCTGACTGGCATTAACTGCAGCATCCAGTGTAAACAACACTCTATATTTAATTGTATGTGTGTGTGTGTGTGTGTGTGTGTGTGTGTAACTCCTGTAAATAAAATGTGACTGATGTAGCACCGAGTGTCGTAAACTGACGGTTACTGTGCAGGAGCTTGTGTTTAGACACGTTTTAGCGACGTGGCTCTGCGGAGGGGGGCGTCAGGCCACCACTGTGTGTCCACGCTGAAATGTCTCCACAGCTTCTGGATGGATTGACTTGAAGTTTAGTGCCAACATTCATGTTCCCCTTACAGTGAATCGTTCCGACTTTATAAATGATATAATCATCAAATGTTAGCACGCTAACATGTTATCACACCTGGATAAGCATTATATTGTTGAACATCGGCATGCTAGCATTTCCCTGCGGTTGTTAGCAATTAGCTAAAAGCACTGCTGAACATTAGAGGACCCTCACAGAGGTGCTAGCATGGCTGTAGACTCTTAGTTGTGTTAAATTAAAAAGGGTTTTGTCAAACTTATCATATCTGCACTAGCCTTAAATATAGCCAAAGCATTGCTCTCACTAGGAGGATTTAACGGTAGCCCTATAATGGTACAATAACTAGAAAGGAGTGGAATCAGCCTGTTTCTCGTTTTCTGGCTGCAGAAGTTGTCCCAGACTGCACAGCTGCACACTGCAGCTGTTAAAGGTTACACTAATGCTGAGGAGGAAATCTACTGTAGATGTTATCAATCTGTTCAAACCTGCAAGGCTAAAACATATCATGTGTTTGTGAATGCTATCACCACTGATCACTCACTGCAAGTCCTTTTTTTAAACAATGTCAGCTGGTTGCACGTCTATAAAAATCCACCAGTTGATCGCGACAAACAGCCTTAAAAACAGAAGATATTTAGACGAAGTGGAAAGCCCACCTTACATCTGAGGCTAATCACAAACCAAACTCCAGTTAAGGCACTGTAATAAGTCATCAGTCAGAGAGCGACTTCAGATAGGATTTATTGGACTAATCCTCCATTATCTCCATCTGTAAGAGGAGCTTATGAACTGGATGTGCTGGCCCTTAAAGGCCTTCTGTCTGTGCTCAAACTGGGATTAACAGCAGGTGATTTCTCCGTACATGGATCAGAAATTTAAAACGAGCCTGACAAAAGATGATGATGTCTAAAGGTGTAAGAGTTTGTCTCGCTGTCTCTGGTGGCGTCTCTGCAGCGACATGACTCTTCTCTTACTTTACTCCCAGCCGTCCCAGCGTTTGTGCTCGGAGAGGAAACGGCACGCTCAGGAGGAACGTCAGGCTCGAGATGTGGGTCAGCAGCAGAGATGCCAGTCAGGTGCATTATTTCCTCCTTTGCTCGTTCATCATCTGCCTCTTTTTCCATCTCTGCCGCGCTTCCTTTTATCAGACTTTCTGTCGCTCTGCTGCTGATCTAACCACCGCTAATGCTAACCACCGCCTGCAGCAAACCGCTCAGCGCACACAACCATGAAACTGCAGTTAATCAAGTCATGGATAAGTGTGTGTTCGTGGCCCCCAGAGGGTCGAAATAATATTGCACTCCGGAAGGATGAACACAGCGAGCCCTCGGGGGGTAATCAGAGGATTGAGGCTCATTTCATGAGTGAAAACATGAATATCACAACATAAAAAACATCATCATGTTATTGACCAAGGTGAGCTGTTCACCTGCAACCACAATTAAAACCAAAGTCCTTCGGGATTTGTCTGAATTAGAGCTATTCTGATGGGCAATTTTTAATATTTTTGTGACTAATCGTTAATACACTGCTGACGGATGGAGGCTTTAAACACACAAGTGAGCGCGCACACACACACACACACACACACACACACACACACACACACACACACACACACACCTCATATACAGGCATAAATCCAAATGTGGGCCGTTGGTTGTGTTTGTTTGAGCCTAATGGATCAGGGACGGCAGTAAAAGCCCAACGATGGGAGGGGAAGAGAGGAAGCAGAGAGGGTGAAAGAGGACGAGTGAGTGTGTGTGTGTGTGTGTGTGTGTGTGCATGTGTGCGCCAGTTTCCCAAGCAATAACCTGGAGGAAGTTTATCTCCCTCTGAGGAAATATGATGAGGTGAAAGAGAGGGTAGTGATATTAAAACAGTAAGTAATCCTGGTTATGATAATGTTCAAAAACAAAGAATTCACATAAGAACCTGCTGCTCCACTAAGAGACAGATCATATTTCAGAGAAAAACTGCCTTCACACACACAAACACTGACATTCAGTCACTATTCCTGTGGTGTTTGGCTCCCTCTAGTGGCAACCTCAGACTTCACAGTTTATAGAGTATTTGTTAAATCTCTCAGGAGTTCACCAACACAGTGAATAATTTATTTAAACATGACTGGGAAGATGAGTGTAAAGCAATTTCAGCCACTGGAGTTACAGCCCTAATAAATGCTCTCGAAGTTATTGTGAAAATGTGAAATTAACACACAGTGATGCGAGTTTTCTGCCTCTGAGCTGAGATCAGAGCAATACAAGGAAACACTGAGGTGAGAACAGGTCAGAGCGGGGCGTTGGGGTGTGCTGCTTCCAGACTGTGATGGTTTGTCTGTGAAACTTAACACAAACCCTCCGCTGATTCAGCGCTAGAGGCACAAGCTGCAGTTCTACTTCTGTCCACTCGGGGGCAGCATCGCGCCGAAAGAAAAGAGAATCACAGGTGTTTGTAGGCAAGTTGATGCCTTTTTAACTCACGTAAAAAGACAAACAGGGGGTTTCATGAAGTGATAATACCGACTGAACCAATGGTACTAGAGTAAAGTATGTTTTTCAGGAAATGTGGTGTCTTCTTCCACACCAGCCTGCTGTCAGTCAGGCTACTTTTCTACAACCGGCTGCACCAATCCGACTGAAAAAAGACATTTTCATGCACCACCAGCACTCCCTCATTACTGATGTACCATAAATACATTTTAAGTGCATTGGATGCCAACTTTAATTTGACATGCGCTGCAGTTAGTGCTTCATTAGAATATAGAGTTCAGACCTACTGTATATCAATAAAGTCTGCACAGCACTCCAGTTAGCGCCGTCCAGCTGGACTGAAGCCCAGCTGACAAGAACACAAAGTGAGCAAACAGTGGAGCGCAGAGCACCGGCGGTCTACAGCGTTTTGTCCTTTTTTGTTCTTATATCTTACTCTTCTTCACGTGACACGTGGAACATCCCCTGCAGCTGTGTGTATATTCTCCTCACATCTGTTTTCTTCAGTGTGAACTGACGGGATCTTTACTGGACATTGTGGGTTTTAAAGCCATGAACATGCAGCTTTCTGTAATTATACTACTTGACTTGAATGTCATAGAAGGATCATTGGAAACGCTGTTTTTTCATAAAATGAATGGCAAATGTTTAATTTTTTACTGTTTTTTTGCATGCAGTAGCCATTATTTCTATTATTAAGCACAGAAAGTTGCTCCTGGAATGTGTTTCCACCTGCACAGAGCACCAGGTGGGTGAGGATTACAACACTGGGACATTAGCATTGTGTAATTTGATGTTCCATTAAAGTATACCTCGTGGAATTACTGCATTGTGGTTTCCTGCACTTCCGGGGGCTCGTGGTGTAGCCCTGTGTGGTGCCCTTAATCCAAATGGAGCTCGATGGAGTTAAAAACATCTCCATCTTCTCGGTCAAATTTCACTAATTTACCCTCCATTATGTCGCACCACAATATCTTGAATCAATAGGAAAGTACATCAAATTAGATTGATTGGATAATTAAGATCCACATCTCACCACGCGAGCAGAGATTCTTCACTCCCTTTAAGAAAAGCAGGATTTTAAGAGTCTCTATGAGTCTTGTTCGCTTATGTGGCCGATATCGAGCTCCGTTTGTTCCTTATCTTGTCAAAACACCAGTGAACCTGCTGATTGTTGAGGGACACACGGATGTCCTGGTGCGTCGGTCAAGCCTTACACTTCATCTCACTGGCAGGTGAGTGGCAGGTAACCCTTATATTTATACATCACGACGTGAGGGCGTAGACAGCCCTGCAACTGATATACTAATTAACAAAAACAAACATTTTAGGCCAATCTAAAGGCATTATAAGGCTGTGAGATGCTTCTGCTCTGCAGCCTTCAAACCCTAAATTACTGTAAAACTGTGTGACATTTCATGAAGGAAAACACGGCTGGAAACGAGCCCTTCACCTGAAACGACGTCTGAAGCGACGTGTGTGAGAGTCCGTGGAGGGCGGGGCCTCAAACAAAGCCAGACACTGATGCAGAAACTACACTGACGTCTTTAAAACACTTTCAAATATCAGTATCGGACTCAAACATGTCTGAGGATTGTCAGGCTCTCATAAATACAGAAATAAGCGGCTCAGGCCTGGAGGTGACGCTCTGCCATCACGTCTAAGAAGTGCTCTCATTGTTCAGACATAACATGGCCTCGCTCTCCCCTGGCTGTCTCTCTGCTCTGTCTGATGCAGTCACACGCTTCATATCTCCGGCTCTCAACACTGACAGAGCACAATCCCGACATCCAACGCAGTAAAACCAGATCAGGATACATGTAAGTGCATAATGTGGCACTTATATGTGCCTGCTGGATGCCGGCTGCAGTCTGCCGGCCTGCAGGATCACATTAGGACGGGAGGGAGTTTGGGTGTGGCTCGCCCATAAAAAAGATAAACGTCCATTAGGAACATGGTTGAGTTCATGTGGGCAGACGGATATAACGGCAGCCATAATGCACGCAGCCTCCCCGGGTCCTCCATTAGTACCGCAGCCGATGGCTTCTCAAATGTCAAAGCAGAACCGAATAATCACATCTGAACCAGAAAGTCCTGTTTCTCCAAAGACCTTTGGCCAAAAGCCTTCGCTGTGACGTGAGATGTAAGGATGGAGGAGGCGGCGCAGGTTACGTCAGGTGGCGAGAAATGATGTGCGGTCTCATAAACTCATGTTATACGAGCAGAGTGCTTATTGTTAGCCATCATTCATACATAATAAAAATGGCTCCTTGCCGCAGCAGAGCTGCCAGTAAAAATGATTTGCATTATTGACGAACATGCTGATTATTTTCTCGATGGATCAAGTATTCAAAACAGTCTGAAAGCTGATCAGATTTATCATCTCAAGCACTGATTCTTTCATCAGACAGTTGCTAGTGTAAATTAAAATGATAGGCTACAAAACGTGTTCATGTTTCTTTAAATAAGGTACAAACAGGTATCGTTCTTGGACTCCGTACAGGTGTCGAACGGTCACAAGGATCAATCAACTTCAAACAATATGCGGCGCTAATGGAAAAGGCGTGAACGCAAGGAAAAACGTCAAACTCCCCCTCACACCGAGATCCTGCTAACTGTTTCTAATTGGCCTCAGATCTCATCAGGACCAATCGAGGAGCTCCGCTCAGTGGCGACTAAGGTGCTGGTGAAGGTTAGTGTGTTATCACCACATTTCTCAGCACATTTCACCGTAACACACACACACATCCCCTCGTCTGTCCTCTGTCGTGAGAGCAGAGGGTTCATGGGACACGACGGAAAGGTCGGCTCCACCATAACGACGCCGAGCCCGGACTGAACCGCCCGTCAAGTACCTGCAGACGTCCCAGGTCAAAAGAGAGCAGGCCGAGGACAGGGGACGAAGGAGGGTTAACTGAGGGGCTGAGACCACAGTCAGGGGGAGAGAGACCATGACAGCCACTTACCTAAAAGAGAGAGAGAGAGAGAGAGAGAGAGAGAGAGAGAGAGAGAGAGAGAGAGAGAGGGGCCGATCAGCAGTGTGATAGAGAAAACGACAAATGACCGTCGGTCTGTGATGTTTACATCTGCCTGTTTATCGGTAACTGTCCGTCCGTCCGTCCGTCCGTCCGTCGGAGGTCAACTTCGGTCTCCTGCTGGCACTCTGCCAGCTGTCTCCACGGCAACCAGATACACGAGCCACAAATAGCTCCTCCGAGCAGAGCATCCCTCCGCTGTGGCGGGGCCATATCAAACCACATCACACCCCTTCACGTTTCACATCCCTCCGCAGCGGCAGATAGAGCTCATTCACGAGGGAAAACTCCCCTTTGCCATAATTCATGATATCTGCTTATTGTGAGCTTATATTTATTACAGAAAGGCCATTTTGGTGACATGTTAGATTGAAGTGTGCATGAATATTGATGCATATTAATGAAACCTGACTCTGTATAACCCAACCGCATTCTCCCTCAGCAAAATTCAATACGCACACAGTGACGCCGAAGCACAACCGCAACCGCACAAGTCATAAAGATGTCAAATAAAAAGTCACTCCTGTTTACATTACATCACACATGAGCAGTGGATTACACTGTGCTCTTATGTGAATCTCCGTTAGCTTTGACCAGAGCAGCAGCTACAGCTACTCGTCCTGCGGTCCACAGAAAGAAATCAGTTCATTCAAAGATTCATTTGGATAAAAGTGAAAAATAAGACACAGAACTTTGTTTTGGCGTTTTCTCGACTCCCAGGTTGGGAACTACTAAGTGTAAAGCTGCAACGATTAATCTGCAACTACTCTCCTGATAGATTTATTGTGTTGGTAATTTTGTAAATATTCCACATATTTCCTGCTTGCAGCCTCTCAAACGTGAAGATTTGTTGCTCGTCTTTGTTATTATGATTGGAGACTGAATGCCTTCGGGTATCAGACAACTGGTATCAAACAAACAACAGAAATCAGCTCATCTAAACGGATCATCTTGGGTATACAAGTATAAAATAATCAGCAGATTAATGAATAATGAAGATAACCATGAGTTGCAGCAGTAGATCTATGTACTAAAACACTCATGGAAGCAAAGGATGTTGTGTTTATTTTATATTTTACAACCACAGCTCGTCCTCTAATGAAAAAATGATGCAAGCTTCATAACTGCTGGGCGCAGACGGCAGGTCTACTGGGTTCCCTCGTAACAAGAACAAGCGCGGTCCAAGTAGTATATTTTTATTTTCAGCCTCGTAACGAGACGACATTCAATAAATGTTTCAGGCTCAGCGACGCAGCAGAAGCCCGACTGATCACTCGATTAAACCTCAAAAATCCTCCCTGACGATCATCTGAAGTGACACTTTCATCTGGTCGTGAGCAAATCTTGAAGCTGTACTTTAATCCATGCGGAATGATAACCCTCCCTGACATTATGAAGGTTAATTAGACGTGAACTTTCCATTATAGACTCTGATGGCTCATCCTAATCCATGTCTCCACACACATACAGCATGTATTTTCCATACACACAGAGAGCGTACTCGAGCTCAACAGGATGCAGCCACTTCAGGACGGGTATCCTGACCTAACTCTGGTGGGCATGCTCAGTAGAGATATGCAAATGACCCTGGCGATGACACTTTGGCAGGCTGTCATGGCAACACATCAAGTAGCAGGCATGTGGCCACTGGCAGGAGACAGAGGGAGGAGGAGGAGGAGGGAGAGGGGTGAAGGATGGAGGGAAAAGAGGAGTAGCAGGAGGTGAAAAAGCAATGAGAAATGGGGGAGTGAAAGGAGAACGGAAGCACCGGTGATGAGAAAAAAGATGAAAGAGAGGAAAATGTCAGGCGAGGGAGGTGAGAAGGTGATGAAGGAGAGCCAAAAAAGCAGCTTGTAAACTAGGCTAATGGGTCTCCAGGTGTCAGCCAGCATCTTTTTTCCCCATCAGTCAGGGACAGGTGTGAATAATAGATTAATCAATTACTAATTGTACCTGATCGATCTTTTTGTTTCCACCTATTCAATCCCTTTTCCTTGCAAAGTGTCTTTAAGTCTGTTTATGTGTGTCGTTTCTCCTAAAAGCCCAGTTGAACCTATGGAGGGCTCGTGTCACGTACGTCTCCAGACATCGTCGACACGCCGAATCATCCGTTAAATAGCCCCGAATTGGCCGTGTCACAGATGATGAAGAGCTCAGTTGAGTAAATTACATGATGATCTGAGAAAAAGCAGCATCTTTCCTGTCCGTCATGTCTCTGAAACATCAGAATGTGTGTGCAGAAAGGATGAAGTTGGGCCAAATTCAGACACAGATGCTGCACTGACATTAATATTATTGGTGGTCATGATATAATAATCAGCATCATAATATTATTGTGGGTTTTTTTACACTCGGCTCAGAAATGTGGTGTTTGCACCTATTTGTGCTTGAACTGTGCGATGAAACCGATCCTGTTATTGTGCACGTGTGCAAATTTTGTGCTTATCTTACATAGTGAATATTGGTGTGTGTGTGTGTGTGTGTGTGTGCGCATAAGTGACAGAGACAAATAGACCGAAACAGTGAGGCAGTCAGAGGGCACGCTGCCGTCTTTGATGATGTTCTGTGAGGTGTTCTGTTCGTTACGAGGATGCTGTTCGCACTAAACAAGCAGATTGTGTGTGTCTGTGTTTAGCTTAGCTGTCGTGGTGTAGCATGACATTATTGTCGATGGCACGGTTCACTGTAAGCACACACTGTCTTCATCAACAGTGTGCGCGCGCGCACACACACACACACACACACGCACACACACACGCAGACAATGATGACGTGCGTCTCAGTGTGTGTGAGGAACAGTCTGGGTATTTCCAGCAGGCGACCTGCCAGTACTCTCAATGTTCTAGTTCAGAAACCCCTCTGCCTTCTGCCTTTTCTCATCCTCCTCACATCATTACTGCACTTGTTCCTCTGCCTTTCTTCCTTTCTTTAGCTGTCATTTGTACTCTTCCATCTGCTTGAGGCGTTAACCCTTAAAGCAGCATCTGATTGACGTACGTCATGTCAGAAATCACCCCCCCCCCCCCCCCCAGTCATTACTCAGTCAAACCAGAACACACAGATCAATTTAGTGACTCCATGGCCACATAACACTTCCTGTTTACATCACCCAAAGCATGATGGGAACCACAGCGCAAAAAACATACCTATTCAATATGGAAATGAAATAAAAAAGAAGAATAGGGGTGACAAAATCAGTCCACTACTGAGGCTCAGACTGTCCACATTTTCCAGGAAAGCTGGTCGCTGTTAGCACTAAATGGGAAAACTTGAGTTAGCTAAAAACAACGGATAATGGTTAAATAGTTAGCTAAAGCTAATGGATAACAGTTGAACAGTTAAGTTACCTATTTATACAATGGATAAATGATAGAAACAGTTAGCTAAAAGTGATGGATAACAGGTCAAATAGTAGGCCAAAAGTAAAAGATAGTTGAAAAAATTTGCTAAAAATAGCGAATGAATGACTGAAATATTTGGATAAATGGTTGAAATAGTTAGCTAAAGGTAACGGATAACAGTTGAAATAGTTAATGTTAGCTAAAAGTAGAGGATACAGTTAAAATAGTTAGCTAAAAGAAAAAAAAAGGTAGTTGAAATACTTCGCTAAAAATATTCAATTAAAACCATTGAAATGTTCGTTAGCTAAGATTAATGGATAAACAGTTGAAATAGCTAGCTAAAAGTAATAGCTCGTTGAAATACTTAAGCTAAAACTATTCGATAAACAGTTTAAATGTTAGTTAGCCAAAAGTAATGGATGAGTGGTTCAAATAAATGCCAGTATCGAGGAAGGGGTACTTATCTGACAGGGCTTTGGGAGTACATGGTAGATAGATGAGTAACCTAATTTAACCCCATATTTAATAACCTAAGATACTGAATGGTGACTGTGCCACAAGCCTGCAAATAAAGGAATCAAAAACAGATGTTGACGTCCAACCTACATAACCTTCTGTCCACATTTCTACCACGTATATTTCTGCCTTTGTCTGTCTGCCCACTTTACTGTAATGACAGCAGACACAAGCAGCAATCAGCTTCTCGGCAACTGAAAATTCAGAGAGCAGGAAGAGGCAGCGACAGAGAGAAAGAGGAGGAGGTAATGGTGGACGTATGAGACAAAGGATGAGACGGAGTCAACAACGCACATGAATGAGGGACTGAAAGCGAAAGAGAAAATGAACACGGGGCTCAAAGGAGAGGAACAGAAAGAGAGAGCGAGGGAGCGAACGAACGATCTACAGGAACAAATATGACGGAGAAGAGATGGATGTTTTTCCCGAAATGATTACATCACCTTCTGCACAATCCTGTTGCCATGGCTACAGAGTCACATTAGCCTAATCATACTACCGTCTGACACCTTCACTCAGCCTTCATCCATCCCTGAACTCCAGGCTTTGTGTGTTTGACTGTCTGCCTCTTCCTGTCATCTCATTCGAATAAACGATCTATTTTCTGACTGCAGCCCCAAGGCCAGCGTAAGACCGCTTCACAGATATGATTTAAATGCACTTTGGAGATTGAGTTGGTTGCTAATTAGCTCTGCTGGGCAAGCTTCATTACAGGAGCACAGTTTGGTGAGATGCCAGCGTTGCAATGCACAGACTGTCCATGTCTCTGTGTACAGATCTCTTTTCAGCAGGGATGCTTTTAAGAGCTGCACAAATCTCCAAAGTGGTTAAAGAAGCAGTTCTTTAATCTAATTTATTTAGTAATCTAAAAACCAATAAGTAAAATATGCCTCTGATGTACGTTGATATTATATCATCGACACATATAGGTACAGGTCAGACAAAATAAGCATAATTTTGACTCCATCGCTGGGAAGAAATTAATCAGATAGAGCTGCTGTACTGCTGTACTGCTGTACTGCTGGTGCAGATGCTCAACGGCAATCTATAGCTGAAGCTATGCCAGCTTTTCTGCTACCGCGGCTCCTCCTGAGACCGCCGCCGCTGCTTACTCAGTCACTCCAACATTAAGCTAATTCACCAGCTATATGGCGTTTGTGCACATTTCACATTTCACTACAGTCTTTGACACAAAGTAATACGAGAGGAAGCTCACACTCAGCAAAACCCCGTTCAGCGATGGGATTTATTGCTCTCATACGTGCTGCACCGGCTCCACACATCAAATATAGATCAAAATTGAAGCTGTATGTTTGTTTTTAATACACTGAAACGAGCCTCGGGAATAAGCTATAAAAATGACGACTTGCTTAATATGTTCACCACTGCAGAACCGTACTCGCCTTACCTTCCTGATGTAAACTTATGTAGTTTAACCGGCTTTTAGCCCTGCTTGGAAAATGAAGTAAAGGGTCCCTAACTCCACTGCACACTACCTGCACAGCACCAAACAGCAGACAGGTACTGTTAGCGAGTAGCTGGTGAACACAGCAAAGCATTTAAAGCCAGATATTTCCTTCAGGAGCTGGCGGAGACCAAAAACAGAGTGTTAAAGTGAATACTGGACCACAAAAATGACTCCAAGTGATGCATTGTTATTCGCAATTGTTCAGATATTATCCTCATAAAGGTATCATTTGGGCTGTGTAAGACAAGTGCAATTAAATAACCATCATATATAATATATGAAGTGTTGGTCCAGCATCCTCAGACCTATATAGACATTTTTCTTTGCTTGGTTATTTAAGCATTGTTTAACATGGAGACCAATAAAGCCAAATAATTAAAACATGGCAGGCTGTTAATTGACTTTACATTCATCTGAAGATGAGCTAATCTATGGGATTACAGTTGGATATGGTACAGATATCTGTCTTGCTGAGGATTAGGAGTTGATTAAAGCGAAGATCTTGAAGAAACAATGTCTGCAGTCCTGCGTCCAAGTCAACTGCTGAGCAAGGCAAACACAGCAATGTACATTTGGAACTGAATCATCGAGCCCAGGCAATAAGCGCTACTATCTCACTTTATCCGCTCACCTCGCTCAACCCTTTCACCTCATCATATCCACTGAGCTCTGTCTCTGAATGTGTATGCGGTGAGAGAGACGGGGGGTAAAGATGAGAGACCTGTACATTGAACAAACCATGCTAACAGAGCAGGGCTTCATCCTGTTCCTGTGAAGTGTGAGAAATAGAGCCAAGCGCAGCATTCTGCTCCACGGCTGCCTCAGCAAAAACACAATATGTTGGCTCTAAAGGACCACGCTGGCAGGAACTCTCACCCCAAAGAATATCATCAGCTTCATTATACTGTGTGTACTCTGCTTATTTGGCTACAATATCCACCAGGACAATATAGAGGGGAGAGGGTGAGAATCACTGCATGATGAATAGGAAGGAATTGCAGCACACTGCAGAGTCTGCTTCTGCTTTACTGGAGAATTTCCAGCATGTGTACTTTTCTTACCATCCAGTCATCAAAACCAACTGGTTGCTGAAAGACGAAAATGAAGTTACGGCCGAGACTTTTTCATGTTCAGCCTTAAGTTGTTTTTTTTTTTATGATCGCATTTTGTGTGTGGGTTTTCTTCAGAGATTCACGGGTTGACTCAGCGGGCCAAACTGCAAACTATACTCTCACCAGGCAGAAAGCTTGAATTAAGCTCTTGAACTTTGATATGTATTATTCCAGCTTCTGTAACCTCTGCCATACAGACAAATCTTTCACTATCTAAATACTCTTTAGAAAACGTAGCAAAGCATTTAGACTGAATGGCCATTTTGTTTCCACTCCATTATTAGTTGAAGTCGCTGCCTTCTTCTCAGAGGCTGGACATCACATGTACAGATTCCTTCAATACACAAGTTATTTTATTTCTTCTACTAAAGCCCAGATCTTAAATGCATTAATGCAAAAGCATCTTCTAATGAGGAAGCCCATCAGCAATATTATAGATGTGAGAATACAGCAAACATCTTTACTAATTATTTTCCACTGATTTGTAACCATTTTAGCAAATCTGACAACTGATTGGCTCAGTACTCTCATTCACGAGCGCAACACCAGAGCTAATTAAGATGACTGACAAAATTTCAGATGTGGGCAGCGAATCAGAAGTCTAGAACCAGGCTATACAAATGGGTCTGATGATCTCCTGGGATCTCACTTTTCATTCAAAAATTAGACTTAGAAAAAGTTAAATATTGGAACTGTAATGGCCTGTGTGCATTCAAAATTTACAGCCTATAAGAGCAACAGACCATTTGAGGAGGTTTGCAGAGTGGCCCAGCATCTTGACACACTGCACGCCTTATTGACCTAAAAGGAAATGTACAGTAGCTAATTAATAAAAAACGAGGAGGACACCAGCAGGTTAAGTCGTGCCAACTGGATAATCACTTCACTGGAGCATCTGAGAAGCAGCGTGTGGAAGTATTTTGAGTTCCACAGCACAGATGGCAAAGTTGCAGTTTTAAGACTGTTTGCCAACTTTGTAAAAAGCAGCTGCTGTGCCCTACAACCACTACAAAAAGCCTGATAGTCACCACCCGAGTGGAAGCAGAGGCACCAGAAGCAAGTGGAGCAACGTCAAACAGGACAGCCTCATGTGCCTGCTGGTGAGCACGTCCATGCGCTTTGTTCCAGGAGAAAGTTTGCAGGATAAAGAAATGCAGCCAAGATATAAAATCCCAAGTGACACTTGGTGAAAAGGTGAAAGGCCATGCAAACACTCGTTTTCCACCTGTGTTTCTACTTCATCTCCACCAGAATATAAGACCAAAGCATGGGGAATAAAGTGCTGTCTGCCCTAACATATATTCAGTACACGGAGAACCAATAATGTACAAACGTCCCTGGTGGCTGCAGTGCCTCCTGGTGGCGCCAAATGGTTCCCCTGTTTTCACTCCAGTGGTACATCCTGCTGGGGGTGTTACTTGAGGATAACATTGCCGCGTTCACGAGCAAGCCAGCAGAATTTTAGAATGGAAATGTCATCAGTTAATGTTACACTTTGCAGCCAACACTTCCTGCTTTCTGAGAAGGGCCTGCAATATGGCACCCATAGTACAACCCGGCCAAACTCTATCAATGGCTTGTGATAGTGCCCAAAGTGTAATCGGGTTTCCCTGGCAATGTCTGTCAGGAGTGATGAACTGTAGCAGAGGGCGGCCAGCTCCATGCTCGCGAAATGCTGTGCACCGGGCATTCCAGCTGGGATTAAACCCTGGTATAGAGTAACCTGTCTGACTCCACCCAGCACCACCCACTGGAAGAAGAGGAAGGTCTGTCCAGCACAGTGTAAGAGCAAACATCGTTCAACTGCATAACAGAAAAACAATGATTCCACGTGCTTTCATCTGCCTGAGATATGTGACCATCTCTGCCTCACCAGGCTGGGAAAGATGCCACGAGACAGGACCAGAGACAAACTAAACTCTGCAGGTGCATTAGCATCAATATGTCAACTAGCCTTATGCTGAACTTTGTATAAACACTACTGCACGTTGTGAAGAGGTTGAAATGAGTACAGAACATTTAAAGGGAACAGAGTTCACACATCAGAGTCTGTTAACTGCTGCATGATATGTAGAAAATAAAAGTAAATAAAAATAGAAAATAAAAGTCCGGCCGAAGCTGCGTGAAACCTGATAAACTGCCTTGAGTGATGTCACTTGAGTCAACGTCGGAGTCAAAAAGGAATGAGCTATATCGGACCTCCGCAGCGCTAGGCTACATTAGCCAATACTAGCATAAAATACCCAAATCTTAGCGGCCAAGTTGCACAGTGGGTAATGTAGGCATTCAGTTTTATCAGCAAAGAAGAATACGTGGTACAAAAGGATGCTATCGCTGCTTCTGCTGCATCAATTTTTGATTTTCTTTAACTGCCCATCATGAGTCCATCGAGATTATAGGAGCTAACTGGTGAAGTACTTGTTTACTGACATTTTAGACAAAGTAATTCTCTGCTGTTGTCGCCAGTCCAACCTTACTGACCACGACCTCAGCCCCTTGAGAAGGACTGTCCTACAGCAGACTTTGTACGTTCACACAAGACAGCGAGATTTTCATATTCAAAACACAGATTTTGGGTTTCAGCACAACTGTTCCTGTTGAGAGTACGTGAACAAAGCTTCACATAGTAAAAAGAATGAATGACTGCAGGTCCATTGGC
Organism: Chaetodon auriga; assembly: GCF_051107435.1. Taxonomy (NCBI): domain Eukaryota; kingdom Metazoa; phylum Chordata; class Actinopteri; order Chaetodontiformes; family Chaetodontidae; genus Chaetodon; species Chaetodon auriga. Next base: position 3,868,964 of record NC_135093.1, read on the forward strand.
CACATACATATAAAGAGAAACCAATAAATATTTCTGTATTGATCTGACAAAGCATAATTTTCAGCTAATAGCCCTTTTTCTTACTCTGCACTTCGGATAAATCAGATTGCCAGTGTGCTGGAGCTACCACTTCATGCCTATTGAAAGCATTGACAGTATTGACATTGGAGAGGGTGTGGGTTGAAAATGACTGAACGTGGGCAGTCATGTTACATAAGCAATAGTCCACTTCTCTTACTAAAACAGCACAAAAACACTGATACACCATGCATATATGTGCTGCTCACCTCCCTCTAACAGATGGGATGTTTTACTGAAGTGGAGTTGTCATTATTAGAGGGCAGAGAGCTGCTTCTGTTAGCTGCTCACAGGAGTAAAAACAGTTCGAAATAATCACCAATTCTGATCATTTTGATTATATCGCATCATACTCAGATTCTGATTCTAATTATTAGCATACACTGGTACTGTACCGGTGTTAAAATAAACTTTTCATCCATTTTTAGAGCAACATGCAACGGTTTTGGGCAGATTATTTGGCATTTGGGTGTCACCTACACCTCCACACTCTCTTGAGGTATTTCTCAGTACCAGCGGTTTGCCTGAAAGGGTCCTCTGTCCCCGTCTTCCTGTTCCCCTCCTCGGTTACAAGACTCAGCCGGACGGGCTTTGAGTTACACAGTAAAAATGTAAAAGGCATACCGGGCCTGTGCATGCGTGTGTATACTGCACACACACACACACACACACACACACACACACACACACACACACACAGAGCGCAGGGCGTGAGAGCCCATATCAGTTTGTTTTCATCCTCTTAGTTCAGTCTGAGAGTCTGTTTACATGAAGCACTCCAGCTAACACTAAGACCTCCAGCTCGAAACCAACTTCATATTCAGCGTTGAGCTGAATGCAGCTTCTCCACCTGATGACTAACTTCCACAGCTCCAAACTGGTTCTCTCACTTCCTCCTTCTCCCAGCGGGTCTCTGGTTGTCATAGCTACATCCATTAACACACCTGCCAAGCTCTAAGGTCCCCCATGTCTCTCTCCTCCTTTCTCCCTCCCCTCGCTCCTGTTTCTGATAGTCGAGAATGGTGGCATGTGATTTCAGCTCCAGCAGACAGACGAGGAAAACAAAAATGCAAATGAAGGATGTGTCATATTTTCTGCGCCACTCACATGAATTTCTGTCCTCAGAAGCGAAATAACAGGATTCAACTTTTGTGACCAAGTGATAACTTATTGATTTATGTTGGCCATGAGAGCTAATACACAGAAAACACAACCAAATACAGAAAACAACCGTGTCCATCACTCTTTAGTGTCCCCTGGAAACAGCTTCCATGCCGCCTGTATTTGGTTGCGTTTCCAGTTTTCACTGCAGGTTTCTGTGTTGTCCAACTGTAGATAATATTTTTTTTAAATTTGCTTGTATTTTCTCAGTTTGCATGTGTTTTCTTAAGTTGCAGTGTGCTGAGCGCTCAGGGCCACCGTACTTGTTACTAAGAAAGCACTCAGAGATCATCACCAACACCCCCGCGAGGGCGAACCATTTCTAATTTTACAAAGAACAGATAGCACACTTCATTTCATTACAGTTAACAACAGATCATTTTGTTCTGCATTCTGCATCTCAAGTTAGGCTTGAAAACATCTAATATCTAACAGAAATTAGCCTTTAAAAGGGCCTAAATTACAAATTAAGGATGTGAATTAAGACATGGGGTAAGGAGGATTAAATAGTCTTGTGTTGCATAATGGGAAATGTAGGATCCAGTGTTTCTGGAGCTTGACCAGTAGGCTATCAGGGAGGAAAAGTCAGGATATCTCGGCCTCTGCTGCTTTGATTTTATCAGCCTTTTCTTTTAATCTGCTCTTTGGACGTTCACCAACTTTAAAAATGCTGGCCGCACACCAAAATTCATGACTTCGCTTTCAACTAAATTGCATTTAAAAGCTCAATTTTTGGAAGTGGAGCAAAAACATAATGTCCACGGTGGGGCTTCACTACTCTCATTATTGTCACCTTAAACACATCAAGCGTTCAGCTGTTCCTTTGTGTAGGATGTGATGGTTCATCCACATCAGTGCTGCTGTGTGCTTAGCAACAGGTGGAGAGAGGAGGCAACACCTCAGAGCAAAAACACGTTCCTCTCCTCCCTCTTTCAAATCACTTTCCCTTCTCCTGATCTCACTACTTATCTTGTCTGCTCGCTCCTTTAATAGCCTTCCTCTATTTTTCCTCCTCTTCACTCTCTGCCTACCCTTCTCTTCATCTTCCTTCCTGCTTCTTCCCTAAAATAGAGCCATCAAGCTCCTTTTCGTCTACTTTACTTCCCCGTGCACTCGTCTTTTTCATCTGCTTTTGCTGTCTTCTCTCCTCTCTCCCTCCATTACTCCCTGACTGTCTCTTCTCCACAGGATCACGGCGACACAACCGTCATCCCTCATCAGTCGAGACGCCGTCTCACAACACAATCGTTCCAGCTCTCTTTTGTCTCCTCACTTCATCATTCCCTCTCTTTCTCCTCTCCTCAGCTCCCATTCATCCTCACTCTCTCTGCTCCTCTTTGCTTTTGTTTTACTCCTCCATCTCTTCTTCCCCACCCTTTTAGACTCCTCCTCTACTTTTCTGGTCCTTTCTCTCCAGCTCCCTCTACCCCCTCCTGCATCCTCCAAAAAGAATAATTAATCTCCAATGTGATGGCGAAACATAAACAGATATAAGCCAAAGGACAGAGCATCAATATCAAAAGACGCACTAAATCATATAGACTGTATGTCGCCTTCTTTGTCTGCGGCAGCCAAAAACACCTGTTGCACAGAATAAACAGAGAGGACTGCAGCGTGTGTGCAGGGAGACAATTAAGAACAGCTGACTAAACATAAGGCTGAATCTTATAGAATCAAGGTGCTTAGCCAGCAGCCTCTTTCACAGCAGCAGGCTCTGCAAAGGAGCACACACATACTGTATATACAGAGCCATCAGGGCATAGAAACACACACCACAGACACAGGAGGACAGCAGGTTACTGTCCTCATGAGGCATCAGACTTGAACACCTTCTTTTTGGTTTTGATTGATTGAAATGGATCCAAAAATTGACAAGACCTGAACGCTAGCGAGAAATGTGCAGTCAGTCTTCTTTTAATCAGTTTTTTGTAAAAAAAAATTTCAGAATTCTGCTCATTTGGAGGCACTTAAAACAGCTAAATTAATGAAGTGCCAAATGTCACTTTGCATTAATCTTTTCAGTTATACTTTATTGAACTTTGACAAGCAAACTGGCACATAGCCCTGTTGACAGCGCTAACCTTTCAGGGAAGGGAGTCAAAACTGGGACGCTATCGCAGATTTTTTTTTAACTTTGCTGGAGTATAAAGTGTTTCACAATAGAGAGGCAGTTTGAAGATAGTTATAAGAAAACGTAAAGAGTTTGTAGAGCGAGTACACCTTTTAAATAAACACCATATAGTTCAAGCCAAGCTAGCTAAGGAGCTAACGTAGCTAAGATAAGAGTCAGACACTTTTTTGCTAACACTGTATTGAAATTTAATTTTAACTAGTAATATTTCTTCTCTCCTGTCTAACTGAACATCGTTTTTATAAAATTCTTTAGCTTTGTTGTCATTAGAGTCAGCAAAAGGACGCTATCGTGTTAGCATGTTCCCGGCAGACTAGCGTGGTAGCATGTCAGCAGTTAGCCCACCGGCTAGCCCTGTGGGGAGTCACCGCGTCACTTTTAGACAATTGTATGTCAGCCAAGATCATGTAAGGATGTTTGTCTTCAGGCAACATCTAAAATCAAAGGAATTAAAAGTAAAATCGAGGGAGGGTTGGTACCTAAACAACACTCAACCCTTGACCCAAATACTAATCTTATTCTCATATTATCCCAAACATCTTATTCCAAACACAGGAACCTCCTTTTTCTAATGAAATCCAGCAAATATACCCCAAAAATGATGACTTTTTTCAGATTCTCTTTCTCATACAGACGTGTTTTTGTGGCATAAACAAAGGCGACACACACACACACCCACTCATCCAGACAGCCAGCTAATGTAAAACCATAAATCTAACGTCCTTGCTAAGCGCAGGAAAACCCATTTTAATCACGGACTGGCTGCCGAGAAGGCATTTTCTGCATGATCATCGCGACGAATTGTGGCTCATTCATGTTGTCACGCTGCCAGATGTTGCTGTGGATTCATCATTTCCCATTTTGCCGTTACCATGAATTTGAAGGAGATGTTATCAGAGCAGCTGAAACAATGAGAGAAATATCTGTGGGAAGATGTTGATTCATCCACAGACACATCAAGTGTCTCTTTCACACTCTGATCGTGACCTCCCCTCTTTGCTCCCACTTTCACCTCCTGTCCTACTTCTTCTTCTTCACCTCTCCAGTCCATCCTTCCCTCCTCTCCCCTCTCTTTTCTCCCTTTTTCATCCTTTTATTTCCTGTTTGGACCTCGTCTTTCATTGCTCTCACCGGGGACATTACCAGGTTAACAGGTGCTTGATGCCTGCCGTCGACAAAAACTTCAAATGAACAAAAGGAGGAGATGCTTTGAAATAAGAGGCAGGATTTTACATTTATTTCTGGATATATCTCCCATGAAAAGCATCATCGCATCACAAATGTTTGTCCTCTGTATGAGTTTCTCCAATAGGCAACCTGCACACAATGAGCATTTCGACAAAAACTATTATATTTAGAGGGAATAAGCTGCCATTTTTTATTAAATGAGTGGAGAACAAAAGCCCAACTAGCCATTAGAGTCCCTGCTATGCCGTGATAGTGCTCGGTCATCAAGTCGCCAGTTAACAAAGGCTGACAGCGACCACAACAAAAGCTGCTCTCCATCAACAAAATACACAACTTTCAGCGAGGAAATACGTCCGAAACACATGAAAAGAATCGAATGATCTTCCCGTGGTGTCAAAACAGACACAGATTCTCTAACTTTTGTGTGACAGATGCATTTTATCAGCTGAAGCAGCCTCACCATGTTGTTTACAAACCCAGCTCAGGCTTAATGAATCCTTTTACCTTCTTTCCTTTCTTCTTGCGATGAGCGGACTTCCCCGTAGACTTCTCTTTAACCTCCTCGCTCATTTCAGCAGCTGTCAGAGTGTGTGTGTGTGTGTGTGTGTGTGTGTGTGTGTGTGTCCCAAACAGCTGTGTGTATGAGCCCAAAAAAAAAATAAAAATGGGGTTTTAATCCAGCATGGATGAGCGGAGAAGAGTGGAGTGGCGGCCACTCTCAACGTGCACAGCGACCAACTCGCTCAGCTGCTCACACCCACTTTCACACACACACACACACACACACACATACGTGCGCACACACACACACACACATACACACACACACAGTCCGCGAGGAGAGGAGCCAATGAGGCTGGCCGGCTGAGCGATGGAGACACACATTCTAGTTCTTTCTCTCTGTCGTTGTGTATTTCTTTTTCTTTCTCCTTTACACACACACACACACACACACACACACACACACACACACACACTTCTACCTGTCCGTGGCTGTGGTTGCCTCCCACACACTCCACAAGTGAGAGCAGAGCTGCAAAAAGCTACGGGGGCTTGAGTATTAATAGCAATCAATATCAGCTCATCGGCGCTTGCTAATGTGCATGCGTGTGTGTTTGTGTGCGCATGTGTGTGTGCATGAGTGTGCGTGTGTGTTACTGTAGAGCACAAAGAGAGAAAAGATGGTGTGTTTCTTCAACAAGTTAAAATGGAGAGAGGTTTGTTTCTGCAGATTAATTTTGTGTTTACGTTTGAAAATGTGCGTTTGTTATCATGTCGGATATATTCTGAACGATTTTGAATTAAAAAAAAGACATTCAATAAACCAATTTCTAATTAAATTATCTTTATTAGATGCAAGGGCTGAACAAGTAATCATGTGACGGCCCAACAGCCCAAACTTCACAATGAATAAAAATAAAATAATTCAAAGGAAAGGAGGGACTTGTATATACTGTTGGGGGGTTCATTCACAATAAATCATCTTATTTTAAAGGCTCTTCAAATGTTTTTGTTTGCAAAACTTCTATCTGTAAAGCGTTGGCTCTAAAGAAGTCAAACATTCGGCCATGAATTTTTAATCTGGCCTCTAATCTGGTCACAGACAGACTTTCAGACATGGAGGGGGACGAAGAGCAGTGAGGTGACTTAAACGCTCCTGATGAGTCACTGGACTCCCCCTCAGTCTGTCTCGCCTGTGAGTCGGTCAGTGGCTGGCAGCGACAGACGAGTCCATACGTTTATCAATAAGAGTAATGTAAGAAGAGAAAGGTGAGGAAGAGGGCGAGAGAGTGATGGATTCACGTTGGCCAAGCAGGCTGAACATGCCTGAACAGCCCCCCATCACACCCCCCTCTGCCTCTCCCTTATCAATAATGAACAAAGAGAGGAAGACCCCTGGTGGCAGATCACTGCTGTGGATCATTGCTCTTTGTGTGTGTGTGTGTGTGTGTGTGTGTGTGTGTGTGTGTGTGTGTGTGTGTGTGGAGATTATGCCAGCGTGAGCCAGTTTGCCCAGTACAATTATAACTGTATGATCCATTGAGAAGCACAGGGATTCGAGGATTGTGTTCAGGGCTTTTCATTATTGTTATTGCTCTCTATGGAAAAAGGTGCACACACACACATGCACACACGCACACACACACATGCACACCCACACACACACACACACACTTAGCTGAAATAAGTGCAGACTTGTGTTATATTTCACAGGAGCTCAGTAGAGATGATGTTAATCATTGCTTCATGTGCTCTTAGTGTCAGAAGTTTTAGTGCAACACTTCCTGTTTGAACTGAACAACGCAGCCTGACATCTAGTGGCCGTGGTTCGCCACGACAACAACAACCATCTGCCGTCTCTGCATCCTAAAAGCCTCAAAAGCCACAATGAAATGGATGTTCTGACCGAACTGATACTAGACAGTAATTGTACACAGTATGTGCTGCATACTTACTGTCATAGTGCACCATTTTTGCAGTTAGTATACAAGAAATGTTCTGTCCTACCTGAGAAAGAGCACAAATTCCTCCAGTTATTACTGCATTTCTGCTGCATTGTCAGACTGTCTTTTTTAGTTCCACACATGCTTCTTGAGCAAAACATGCTGCCTACATTACCCACAATCCAATTCTACCGCCAGGAGATCTGTTGCAGATTCAGGTGTATTATGCTAGAGGTGGTGCAGACACAGGAAAGGGGTCACTTTCTGTTTGCAGTCACGTGACGTTAAATTCAGACGCAGGGCAGGAAGCGAAAACTGCAAATGACGAGATGGCGGTGAACCACTCGCAAAGGTCCGATGAAACGCCACTAAAGACGTGGATCACTGTAAAACAAGACAGGGTACGTTATGTGTCCACTTCACTGCATCATGGGTTTCCTTTAAAACCAGCTTCAACAGGAATTATATCATTATAAAGAAGTAAAAAGGCCATTTAATGGGGTATGGCGGCACCTTAAAACTGCTGGTCTCCACTCTGCACAGATACCGTTTGGCTTAACATGTCTTTGCTAGTGTTCAATTTCCGCTTGTGCATCATCAGCAGACATCCACCAACATCCACCTCCCTCCCTGTCTCTTTTCCAAGCCCTGTCTCTCTGATGTGTCTCCTCATCTTACAGCCTGAATTCAATACGACAGCCCCAAACGCACACACACACTCACGATAACGAGCCTCCAAAACGTTTACATCCACGCACCCAGAGGTAACACGATACTTTTATAGCTAATTTTCTCTTTCGGTCATCCATTAAAGGCCTACTGGAACAGGGAGTGGCTTTATAAGCCCTCAGCGAGGCCTCCATAACCGTAAATTATAACAGGCAAAAAGAAGCGGCGGTTACAGGAGATAGGGGATTGCTAAGCACCAGCGGGTTGCTAATGGGACCCATCAATCAGCTCTGTAGTGAGATATACAGTACAAGCTGGTGCATATTTAAATTATTATGGAAATTTTAGATATGAGACAGAATGAGAGAGAGAAGATGAGACAGCCTTCTTTCAGTTGTGGTTCATGTGATGTCTCAGAGTGAGAGGAGACAGATGGGGAGGATCAGAGAGGAGGGAGACAGCGAAGAAGAAGGCCTCCGGTCTATATTTAGCTGCATGTTTATACTGTGAGATTTGCATGTTACATTCCTCACGGCAGCGAGGACGATCGTGTGCAAGCCGGCGGCGGGCGAAAGCGCTGATGTAGTCCTGCGCTGACTGGTGGTTTCACGTCGGAGAGGGTGTGAACTTTGACCGCAGAAGCTTTTCAGAGACGGCTGGTTTGTGTGTCAGTAAGCACAGTTTGTGGCTTTAAGCCTCACAGCGAGGTTAGCTCAGCGCCTGGAGACTTTCCAAAACACCGAAAATCAATGATTACTCCACTTTCGCATAAAATCAATGAACTGCTTCCCATAAGCTGGTCGGTGGACTTTAGGACTGAATAATGGTCATTTCCGTATTTAATTTTCACTGAAAAACAAGCGTGTTCTCTTAGTGCGGAGAATAGGAGTTGTTATCTGGAGCATCTCTGTAGCACAGATGCTACTGAATGATCATAGAGATGTTTTAGGGATACTACAGGCAGCAGTGCGCCTCTATGATCCTCCCGCTCTTCCACGACTACATGAAGGCAACACTCCTCTACAGAGTATTCATTGTATTGAGCGGAGGGGGGCTTTAAAATGTGCTCATGCGCAGGTGGAAAATTTCTTCTAATCACCAACTGATGACTTTACAATCACACTTTCACTCTTGCTAGTACGACCTGTGCCAAGTCCAAAAGTTTATCATGCTAATAGCCCTCCTTCATTGTGATAAAAAGGCGGCGTACCGCCCTCAAGAAGTCAACAGTCTTATTTGCCAGGTGAGGGCTGGATCCAAAATGTTTGAGACTGCCAACATGACTCTACGGCATGTGCAACCAATGGGCTTGTGTCTGCTTGTCTGAGTGGGAGTTTTCACCACCGAACACTTCATTATCGCTGCCAGTGAAAGACAAACTGTGATACAGGATGAAGGCACAGGCACTGACGGGGTTGAAGTTTCTTTAATGGATCCTGACAGTTATTCTATTTGTGTGTTTCTATTATTTTGTCAACAGAAATCATCTCAGCTGGTGTCCACTGTCTGACACCATCGAGCTGCAGCCGTCTGCAGACACGCACTCAGCGTTTTTAGTGAATGCTGGTCGTACGTGTGTGTGAGCCTGCAAACATGAAGCTTGTGATTTGTGTTTCTGGGAGGCAAAGCCTAACGAGCCATGGGTTTGTGGTGACATAGATGCTGATGTGAGTTAATGAGCTGCTGGCTGCGATACATGGGAAAAAAGCCAGGCTTGCACTCAGTTATACTGTAAATCACCATTCTGTGATGTTCTTTGCTTTCCAGTGATTACTGTAAAATAAAAAGCCGTCACAAAGAGAGAAAAAACAGCCATGCAAATGTCAAACTTCCAACTTCCAACAAACCAAAATGCATCCTGCAAGGAAACTGTGAGATCTAATTGTTAAAAAGTACAAATCAGGAAGCACTGGATGAACCGTGGAGCACTGTCAGATCCATCATCGGGAAAAGGTGGCAGCACAGGAGACAAGGATCAGGACGCCCCTCCAAAGGTGATACGAGAACACTGAAGGAACTCCAGGAACTTCTTCACTGGAACTTCATGCATGTGACCACCCACCACCTCCTGCAGTCTGCATGCCGTGGCACAGGGTGGCAAGATTGAAACCCTGAACATGCAAGCCTGTCTCAAATATGCCAAAAGATGCATCCAATGACCCAAAACCGTGTGGGAAAATGCGTCATGGTCTGACGAGACAAAGGTTGAACCTTTGGGCCTTAATTCTAAAAGACACGTTTGGTGCGAAGCCAGAAGAGCTCATCCTCCAAGGAACACCACAGAGACTGAAGCATGGCGGCGGATCAGGATATCAGCACGACAATGACCCAAAGCACACATCCAAGTCGACCGCGGCAGAGCTTCAGATCGATTAAAATCCCAATTAAAACACGCGGAATGACCTAAAAGAGAGGCTCCTCGCGACTGGAAGGAACTCTTTTACAAAGAAGTGTGGAACAAAAGAACGTTAATACAGACTTCATCACAAAGGCTCGCTGCTGTTTCGCAGAGCGTTAGCTGGGCAGGGTGTGCAAACGTGCAGTCAGGTGATACTTAACTGTTTTTTGCTTATTGGAAGGTTGCGCTGAAGGTGGAACACGTCTGACATTTACCTTGTTGTTTCTGTCTTTTCATTTCAAAAACATGCACTTTAATAAGGGCGTGACTTTTTCCATCCTCTCTGTTTTGTTCCTGTGATTAGATTTAAGGTCTGTGCGCTTTCCCTGCCACTCGTAAGCCAAGCTCTGCTTCACTATTTGATCCGGTGCATCCTGTTTCCCAGAATGCCTTCTGTTAAAGCCTGCAGCTCAGGTATGGGCATGTTGCACCCAGCTGCGGGTCACGCACGCAGATTGTGAAACCCAGCAGTAAAAATAGAGTGATGAGAGCACAATAAAAACAATCAGCCCCAGTTTTCCGGCTCACAGAGAGCCGGTCATCCCACTTTGGAAAACACAAACGCTGCGGCGGCTACGTTTGCTCCAGATGAGGCGATGATCAGATTTGCAAGTTTCTAACAGTTTATAAAGGAAGTGAAAGCCAAAGACAAACAACATGTGTCTTTCTGCAAAGGGTTTGGTCTTCATCTGCGGTATCTCTGCCTGCCTGACATCCAGGAATGCCGAGCCAGCCACATCCAGCTGATAAGATCAGCGATTCATGTGAAGGATGCCAAAAAGACAAACCTTTTCTCACATCAAGCTACATCTTTCCTGTAATCTGTCCCCTGCCTCCTATCTGCTCTTCTTTCCTTTCACCTCTTTTATTCATTTCCTTCACTTCTCTCCTATCTCCTTCGTTCCTGTCATCATTTGCTTCTTCTCCTGAAGGAGACAGTAGCTTCACTCAACAGATCAGACCTGAATGTCCAAATATTTGAGCAAAGAAAATGTCTGTATTCAACTGTAATCCATGCAAATTATCAGTGATCCTCGCTGCATGTTAATGACATCCTGATAATGACCAGCCAGGAGGAAATGAGTCTGAATTCATCCTCGTTTGCCAAGGCAGAGCCATGGCGATAGATGAATCCCCATGGAAACGACCATAATGTGGCATGATTTCTCCATGGCAACCCCGTAAACTGTGAGGATTCCACCGGGCGAACCAATCAGGGCTTTGCAAAGGAAGTTTGGCACGACCACCATCAACAGAGCCACTGGTTTCTGTGTGTCCCAGTCTTTCTCACACACATTCAGCTCGACCCGCTGTCTCACAGAGTTCATGTGAAGTACGGGCTGAAGGTCTACAGGGGTCTGTGGACCCCCACCAGACCTGGGATCAGAGCTGGAAACGACAGACCAACCACAGGAACTGGACAGGTCATGAGTCAAGTTTTCAGCCATAACTGGAGCTTAAGGTGGACCACGAGCCAAAAGAAGACGCCTGTTGTTTTGTACTGTTAAGACGCAAGTTCCCTTTATCGACTGACTTCCAGCACAAAGTCTAACAGATTATGAAAAACGATTGATAATTAGGGATCCTACATATTTTAAAAGCATTTCTACCTCCCAAAACACAACATAAATAGAATAAAGACTTCCAACTTTTCGGGAGTCGTGCTCCGTCGCCTTCAACTGACCAATCAGAGGGATCCGCTTCTGCAACGCCCCACATCAGCACAAGTCAAGCGTCGCATGAAAAGGTTAACAAACACTCGTAAAGTAAAAGAGGCTAATTTACACCGAAGAGGAGGCGAGAAGGAAGCCCACACACACACACACACACACACACACACACACACACACACACACACACACACACACACACACACACACACGACTATTGAGAAAGAGCAGACACACAAAGAGACGGACTTTCCAGCATCCCCTTGATTTACAATCCGTCTTTGTCTCGGCACCAGCGCGCTCGCACAATGCTTATGGCAGCAAAGGGACACAGTTCCACGCCTAAAATGGTCTCAACGCCACCCCGAGTGGGCCGCACGGCGAGAGCAGCAGAGCTGGAAAGTTTCTACCACCAAGCTGCCCCACTTCAGTTTGTAGACGATCAATCACACGGTCGTTATTTCATCATCAAGTCATCTATCCCGAAAGGGCCAACAGCTGAGGCGATTTTTGAAGCCTCTCCCGTGACTGTTAGAGAAACATATGACGCTTAAACTGTCTTTGAGGCACTTTAACATCAGTTTATTCAACAGGTCTGGGAGCAGTTGAGGCCTGGGTGATTCGGTTTGTTTTACGTCCAGACAGCGGGCCGTGCGTCTGCTTATCTGATGTTTAAATCAGCACTTTCAGATGGTTGAGAAGTTGTGTAATGCTTCTGTAAAGCCCACCCACGTGTCTTAATCTGTTAAACGTAGATTGCTGGTGAGGTAACGGAGATGCTTTATGCCAGATATTAATCTTATTTTCCTAATTAGAAGACGTCACACAAATACAACATACAAGCAAAATAAAATGCTGACTGTTCAGCCGGATTAGAAAGATTTCAAGTGGTCTACTTCCATCATACAGCATGTATGATTCAAAAAATCTCAAATAAAAACCACAAATAAAATCCCATGAACAAAACAATTGAGAAAATGTGCCAGATATTAATAAAAATGCTGCCAATAAAACTTGTATTTTAGCTCTACAATATTCTCTTTGGCACATTTGCTGATACCGGTGGCGAATATCATCCCACTGACGCACCAGTCAACTGTTCCTGTGTCTCTGCATCCAAATATAACTGGAAAATTTTTCACAGAAAAGGTGGGAAAATAGCGATAAACTGGGCATACATACAAGGCATCAAAACATAATACACCATAGAGTTTTCTCCAGCTGTAATGATGCCCCAGAGAAAAACAGGTCTGTGGTTAATACAAGACTTTAACGACACTGCGGGCAAATCTGACAACACGTCATGTAATGTGACAGCAAGGTGTACCACAAGGACACAGACGGGACCTTCAGGTTGCAAACTGTGGTTAACCATCGCAGTTTTACTCAAAGACAGATGAGTGTGAGAAGGGCAGGCCTGCATGGAAAACTGGCCTCAGGCAGGAAGTGAGCCTCAGGTGAGCGACACCTCAACAAAAGCCCCGTCAAAGCAGAATTTCTAACAATTCAAAGTCAAAATGCCTTTAAATAGTCACAAGTTAAAGGGAATCAGTCAGCGTTCATGGTAAATGAAGCAATAAATTCTCCTGCTCTTGGAACAGGCGTTGCCTACATGTACCAGAATGCATTGCACTCCAGCTTCTGATGCCCACACCCACAAGCTAGCAAGCAAGCTAGCTGCTGGGCGCTAATCAAAGTTACACAAGCAGATGAATACATGCAGTTTGACCATTTCTTTTTCACATGTAGCTATACTGTTACCTTCAGGACATGTCAATCAAGTAAATTTACGTACACACACACACACGCACACACACACCAGCAAGGATCTGAACAACAAAGCTAGCGCTAGAGCTAGCACTGAAATATAGTTTTCCACAAAAACAGGATAAAAAAAGCTGTTATTCCACCTACTACTCTGGCTAACGTTCACACAGTTTCCACTGACTTTCTCTCAATATTACAAGATTAGCCCAACCTCTGCGCAACATGCTAACTCCAAGTTCAACAGGGTAGATAAGATAAGACTTTATTGATCCCACACCGGGGAAATGTAGTGAAAATTCCAGCTGTCAGAAGTGGGATTCGAACCCACGCCTCCAGGAGAGACTGCGACCTGAACGCAGCGCCTTAGACCGCTCGGCCATCCTGACTGGGATCAGTTTTCAACCTCCATGTTTAATCCACTCAGAGAGATCGGTTGTACACTCTGGCTCAAATAAAAATGACTGAATATCTAATATCAGGAACTTATAGCTTAAATTGACTCCATTTCCCATCAACTCTGATTGGACATCAATACAAAATGTGACGAATTGTTCCTTTAAAGGGCCACTATTCTCCCGGAAACCCTCTCCCCCGACACCTTACCGATGCTGGATCGGGGCTTTCTAACCATTTCTAGAACTTTCACACCCTCTTCCATCATGATTGGCCAGCTGTGCAGAGGAGCCATAGCTCTCTGGTTCCATAACTATTTGTTTCATGTGAGCAACACGACATTCAAGCGTTCATAACCTCTGATTGTCAGCGTCTGCAGTGAAGACAAACCTTAAACAGAATTAGACTGAAAAATGCTTCTATTCAGACATACACCCCCATCCCCATCAACACCACTGTTCATTTCCATCCGCAGTACAATCAGACAGTCCTGGATGACCAACGTGGACCAACATCAGACCCACATTCAGCTCAGGGAAGCGGATCAGCTGATACGTATTCACCCATTCATATAACAGAAGCACAGAATACACACTACTGTTTAACACCCTGGTGTCAGTCAGTGCAACGACCCTGCATGTCGTGTATGAGAGTGTGTGTGAAATCAGTGTCTCTGTCCTATTTTCAGTCGTTACTGCTTACACACTGGTACTCATTCATTCATTCATTCATTCATCTATTCTGTGAATGTGCAGACGTTCAGACAGTAACAGTCACGATGCTGCAGCGTCCTGCTCATTCAAAAACAAACTTTCACTGAAACGTTGCTGCAACATAATTTTAGCATGGCTGAAAATGGTCAACACCGCTGAAGTTAATGGGCTAAAACAGGCAAAATCACACGCATCTATCTTCCTTTAGACGTGGCGTGGTGTCACTTTTAGCACCTAAATTTCGTCATCACATCCACAGCGTATCAGATGAGCTACCTGGAGCTCTGCCGACTCACACTTGTCCTTTTGACCTGTGGTATCATAAATTCAAAGCACTCTGGTCATGACAATGTATGTTAGAGGTGAGATATGAGTTCATCCGCAGCGTTAGACATTATGAGCTTACAATCTGTAAGTATAAAACATGGCGTACTTGAGGAGGCACCAAAAAGCTCTTGTTACGGTGTAAATACGTTTCTTTGGAGTGAAAACCTTCCTTATTTGTGCAGCCAACAAATGGAATAAAGTAGGTTAATAATTACTGTCTTTTATGAGCTCCTTTTATTGGTGGAATAAAACACTTGACTGTGATGCCGAGCGGCAGATGAGGTACTGCAGGTATCTGTACTCATTTCCAGTCTCTCCTCAAAGACACGACACCTTAAACTGACCTTTCAGTAGAACATCTGCACAAGATCACAACCTGCAGTGACGTGAAGCAGGAGACACAACCGCTTTATTAATATTTAACTGAAACCCTATTTAACTCTAAGCTTTTTCCCTTTTTGCTGCTGGACTCAAAGTCCAGCACTGTGAACGCCAACCATCCACCAAGATCCCCTTCCAGCAGGTCCAGCATGTGCATAAATGTACTGTTTCATCGACTCAAAAAACAAAACAACAACAACAAAGGTAGTTATAATACATATTGTTTGAGCTCAAACACTCATTTCACGGGTGCAAAAACACTCAGCGTGGCCCTTTAATAAGTCAGGACAAACACAGTTTGGCTGTTCGCTGCCTAAAAACAGTAAATATCCCCTAAGACTTCATATACTGGCATCCTTCGTTCTATCTGCGAGTCCTTGTCAATAGCTGCCGTTCAGTCATCACAGGCCCTGCTTGTCTCACTGTGGCCTGCTGTGTGTCTGGCTCAGCTAGTCACAGACCAGCACACACACACACACACACACACACACACACACACACACACACTGAGGAGATACACGCTAATGCTACGAGCCGCATATCCGCTGCTACAACACCGTGTTTGTTTGCCACAACCAAAGCTGCTGTCTGGTGTGTTTACCAAATAACACTTTGCCTTCTCCACAAACACACACTAACTCACTGACTTGACGTTACCTCACTGCGGCTGAGGTCATGTTTACTCGCCACAATCCCCGGCACTGAGCGCCAGAGTGAGTGGATCAGTAAGCTCGCCCCCCCCCCCGCACCCCCTGCAGCCCGCTGACTCAGCTCAACTGGACTGTTCTCATTACAATGAGGCGGGCGATGAAAAGCCTCACGCGGTATAAATTAATACAAACACTCGAATGATTAAGCAGACTGGGCGAACCTTTTGTGCTCTCCCGACCTTTCGCAGCTCTTATTAATCATTACAAAAACCGCTGTGTGCATACGTCAAGCTCAGCCGCAGTAAAGATGCACTTATATGATTAATAAAATGACAGAAAAACAGTGAAAAATGTGCATCACAACTCCACTGATGAAAACTGTGAATTCACCGTGTGTTGACGGACTAGCTCAGCCAGAAGCGGTTTTCCAGCCTCGTCCTGATCCTTGGCACGAGTTCCTGCATGAGTCACTCCTGTTTATTCGAAATCTAACTCTTCCAGGCTGTGATTAATGTTTGAGGCTTTAAGCATCAGATCAGCATTAGAGGAAGAAAGAGCCCGTCAGGTGTCTGTCACGTGTTCGCCATCGAACGGCGTTTTGTTCGATCAGAAGCTTCTGAGGAGGGAAAACAAACGAGCCTCCAAACAGTCAGTTAGCAAACTCTGACAGGGGAAATAAAAGCTAATGGTGCAACACAGTTAATAAGCGACAATAGCTTCCTCTGTCTTAGACTCTCCAGCTCTCCGTCCCCTCAAAGGTCAGCGCAGTCACGACGGCTTGCCATTGGTCGACAGCATGAATTCGTAAGTTCACTGAAGTTGAACTCTATTTGCGCAGATTTGTTTCGTCTCCTTTGGTGAAACCTCTGATCCTTTGTTAGGCCGCTTTAAACCCTGGTTTTAATGCTGAAGCTAAAGCAGGACTGATCATCACACACGCGGATAAGTTAGCTAGTAAGAAGGAAGAATCTCCATATTTGTCCCCTTGATACACAGTAAACAATGTTTTTTAAGGCAAAAACATCCACATGTGATGATCTGATGCTCTTTGTCTCGATGCACGATCGGAAACTGAATGTCCTCGTCTTCTGGAGTGTTTGCAGCACAGGACGGGACATTTGAAGACTGAGAAGATAATCAGCTGATGAAAACGGTCAGGTGCACGACCAAATTTTAGAAACTCTCACATATAACTCTCGGCATGGGCCTCATAAATCTAGATTCGTTGTGGGTGCGGCTGAAACCTAATGCTGACTGGGACTGCAAGCGGCAGAATCAACAAGCCATGGCACCACCGGAGAAGACATCGAACGCCTGCTTCGACCTCTGATCACACCAAGCTTGTTTATAATTAGCTGTAATTACAAAGCAAAATTCACTGCATAGCTTGTCCCAAACACCTGGATGCTGTGCCCTCTTCAACCTGTCCGACCGCTTCGAGCAGACGCACACACCTCTGCAGGTGGATTGTAATCACTGCGGTTTTTTCACTTTTAACCAGGACACGAGGTGGAGTGTTTGCTCTGCCACAGTAAACCTCCTGCACGGCGGCTTCACAACCACCACCACTGAGACACTGACCCGCCCGCCATTTCCCATTACAGACCGTGGTCAACCATTAACGGACAGAGGGGAGGAAGCGCAGACAGGCAGGAAAACACACAGACCAACTCAGACAGGCTGCAAGGAGTCATCATGTACACCTGTTACTTTCAGGCAGGCCCAGCCTTTAAGAAACATTCACCTGTTTAGAAATCATTGAAAATATACTTTATGAATACAAAAATGTAATTTACACTGAAAAAAAGTGCCACCTCATGTTTTCACCTCTACAAACCAAAGACAAAACCTCACATTTCTACACATTCTTGCCAATTGTCGACCCCTAAATGTTGGCTCGGTTTACGCTATGATTTGCATTAATGACACCGACGCTGGAGAAATGACAACAAACAAATACCAGTGAAATTAAAACAGCATTGGACACGTTCGCGTCACTGTGCTCGTGCCAAACCATCTGAGGTTGCTGACAGCTTTATGTGTGCCAGTGCACACAATATTTCCAGTACACCAGCTTTTTTGTACACTGACAGCCAAAAGTCTTGCAGAAACACACAGTAAGCGTCTGTGCTTCATGGTATCAGCACATAGAGCTGAACTGAAGCAGTCTGAAGGCTTGAACGGGCAAAACCAGGATGGGACTTTTCTTCTCTGATGGTAGAATAAGAGGAAGAGTAAAGACAGGCGTATCACGACGGACGATCTGTCACACTGACGGAAAGACACCTGAGCAGACAGACAGACGGGCGTTTGCTATTTGCAGATGGGCTGTGACATGTTTTTGATTATTTGGCCTGATAACAGGACCCACTCATGTTTCAATCATGCTGTCTTCCACTGGGTCAAGGTCGAGGTCTGGGGCTCCTCAGACAGTCTGCGGTGATACACTTGTCCAACGTGAAGGATTTATGTTCAGTAGTTGCAGACGGTGATCTGAGTCACCTCAAATGCTCTGCTGATGTACAGCGGGTTCAAAAGAAAAAGTCCAATGACAGGATACATGTAATAAAAGAGAAGGACAAGTCCTTCAGTCAGCTGCGTGAGTGCATTCAATGAGAAAATGGCTTGACCCTGCAAAATGCATAGTTTTAATTTGACCCAATCCAGATGGACAAAGTCCACATGGACATAGGACACAGATTATGAGACACCAGTCACATTTAAAGTACCTAAAGAACATCACCACTGGTTTCAATAAGTGACTGCCTGGAAAAACACAAAACCGACAGATAAAACCAAAAAATATATAACTTAAAATAACATGAAAAATGCCTAATTTAGCCTCTGAGACCTAAACGTCAGGCAACAATAATGTCACTCTGACAGAAATGAATGCAGATTTGATGAAATACGCAACTCAAGCAAGTCTTAAGAGTTTGCTAACAGTGTTTTATACCATACAGAAATGAATGGAAACCAATGGCTAAAAAACTAAAGCTGCATTCATAAAGAGTGAACTAAGTGTCATGTACACCTGATGTGCAGTTAAAGGGCTAACCTAGGTCAACAAAAACACCCTGATGTGGTCCTTTAAGGTCATTATTCCAATCAATATATAAACCTTTCATAGAGTTTCTCTGGGTAACTGCTATCAGGACGTGTGTGTGTGTGTGTGTGTGTGTGTGTGTGTGTGTGTGTGTGTGTGTGTTCCAGTAACTCAGGTGAGGAGTCAGGCGTCAGTTGGTTGAGTCTTATCAGAGGTTTTCACTCCACCGCTGACTTTCATGTCTGCCCTCACTGATATGAATGAACCACAAACTAACTTTAACCATTAAAACTTTAACATGAACAGTGGAAACACAGCGAGACTCCCCCGAACAGTTAGAGGATCCCACTGTTTGCATACTGGAGTAAATGAGCCACACAGGTGGAGTTAAACCGGACACATTTTTCACTTTCTCCTCACAGGAGGTGAAACTTTCCGCCGACAGAAAACGTGGAGCGAACAGCTGCCCTGCGTTTGTGTTTCCCCACAAACGACAGCAAAGCAAACCAGCAGATGAATCGTGACATGAAACCTGGAAAAGTGAAATTCCGCTTACCTGCTCCTCGCGGTCACCTGTGGCGGAAGAAGCCATGTTGAAGGAGTGCGCGCGGGCTCCTCAGGTGAGTTCACAGGAGCTGAGGAGCGACGAGCCGAATCCTCGCACCGACTGTCAAATAATGTCTGTGTAAACGCATAAAAGGAGGGGACACCTGCCCGCAGCTTCCTCTCTCTGACCGGCGGAGGGACGCACAGGGCGGCCGGTGAGAGCGTCGGTCAGTCCCGCTGGAGACTCCAGGTGGGGCGGGGGAAGATCCAGCTGCTGCCCGGAGCTCCACCGACTGTGACACCGAGCAAAGCCAACGCAGGGTGGCAGCATTGTCCTCACTGAAAAACCCACTGAAAATGAGCTGGAGACCGATGACTGTGCAACGGTGTACCTGAAGTACTTGTACTTGAGTATTTCCATCTGTATACTTCTACATCTCAGAGGCACATGTTCTGCTTTTATCAGACAGCTTCAGTTACCGTTCAGATTACTTTCATACTCTTCCTCTCCAGTGAAATCCGTCCCCAAAATCTGGTGATTTTGAGTGATAAAGCAGTTCCTTTATGGGCTGAGAACATTCTCCTCCTGCTAAAGCTTTAAATATCAGCCGAAAATGCATCGTCGCAGGATATAAAGTACTTCAAAAGAGCTTAAACATCTGCAGCAGTAAAATGCAGCAAACACGTGAATGCAGCAGGAATATTAATCCGGTAATATTTCGTTTTTTTTTAATTCAGCTTCCATTTCTGCTAAGCAGGAAATATCCAAGAGTTAGTTCAGTCATTTCCATCCGTCCCTTCCTGTAAGGAGACGCTGAACTTCAGCACCTGCTGTGTCTGGATCGTAACACGTGAGGGCAGTGCAGACAAACAAGAAGCAGACCTGTTGCTCCAGTTAAGACCAGTCCGACCATCATGCCTGCACAGACTCTGATCTGTGGATGTGTGGATGTTTGTCTGCTCTCGTATTCATCATGAACACAAAACTGGTCCATTAGTTTCACTGTAGTGTGGATGTGAGACTCATATCATCTGCTTTTATGCACCTTTTATCATGTAATGGCCTGATAACAGTAAAATAATCCTGATTACACCAGCAGTTATGTATATTTTCTATAAAATTGGCTCCATGGTAAACATTTAAAGGGCCATTTCACTGCTTTTATATATGAATATTTGTCACTAGGGCTCAAGCATGTGAGAGCAGTTGTTTGTTCATGTCCTCTGAGGCCCTGAAGTCTGAGGCTAATATTCTTCCCTCATGTGTAAATAGGGAGGACAGAAAATAAGAGAGCAATCCAGAGCTGTTGCACTAGATTGCATTGGACACGTGGACCTAATAATGTGGCAAATTTAGCCGGCATCTACATTCAGCGGACAGCCAAAGTCCTGCTCGTTATGTCACCGATGATCAGCAAACCTGTTTTCTTGCAGACTTTTTACCCTTTTAACAGTCTCAGCAGCAGTTTTTGTTTCCTTCCTGAAAACTTCCACATTCAGGTTTGATAAAATACTGCTTTTGCTGGCTTGGTTGCACACACACACACACACACACACACACAAAGAGTAATTTGGTCTGTGGCTTTGAATGGAACTTTATTGCATCTGAGGAAATAAACATGTCACGAGGTTCATCTCTGATTGGACTGCTGATTCTATCGAGTTGCACTGTGGGAACTGCAGGATTAGGTGTTTTGGAGCTTGGTCTAAACTTACGACCACATCACATTTCCATCCTACTACTGATATTCAATGCTCTCCCATTGGCTACTACTGAAGCCCACATAACAGACAAACCCAAGCGTGTTTCCAGCTGGACTCGCTGGTCAGTTCACCTTTGAGCAAAGCAGCAGATCAATGTTTGTCACCCACATCAGAGACATGAGGTTCATTTCTGGGGCTTCATTGAATGGAAATGTGACCGAACCTTAAAACGTCAGGTTCTCTCAGAAGCGCAATGCAGTAATTTACTAATATTTTACAGCATTGAAATTAACAGTCAAAGCCTTTGTGAAGCGGACCTGATGCACCCGACTCTTCAGCTGGAGCTGTAAGAGGATGATTCGCTCAGGCTGCAGCCGAGGAGTCTGTCCAGCCAACCCCCAGCCTGCACTTATTTGTTCTGCAGGAAGATGAGTTTAACAGCATCTCATTGTCTCAGGTGACTCAGGCCTCTGAAGCCAAAACACATAGCAGAGCTCAAGTGTTTTTATCCGTCTCGTGGTCGTTCACAAAGGTTAAAGCACGAGAGGTGAAGTGACCACGTTTTAATCAAGGAAATCAAAAGATTGGGACCAAAGCAGAGGAGCTGTTGTTGTAGGGCCGTTCCATTTAATTGAGGTTAGCGTACAGTCTGTCGATCTGGGTTTGGAACAGAGTTTTGATTTCGGCCCTCTTGGCCTTGAGGGTTGGAGTTAAGAGGCCGTTCTCGACGGTGAACAGCTCTGGGTGGAGGTAGAGGTCTTTCACCTGCATCAGGAAGGAGGAGACGGGAGGAAAGTGCAGACGGTTAGAAGTGTTTGGAGACGATTCTGTTCAAGATGCAAGCGGAATAAAGAGCTTCATTTTAACCAGCTGGGCTAATGAG
Organism: Chaetodon auriga; assembly: GCF_051107435.1. Taxonomy (NCBI): domain Eukaryota; kingdom Metazoa; phylum Chordata; class Actinopteri; order Chaetodontiformes; family Chaetodontidae; genus Chaetodon; species Chaetodon auriga. Next base: position 3,891,113 of record NC_135093.1, read on the forward strand.
ACAGTGGGCATAAAGAGGACAGAAGGGGGATCTGGGGTTTGTGATGGGAGGAAATGAGTTGAGTGCTGGAAATCTGCACAGCCTCTGCATGTTTCTTTGAAGACAAAAAAAAAAAAAAATGCTCATTTTCACCACTAGAGGGTGAACTGAGCCAAGTTTTGTGAGACGTGCAGCATCAGAGGATCAAAAGTTAATTTAAATGTTGGTTTACGTTTTCAAAACAATTCCTCCTTTTTGTAAGAATCAGTTCTAAGAGAGCAGACGCTGCAGAGTTTGTTTAAACTAGAAATTTGGATTGAAGTACATTTATCAATACCTGATAGTTCGATTACAGAGTTGATTCATTTAGAGAATGAAGGTCAAGCTGTTACCTGCTCAAAGGACTTGAGTCCTGCTTCTTTGCCCAGTTTGGTCATGTCAGAAAGAATGGCTTTCTTAATTTCCTGTAAACAGAAAGAGGTCACCACCGTTAGAGGAACTCCATTAAAAAATAAATAAATCTGAAATCAAATTAACGCTACTCTGCTGCTAATATTCAATTTGATTTGCAGACATCTTATGAGTTTTACAGCGTGCACGGAGCACTGGTCCAGCTGGCTTCTGTCAGCGTTAATGATCATGTTTACTGCAGACCGTCTCTGCCGGGGCTCAGGCTGAACTGTATTACAGTGACCACAGACTATCTGCAGGATCTTAGTTTGTTTTCTGCAGTTTGAGAGAAAGTCCTCCTTCACACAGATGAGAGGGGACCAGGCAGAAACTCTGACAGAAAGGTTTTATGTGAAGCACTTTTATGTGAAGCATGTGATGTCGTTGCTGTAAAGCACTTTGAGCTGCATTTCTTGTACAAAAGGCTCTATACAAATAAACTTTATTATCATTATTACGGTGTTTTTGCAGAGTTCTTCAATGGAGCCTTGGAACCCCAGATCCTTTGCAAAACCTGGCAGGACATCCGGGTCAGGGACTACAATGGCAATCAGGCAGGACTGCAGACACAGAGGACAGAGGATTGAGACTGTCTGTACCAGACTGTACATGCACAAACTGCAAAGATGCAGGATTTAACATACCTGTAGACTGTCTCCATGCACGAATACCTGGGCCACAGGTCCACTGCGTACATACACATTCTCGATCTTCTCTGGTGCGATGTACTCCCCTTGAGCCAGCTTGAAGATGTTCTTCTTCCGGTCAATAATCTTCAGAACTCCGCTCTAATCACAAACAGGCAGATGGGAGAAATAACTGTGGGGAGCAGCGAGTCTTCGAAGAAGAGCTGTGGTTTCACCGTGTTTTAGTTTAGACCTAGAATCCAATGAGTGTCGTCCTTAAGCAATAGATCAGCACTTTCTAGACTGAGCCAGCAGCTGGTTAGCTTAGCATAATGACTGGAAACAGAGGGAAACAGCTAGCCTGGGTCTGTCCAGAGGTAACATCAGCTCCTCTACAGCTCACCAATTACCTTTATATCTCATTAAATTCATACAAAACCGCAGTGAAAATGACGAGCTGTTGGTTTACAGGATGGTCGTGTCTCAGACAGTCTAACTCACATCAAGCAAAGCTGCAGCATTTCATTCGAGAAGTTCTTAGTTCCTGTCAAACTATTGACTCCCAAAGCGAGAGGCAACGACCCTCTTTCTCAAAACCTCTCAGTTATGAAACTCTGCGATCCCTCCTTTCTTCAAACACTGAACTTAGTGTAAAATCTGCCAGTATGACCTGAGGCCTCCATCCACAAAACAGAACTTGTGGTTGTACTTATTTATTCTGCGGTAAAGGCTGAACCAGTCCCTCGACTCATTTGCATGTGCTGGGAGGAAATGTGACTTTTTTTCTGGGTTTCGGTTCTTACTGGAAGCCATTTTCCGATGTCTCCGGTGTGGAGCCAACCGTCTTTATCCAAGGCCTCGGCAGTCTTCTCTGGGTCCTTCAAGTACCCCTTGAACACATTGTTACCCTTGATACAGACCTGGAAAAGACCACGATACAAAGCGATATCAGACCCATAAATACATTTAAAATCTTATGAAAACTAAATATTCCTACAGCTGTTAAAAGTGGTCATACACTGATATTCTATAATAAAATAAATCTATACTGACAGCCTAATATTTATTATCATCACTTTAAAGATGTTACAACGTGCTTCACAAGGCAATCAAAAGATAAATGAGTAATAAAACTACTAAAACTAAGCAGCACAATAATTATCACTGACAGTATGATGATAAAAACAAACATGTATACACACACACATACCAGAAAAAAAAAAAAAAAAAAATAGCCAATCGTCTTCATGGCAACATTATACTTGCTGTTTAGAGCTTTCAAATCATGGGAAGTGTAGTTAAATAACAGCATAATTATCAACAAAATAACTTCCAATTCGTTTGGTGACAAACTGTTTTGCTGATATGTGGAGATGTGACCCCTCCACCTGTGTTTGACCCTTCTCTTTAACCTTTCCCTGCACAGGTACCTCTGTCGTATTATACCCCACCTCACCTTTCCAGTTTTCCTCTTACCTCCCCTTCGCCGTTTGAAGTAAAGTAGTTCATTTCTTCAACATCCACCAGCTTCACAATATTACAAGGCAGCGGCGGCCCGACGTGCCCTGTGGAAGAACATCACGTATAGAGGAACTCTTAATTAGATGCAACATTCATCAAAACTGCAAGTAACCTCCATTTAAAAAGTGTGTTGCCTTGGTATCTAAAGTAATATGGGGCAGGTCCTTCTCTGTACCGAAGCAGCAAATGTGGGACAGTTGAGGCTGGACTACATACCCACGGTGGCATCTCCTGGCGTGGTTAAGGTGCAGCCGGCTGTGCACTCTGTCTGGCCATAGCCCTCAAAGATCTAAGAGGACCAGTTAGATCAAAAATAGAGCAGAACAAGAGCAGCGTGACCAGGTTATCACGATAACACGAAGCGATCAATACCAGCTGGACACGGTTGTGAAATCTCTGCTGCCCGAAAGAGAAGCGTTACTGTATCAGAGTTAAAAAAGGTTCAAACATTGTGCTTCAGAAACTGGGTCAACATCATCTTCTCTCAAGCCAAATTATGTACAAAGAAGCTGAATTAGAGCCAGGAACAGATTAGATCTAGAGCCGACTTCAGCTTCTTCATGGGGTCATTCTGAGGACGAGTATCAAACTGACATCTTTCAAAAACATTTCCTGATTCAAGGTCAAACAAACACCACCCGCTAATACCACATTTCCAAGTCAAGAGGTCACCTGGATTTGAAGTATTTGTATTTACAGGCACACAACAGAGAGGGGGATAAACGTTTATTACCTGGCAACCCAGAGCAGCCCTGAGGAAGCTGAGAACAGAGGGCGATATGGGTGCTGCTCCCGTCACCATCAACCGCACTCGTCCCCCCAGAGACTCCTACGAGAGGCGAGATTCAGCAGGTTTACCTTCAGCGACTTCCTGTTTGGATCACATGATGTGCGTCTGGTCCGTCAGACGTCCTACCTGCACTCTGTGGAAGAGGAGTTTGTCCCATATGCTGTTCTTCCTGATGATGCCCTCATTCAACTCAGCGCATTTCCTCGCCACAGCAAAGTTCAGCAGCCATTTCTTGAAAGGCGTATTGGCTCCGCTCTGAACCTGTGAGGCAGGATGTTTGATTAGAGCAGCTGAAGAAGCTGATGTTTAAAGCAGAGTGAGAGGAAAGAGGGGGCAGCTGATGAAAAATCACTAACTCTGTCATAGATACGGTTGAGAAGTCGAGGGACTACTGGGAAAAGGGTGGGCTGCAGGGTTTTCATGTCATCTGGCAGCAGTCTGATGTCACCCTGGAAGAATCCCACCCTCGCCCCGGCACCGTAAACCACCGTCTACAAGACACAGATGAAAAAGTGATAAAAGAAAAAAAAAAAAACACCACATCAAGATATCCTCAGTTCAAAACAAAATGATCTGATATCAGTGGAGTCCGGCGCTCACCTGTACGACTCTCTCCAACATGTGTGCTAAAGGCAGGAATGAAATGGTGACATCCTGGGTCGTTAGCGGGATGGCCATCTGTGGGACGCACAGACGCTCCGTTAGCAAGAGGTCTGCGTCACGTTACATTTAAAATGACATCTAATGGTTATTTATCCCTACCTCAAAGCTTTTGAGGACACCTGCAGCGTTGGAGACCACGTTCTCATGAGTCAGCATCGCTCCCTTCGGATTCCCTTTAAAAAGATCAATTATATTTCAGGTGACACCTTAGTAGCATCACGGCTACAGCCATGCTAGCAGTTCTATGCGGCTGTGAACTAAATGTTACAATGTTCACAATATTAACCGTCTTAGTTAGCATGCTAATTAGCACAACGGATTATGATCAGAATCTTTTGGTGAATACTGGGCTGTGACACCAGAATCCAGCGTTCACATCCAGACTGTGGTCAGGTTTAGACCATAGAAGCACTTTGGTTGAGATTAGGGGAAGATGGTGACTGCTGCTGACCTCTTCTGTATCAAAACAGACCCTGATCTTTCCCTCATATTAATGTAGTGCCGTCAGGGCCGAAACACCTCAATGCTGCAGTCAAAGCAGTGGACCGACCTGCCAACACTGCCATGCTAACCTAGCATGTCTAGGTTCCCTGCAGGTGAAATAAATCCCATAAAGAGCAAATTGATCACCTGTAGTGCCACTGGTGAAGCAAACAACACTGAGGTCCTCTGGCTTTGGTGGCTGTTGGGACATGAAACCGTGACATCAGAACTGCAGGCAGTTTCTTAAATCTCAGAAAGGTTGAAAGTGATCATGAGTGTCAGAAACTTACAACTGGCTGATGAGGATTACTTTTCCCCAGAGCCTGAAGAACAAAAAAAACATCAGGTTGTCAATCATGTCTGTGCTTCCTCTTCCAGTATTATTCTGTCAGCATGCATACCTCCACATCCTGCATGGACACGACGTCCACCCCACACTTGGCTCCTCTCTCGACCAGCTCGGGCTTGAAAGGGTCCATGATGACGATAGTTTTGAGAACTGGAGTCAGGCCTTTCTCCCGGTTCTGCAGCAGAACTTCTGCTTTGTTTTGATTGTCACAAAGTACTGTGGAGATGTCCGCTGAAAGAGGAAAACTCAACATGTATTACCAGTGAAACACACAGCACAATGCTGTTGGTTTTATGAAGCAAGCAGCTGCATCTGATTAAGCTCCATTTGCTGATACCGTTGTTGTTGTATTTATCAGTTAATTCAGAGTAAAAAACAGTATTTATGAGGCAAAACTAGCAGTGTTGAGGGCAGCAGACCTGCTGCAAGAGTCACACCCAGATAATCAAAAGTAAAATAAAGCACAGATTGAAGGAGCGGGTGTGATAAATAAGTGAGAAGAGATTAGAGCACACTCGACACTGATCCCTGTGGGGACCAGAGAGCTACTGGACTCAGACCCCGGCTCTGTAATTAGCGGCACTGTGGTGCAAGAGAAGCTCCAATTACCTTGGTTGATAATGAACACCACCGCCTCAGGACCCAGGGTGTCGTACAGGGGAGCCGCTACCATGGAGTAGGTGTAACAGGCCAGTTCGGCAATAATCCACTGCGAGTGACCCGTGAAACAGAGGCAGCATTTACATGTTGCTTAAACCACAGAACTTCCACTTTATAAACACCAAGACTTCGCCCAGTTAGCCCCTTAGCAATGTCCATACTTACCTCAGGTCTATTCTGAGCAAAGATACCAAGAAAAGTTTCCGTATTTGGCTTCAGACCCTTATGGAGAAGCCCTGAGCCCAGGTGCTCCGCTCTGTCAGACACCTTCATGAAGAGGAAGTGGAGTTAAGTTCACAGCGGTTCACCTCACCTTGTTTTTACAATGTTGAATGGTTGCAAGCGGTTTTACCTGTCTGTACTTGAGCCACTGGTATGGCCTTCCTGGTTTTCTGTAGCCCAGACATGGTCCATTACCTGCACATGAGATGGACCAACAGGAATACCATTTAAAAAGTGGAAATCACCACATTCTTGCCTCCAACTCATGTCTGTGCAGCCAGGTGCCAGTTAGCTTAGCATACAATAAAAGGAAAGATGTCATAAACTACTAGCATACCAGAGAAATGCTAACTGAAGAAAGTTTTCCTCACCTGACACTTTCAGACCCTTCTGAAAAACCTCATAGAGGGTCTTGACCTCACTGCAGCAATACGATACCAGGTTGTTGTTATCCTCAAGCAACGGAGTCCTCCTCGCTCCATCCTGAGGACGTGAAGAAGAATCATTAAGAATGCACTCCACTGATAAACTGTTCAGTACTGTATGTTTCACTGATCATACAGTATCCTGAGCCTCCATAAACATGCTCATCTATACTCAAACACTCGGCGTCCTTTACCTTGATGCCCAGAGATTGACACTTGAGGTCAACGGGGGACCGGACGGGGTTGGGTCGTGTGTTGAGGTAAAACAGGGTCGCAGCCGCCACGGCGAGCAGCGAGATGATGGCCGGGGTCGGGAGAGGGGAGAACAGCAACTGGAAAAGGAAGTCCATGGTGCTGGGATGCAAAAAATGTTGATCTTTTAAAAATAAGATTTATCACTTTGACGCAGGCTCACTGATTACAAACGACAAAGATCAGCCTAAAACGCATATTCAAAGAGCCCTGTTGTGCAACTCTGAGCTCCTTGACACTGCTTTTGATATCGTCTCCATAAACAACTTGAGGTCAAAGTCAACACGACTTGTGCAACAATCACTCAAGGATAGAGTTCACACATGAAGGCTGAGGACACATGCAGCGATAGCAGGTTTATCAACCTGTGAGGATTTGCATCCATTGGCCTTCACTGGAACAGCTGTTAAACAGATTAAAGACATGGCTGACGGTGGTGCAAATGCATTTATTTCCCTTTTAATAAAGCATAAAGTGACTTTTTCTTGCCCTTTGACACCTATTGGGTTGTGCATCAAGCAACAATGAAGTCAAGGTTAATTATTTTATAAGAACACGTCAAGAGTCTTTTTGGGAAGAAACATTTTACGGCATTTCTGCAGCCATTAGCAGCATTTCAAGCTAACATTGTAATAAAAATAAAAAGGTTTTGCTTATTCCGAGTGTCAATCAACATGCACCTAGTGGTAAAAATCATAATTAAAACTAAAAGTATACAAGTGAGTCACACTCATTCGACAAATGCATTATTAGTCTGTATGAACAGACACAAGGTCATTGAGGTGCTCCTACCTGCTGCTGGTCCTCTCAGGTGTTTCACTCAGCTCCCAGCTGACTGACGGGCAGGCAGGTGTGTGTGTGGACAGCAGATCCTCTTCCTCTGCTCTGACGTGTGATACAGAATGAGAACTCATATAAACAGTCTGACAGATCTAAGAGGAACCTTTGAACCTTGGCCACCGTCGCTTCCACTGATAAAAAAAATGCCACGAGCGCAGATGGAGAAACAGCTGTAGGTCGTAATATTAAAGGGTGTATTGTGCAATTTAGAGCCCGTCTCCTTGAAATCACGTTTACATACAACTAAATAGCAAGAGTGAATACTTTTTGAAGGAAACATAAGCCGACTGAATTACATTTTGACATCACGGGGACAGTTTGTTGATTAGCGCACCTGCAAAAAATGTTGATATTGAACGTTTACTGACAACATATTTAAATTTGCTTTCCACCACAATCAGCCATCTTACAATTATTATCAACTTTTTTTATGTTTATGCACTGACAGCATTCGGTTGGTGGGGAGAGATCAGCAATCAGGATCTTTCCCTAAACTTAACACCACTTAACACATATGTAAACGTTATTTCTAGAAGCAGGTTCGGCAGTTCATGAAGCCGCTTCACAGTGATTTTCTTTAAGAAACCAATAAAGGGGTTTGATTTTAATCCAGACAGATAAACTTCAAAAGGAGACAAAATCAGAGAAAGGCCAAGATGCTGCAGCTGATGAAAGGTCAACAGTCTTATCTCCAGTTTATCAGGGTCAAAGTTCTGACACGACAGAGGCTGAAAACACATCAAACCGGAAAACCATCCCTTGAAAATGTACAGTATGTGCTCATTAAATAACCGTGAGGGGTGTCATAGAGTGCACTTCACATTGGATAAAATGTTCTGACAGCAAACATATATCATTTAACAGCAAATGCTAAGATATATGTAACAGTGGTAGAAGTATGAGAGTCAACCAGATGAACAAGCTCAGCAATAATGTCAGCAGTGTTTGCCAACATTAGCCACCAGTCATATGAGACCAAGCAAGGGTCGAACTTTAAAACAACTCAGCAAAGAACAAACAAAGCTCGACAGCTAACATGCTTTCTTGCGATGTCTGCTGGACAGGTTCATTAGGAGAAGCTTTGAAAGGTTACCTGGTGGGATTAGCAGAGGTAGTTTGGGGCCAGGCTGAGCAGGGATCCCCTTGGGGAAAAGCAGCCAAAGCCAGCAACACCACTAATGTACAATCTGCCCACCTGTGGTCATTAGCACCTTAAACTGCACACAGGTGTGACAGCCTCTCTGCAACAGGCAAGGCTCAACCTGCTTCATGTGGTCTCTGCTGCCCTGCACGAGGAGGCAACGCTCCCAGGAGATCTACGGCAGGCTTCACCTGGGTTTTGCCAGTTTTTTAGTTTTCTTAATTAAATTAGCTCACATTCTTAAAATAAAGCCATTTTCCACGCCCCTCACCTGTGTGTGTGTGTGCGTGTGTGTGTGTGTGTGTGTGTGTGTGTGTGTTAGCATGTAGCAGATGTGTGTCAACGCTGCAGATAGATGATGAACTTTGACACAGATTTATGAACGTCAGCGATGACTAAAGGCGGGCCGGATGTGGCACCTTTGGATCTTTACTGATCTACAGTTGATAAAATCCGATCAGGGATCATCACGCCTAAATCTGCCTTTAACGCTATCAGACGAGAGTTACAGGTGTTATTTCTTTCTGTGGAGTAATCTGATCATCATTTATGACCAGTAATGCTTTGAAAAGAATTCCTCCTTGATTGCTTTGAAGACTTCCACTCAATGAAACTGAAGTATTGGAGCTTCTATGATGGCGATAATCTAGTGTTACGCTCTAATAAAATATTACAGACAAGAACAGAAAATGATGGATTTAATGCTTCTCCGTTCCTCCCACTCTCATCCCCATATTTACATTTTCTCCTCCCTAACCAGCGGTCCGGCACCACCGGGGACGTCAGGTATTTAAGCCCTGTAACATGAAGCAACTAATAGGACAAGAGCGATGTCGAGGGCGGTGTATTCTTCTGTGAGGCACATGTTGGTGCTTCACTTCACGCTGCTGCTACCTGCTGCCGCTTCCATCAATATCAGCACCAATGGGTCTCAACCTCACAAGCTGATCATCGGCTTCCAGGCTCCCTGGAATATGTCCTTCCCCTTCAGCGCCCTGCGGCTGGGCTCGGCCATTCAGATTGCCGTGGAGAAGGTGAACACCAATCCCTCCTTGCTGGGGAACTACAGTCTGGATGTTGTGTTCATAGACACAGACTGTAATCCCAAAGTGTCCCTGAGAGGATTCATCCACCAGGTGTGGAAGGAGAACATGTCCGCGCTGTTTGGTCCAGCGTGTCCTGAAGAAGCTGAGGTATGACTCACGCCATTGGTGCATTAGACTTGTTTCTGGTTCATCTCTCTCCAGTTTATGTACGAATGACTGGGCACTAAGTTGCCAGTTTATTAGGTACACCTCATCAAAACTACTGCATGCTACATGGTGAGCCTACAGTTTCAAACCATGCTGCTTCAGCTTACAAATCATGCAAAAGGAATACTGTTATTCCACCTCGCTGAAACTAATGCAGGAAAATACAATAAACAATAAACCCTCCCTTCATGAAGGCTATAATTGATGGAGCAGCTTCAAAGAGGTGATGAATTAACTTTATGATGAGTTTTTCATGCTGTTGAATTGTATCTCGTTATCCGGTGTTTCTATTATTTTGTCCACCCCATTTACATCAGTGGGGTCAGCTAAAGATGGCTAAGCCCCCTTTATGCTGAGAACACCATCGCAGTCATTTGGTGGATGTTCTGGAGCTTTTGGTCACATCAGATGATCTTCTGATGGTTTACTTCATTTAGATTTAAGATTTTCATCTCCAGAGGGTTTCAAACTGGTCCACAAGTAAGACTTTATCTATAATATGTACCATTCTATGCTGGACATAGTTTATTATTTCATCATATCGTCACATTTATTGTTACATTTTACTATTAAACGAGCAGCGTCTATGATAATTAAGCCTCACTATGATCTCCTCACTGTTCTCAAGAAACTAAACATGTAGAGATCTGATCATTTGGTTCAACTTGCTAACATTAAACTTAACTATAGCTACAAACGGCTGCCTAACCGAAATCTTAAGGTGCTAGAAAATAACTTGGTGTGCAACCGAACCTGCCTTCCAGGTCACCGGTCTCATTGCATCCGCATGGAGCATCCCCATGTTCGGCTTTGTGGGACAATCCTCCAAAATGGACAACAGCGAAATCTACGATTCCTACATCAAAATTGTGCCCCCCCTTAAAAGAAGCTCGGAGGTCCTGGTGAAGACGCTGGAGTTCTTCGGGTGGAGTTACGTAGCGATGATTGGAGGGGGACTGGAGTCAAACACTTGGGACAAAGTTGACGCTTTGTGGAAAACTGTGGAGAATCCACTGAAAGCCAAGTTCAAACTGGCTGCCTCGGTCAAGTTTGATACCAGCAATCCTGAGCTCGTTTATCGCAATATGAAGTACATCTCCACAGTCGCCAGAGGTGAGGAAAGTACAATTATTTTGGCTCTTTAAAACCACACATAACCTTAATTTGGCTCCTGTCTCTCTCCCAAATGTTCGTCCTGCAGTGATCGTGGTGCTCACAAACAAAGAGGACTCTCTGGCTCTGCTGCTAGAGGCTGAGCGACAGGGTCTGATGAACGGCAACTACGTTTTCTTCCTGGTGCAGCATTTTGAGGTCAGTGGCAGCATGGTGAGTAAAACCGTTAACGCGCATGAACAGTTGTACACTGCAGCCGGCGAGCTAATGAAGCTAACGCTGGTGCAAGGAGGTGTTGAAAAGGCCATCTCCAGCAGGCTTTTTAATGTTTCCAGCCGACTTGAAAAAGAGGAAAATGATAATTAGTCGGCTTGTAATCACTTCACTGTATCATATACATGTAAGGCCTGAAGTTGGCGCTTATCAAATGATCAAACTTTGCTCTTTTCTAAGTTTTACATGTACGTCTTTTTCCTGCGCAGGACAACTTGTGGAAATATGGCCTGAAGACCAAAATTGACCAAGACATCTTCAGAGCTTTTGACATGGCCTTTGTCATTGGCCAGAAATCCTACGAAGGTTATGAGTACTATGACTTCTTCGAGCAGGTTTTTGAAAGACTCAAAGGACACCCATTCCACAGCAACCTGACCTCCGAAAGAGAGGTAAGCACCCATGATGAGAGCTGAAAGATAATCAATCTGCTGAAAAGGAAAATCCCAATCGTTCTATCCTCTGTTTTTTTTTTTTTAGGTTAGTCCTTACTCTGCACATCTGCACGATGCAGTGCTGCTTTACGCGATGGGACTGAAGGAAGTCCTCAAAGATGGAAAAGACCCTCATGATGGACGGCAGCTGCTGCAGAGATTAAGAAATAAAAACGGCATTCGATTTTATGGTTGGTTTAATGAATGCATTGTAGGGCAAAGAATCATACTTCATCATCATCGCAGCCTTATCAGAGCACTACAGCGCCGGGTTGGCACATCATTTTCAGACAGTTTGATGCAGAGGCGGCGTATCTTTGCAGGTGCCTCTGGACTAGTCCACTTTGATGAAGAGGGGGAGAGAAATCTGGACTATTCCATTTATAAACTGCAGCGTGCACGAGATATCACCAAGTTCGTACCCATCCTCCATTTTGACAGTCACACCAAAGCTGTCAGGTAACAAACGCTCTCACACGCTCAAAGAATCCAGCAGTTTGTGATAAAAACATTTCGGGAAATCACACAAGAAATGTCATTTCAGGCCAACGTCCATGTTTGCTTCTGTGGTCTGGCCCAAAGGAAGACCCCCTTCTGATAAACCAGAATGTGGTTTCAACAACGAACTCTGTGAATGGCTGATTAATGGTACAGTAACACAGACCAGCTCTTATGCAACCACTAAATACGCCATGTTTCCTTTTAGACCGATCATAAAACCTGATTTAAACCTGACTCTCAGGCCAAGCTAACCGCCTTCATAATTTGTCTTGATGGGACACAGACATCGCCCTGCTGGCTCTGCTTGTGACCTTCCCCCTCGTCGGTGTGCTGGCGGTTTTGTGCATCGGGGTCCTCATTCTGCAGAAGCTGCGGCTCCAGAACAGGCTCGACGACTCCTGCTGGTGGCTGATCAACTACAGCGACATCACCATCATCAGGGAATCCTCAGTATGGCCACCAAACCACCAGGATTAGATGTGCGTCTGTATATGTGCAGTATGTGTGTGTTCACAGGCTTGTTCGGTGTGTCCTCCAGGGAATTCAGACTTTATCTCTGAGCACCACAGCCAGTCAGAGCGGGAGCGCTGGCTCCCAGTCCAATTTCTCCACCAACAGCTATGGTCTGAGGGACAAGGCCGGGAAAGAACAGGTCTTCACCACCATCGGTCTTTACCAGGTACCACAGCAATTACAGATTAATGGAGGAAAGAGGGTCACATTCCACTTCCTGAACCCGCCGCTCAGGAGAGGGCGCTAAATCCAAGTTCAAATTCACCGTGGGAAAAGGGGTGAAAATCAGCGCTTTCAGGAGCCTTCAGGTTACGTATCGTTAAGTTCCTGTAGTAGAAATGTCCCAAAAAAGTCAGTCTCCACAATGCCAAAACCACAGCACATCTATCTGGAGTTTGCTAACAATAAGCTAACGTTAGCCCACATGGCTACTGGTCATACCAAGACTTACTTTAAGTCTTACTTTAAGACATTTCATATTTTGACTCTTTAGTTTCTTCATCAGGCATGACGAATGCCTCCTATACGAATGATCTTTGTGTCTGTAACTTTGCAGAATTTGTTTCCACGTCAGGATCTGTGCTTTTCTTTTTTATCCCATTCAGGGAAATCAAGTGGCCATCAAGTACATGAAGACCCCTGTAATCAATAACTACCAGAAACCTTCAGTTATCACAGAGTTCAATTTGGTAAAGTCCCTCATGTTCTTCTACAGTGAAACAAACATTTGGATTTCTTTTGGTTCATCTGTTTTTGTTTGTTGTATATGACCACCTTCCTCTCCTTAAGACAGATGAAAGAGATGAAACATGAGAACTTGGTGCAGTTCTTTGGCGTTTGCCTCGAGCCACCGAATGTCTGTTTGGTCATCCAGTACTGCAGGAAAGGCAGTCTGAAGGTCACTGTGCCAGCCTGGACTACACACACACACATTTTCTTCATACTGTAGAGCTGAGCATCTTTGCTATGTAGACCCAAACATATTAAATGATTAAATATTGAACTTGTTTGAAGTTGTTGTTCACTCTTTGATGTTGTTATTTTTTTTCTTCAGGATGTTCTGAGGGCGTCAGACATCGAGCTGGACGCGATGTTTAAGATTTCCTTTGCTTATGACATTGTCAGTGTGAGTCCATTCATTTATGCAGCGCGTTGACATAGATGGCAAAGATTTGGAGATGAGGAAATACTCATAAAAACATAAATAAAAATACACAGGAAAATAGAAAATCAAATGTACAAAATACAAAATACTGTGTCCAACTCCACCCGACACATCCCCCAAAATTTAGACTTTTCATATTTCCTTTATTTAGTGAATTGTATTTACGTTTTATTTCCAACGCTGAGGTCTGAATGGTGTTTTAAAGCCGTCTGCACTCAACTGCTAGTGCAGGGCTGATGTTTGATTCGTGTTCATTTGTGTTTTAGGGAATGGAGTTCATTCACAAAAGTAGCCTGAAGTTTCATGGGAACCTGAAGCCGAGCACATGTCTGGTAGACAGCCGCCTGCAGATAAAGCTCTCTGGCTTTGGACTGTGGGAGTTTAAACATGGGAGGAAGAACAGGACAGTCTCACCAGAAAGCCTCAATTACGAGGGTCAGTGGGTGTTTAGTCATCTTCAGTATGTTTGCGTTCATGTTTATCACAGCATGAAGGAGAAGTGAGGTGATGCAACTGTTGCTTACTTAGCGTTTCTTTGGCTGGCTGGTTGTAGAGATGTACTGGACAGCCCCCGAGCTTCTGAGACAAGTCGGCCACCTGGTCAATGGAACGCCCAAAGGTGACGTCTACAGCTTTGCCATCATCATGTGGGAACTCATGTACAACTCCAAGACGAGCCCATATCAAGACATCAACCTGGAGCCCAAAGGTTAGCATGATGCAAAGCCTTTGTTCGTTTCTTAACCCACTCAGAGGCAGAGGCTGGAAATACTGCAGTGCTGAGAATGGAGAGGAAGACATAATCGAGACGAGTCATCAGTCTGTCGCATTTACATTCAGTTAGTGTCCAATCAACCTTACTGACATACTGAAACTCCAGCAAACAAAGACACACGAATGGCACACAGAATGAAACTAAGCTAAACTAACATAAACTGAAAATATCAAATAAAAAGATACTTTGAGCTAAATGCTAACATGCTCACAGTGCTAGAATGCTGCTGTTTAGCAGGTATAATTTAATGGTGGGGTCAGTCTACAGAAAGATTGCCGATATTGCCATCTCTCCATCACAATGTGATTATCCCCCCTTCAGGAACATGAACGCCACCTGCTGCTGATTGACTGGAATAGTGTTTGTTTCCCATTCACATCCACGGATTTCAGTCCTGAGTGACTCCACTAATGTTAGCATGCTAACATTTGCTAATCAGCACTAATCAGCTGAGACTCATTGGTCAAATTAAAATTTTGGACCATCAAAGTCAGAGAGATTCTTTGTCGAGGAACCATGAATATCTGCACCAAATTTCATGGCAATCCATCCAATAGTTGATGAGTCATTTCAGTCTGGGGAAAAATTGGCAAACTAGAGCCACTCAGCTAGAAAAACATCTCAAACCAAATCTCAATGATTCCTCCATGTTTCCTCCAGAGATCATTATGCAGTTGAGGACACCTTTCCAAGGGGAACCCCTACGACCAGTGCTGTGTGAGCAGCTGTGTGATGAGAAAATCAACTCACTGCTGAGGGCCTGCTGGAGCGAAAACCCCGACCACCGACCGCCATTCGCGTCTATCAGGAGACAGCTGAGGAACACCAGCCCGGACAGGTCAGGCCTCTGACATTTCTTTTGTCTTACTTCAAAACACATTTGTTCTCCAAAAATGGTCCTAAAATGAATCACTTGTTCCTTGATGCCACTGAATCTGTTTAACATTTTGAGACATCCTGCAAGTGAACCGTCAGACCAGAGTGAAAACGTAAAGACCTTAATGAGCACGAGTATGATTTTCTGTACTGTAGTCACGCAAATATACTGGACAATATGGTGGAAAAGCTGGAGAAATATGCAAATCACTTGGAGGAGGTGGTGGAGGAGAGGACCAGTCAGCTGACAGCAGAGAAGACCCGTGCGGACAAGCTTCTCTCCAGCATGTTACCAAGGTAGCAGATGTAACAGCATCAAAACAGTCAATATTATACTTTTCCCTTATGGCGTGGCAATTATGAAAAGTGAAACTGAAACAGCAATCTCTAACCAATGTGATTGTAGGTACATCGCAGATCAGCTGATGGCAGGGAAATCAGTGGAGCCGCAAAGCTACGACATGGTGACCATCTTCTTCTCTGACATTGTGGGCTTCACCTCCATGTGTGCCATCAGCTCTGCGATGGAGGTGGTGACGTTCCTCAACGACCTCTACAGCCTCTTCGATGACATCATCAAGATATATGATGTCTACAAAGTACGTCATGCGCAACGCTTTTCGTCTCTCAGTCAACTTAGAATAAATCTTTTAGGCTAGAAGATTCTGTATTTCTTAAACAAATATTTGTCATTTGTGAAATGCACTGATCAGCTTTAATTGCTGAGACTTACATGAGAAGATTGCTGCCACTCTCATGTTTGTGCAGGACAAATGAAGCTGGTTAGCCTAGCTTAGCACAAAGTCTGGAAACAGGGGGATAGAGCTGGCCTGGCTCTGTCCAAAGGTGTCCACCTACCAGCACCTCTAAAGCTAAGTATTTAGCATGTTCTATAGATGTTTCCCCTTGTTTGAAGTCTTTGTGCCAAGCTAAGCTAACTGGCTGCTACTTCATATTTACCACACATGACAGTCACACTGCTCCCCTCATCTGACTCTTGGCAAGAAAACAAACAAGCGTATTTCCGGAAAAAAAAATATTCCTTTAAAATGTAGAGATTTTCCATTTAACAGCATGTTACTCATTTTGCGGTAGTTTTCTCCAAGTTGTACTGTTAAGTATAGAAAAGCTTCTCATTATTACTGTGAAAACTGTCAGTCAAGCTTTCATCTTTGTCATCTTGACTAGGTGGAAACAATTGGAGATGCATACATGGTAGCCAGCGGTCTGCCGATCAGCAACGGCAATCAGCACGCTCTGGAGATCTCTATAATGGCTCTGCACTTCATTAGCGCCATCAAGGTCTTCAGAATCCACCATATGCCTACTGAGAGCCTCGCAATACGCATTGGGATACACTCTGGTGAGAGGCCTTTGTTTTTCTATATTTGTCATTAAGACTTCTTGGTGTACAAGAACTTAACTGAGGTTCTGAAGTTGTATACCTTCAGTATGTTTTGGGTTTTGTAGGTCCGGTGGTTGCAGGAGTGGTCGGCACCACTATGCCTCGCTACTGTCTCTTTGGTGACACGGTGAACATGGCCTCTCGCATGGAAAGCAACAGCTTACGTGAGTGAACTGAAATGACACCTTTGTCCACACATTCAGGGTAACAAAAGGATTAACGCTAATGATTTTCGTGATCCCCTGAATTTCCCTCCTGCAGCATCATCAGTTAAACATAACAGTTTTTTTTGCTTTATTACCAAATATTTGCATTTTCCTCAACCACAGCTGGCCTTTGTTTAATGCAAATGAGCAAATATTAGCATGCTAACAGGCCAAACTATGATGTTGAACCTAGTAGCTAAACTTCAGAATGCTAGCACTGCCTCTGTTAGCATGCTGACTTTAGCATTTAGCTCAAAGCACTGTTGTGTCCCAGTGCAGCCTCACAGAGCTGCTAGCTGCAGAGTTTTGTTATTCATTGAATGCAAACAGATCTTTGACTTGGAACTTAAGTTTCTAAATGTAAAATCACAAAAGTTTACCTTTAAACTGTTTGGTACTCTGTTCTGTAACTCAGCCCTGAAGATCCACATATCTCAGAACACTGCTGACATTCTTGTCCAGGCTGGATCGTTTGAGCTGGAGGAAAGAGGGGAAATCGAAATGAAGGTGAGTTCAGAGTCTGCATGGGTGCTTTTTTCCAATAAGACGAACAACCTGTGTTTCTGACCAGTGTCTTTGTGTCCATGACAGGGTAAAGGGTGTCATAAGACCTACTGGCTGCTCAGCAAACAGGGATTTAATCCTCCCCTTACTGCTAACAGCCCACCAGATGACAGTCTCAAACCACAAACGGAGGTACAGTTAACACACATCACGCTCACTTTTTGATTAAGGACCACGTCCAGTCAAGCACAGTCAGCATCTCCAGTGTTGTCTTTTGACCTGCGTTTGTGTTTGTCTCCGCTCAAGAAACTAGGCCTGGCCAGGGCTGCTGTGAAAAAGGCCCATAAAACCAAAGCCCACATGACCGACGGCGTGATGACTACAGTGCACATTTAAAGAATAAGTGACACTCTCGCCTCATTTTGGATAAATTAACGGGAATATCTGCGCTCATGGGAAGCAAACACAGCTGAGAGCCTGGACTACAACACTGAAAATACTTTTAATCTTGTGATTTTCACACAGGATGATTTGATCTATGCTAACATAAGAACTACAGATGCGTTTGTTTTATGTTACAGTCGTGTAATTTCAATTTAATCTTGCAGCTGTAATGTTGAATCTTATCATAACATTAATCTGTGCACAGTTTGGGAAGCATGATACCTAAAGAGACCCAACAAAGGATAAATGAATGGAGTTAAATTTACAACTGTGTCATGTGACTGAACAAGCACCAGAGAGCCAAATTTATTTAAAAAGTCTAAAAATAGAAACCAACTTGAACAACTTCAGACCTTCATTATGCTCATTTCAGAATGATTAATTCACGTGGATCATCTGGTAACAATGGAGATTGTTTAGTTACTTGATATACGTGAGTTTTCCCCTAAATAAAGGGGATAAAGTCTTAATTATAATAACAGATCATGGTGTATTCGTTTGTTCTTTATATTTTGTATAATTAATCTGAATCTGTAAAGTGACTAAAGGTATCAAAGAAATGTTGTGGAGTAAAAACTACAATATTTGCTTCTAAAATGTGACAGAGTTGAAGTATAAAGTAGCTGAAAATGTAAATACTTGAAGTAAAGTGCCTCAAATTTTACTTGAGTACTTAGTTACTTTCCACCACAAGTCCAAAATCACATTTGATTGGCTGAATTTATGCACCTGCCCTGAGTTCGAGAAGAGTCATCCTAAATATTTTTGCCAGCAAAATAAACTTTTGATATAAAAATGTGAGTAAATGTAACACATAATGAGAAATAAATGAATAACACAGAATCAGAAGAATCACATAACACTGCACTTACCTCCCTTTAACTTACCTGGAAAGTCATTTTGTATGAAAGTCAATGAGCAGAAAGACTATTTTAAAACACAAACACTTAAATCTGTAAAAACGAATGAAAATCTGTGCATCTGGTTACTTTTAAAGCAATTTATAATGTGTTTTTATTTAGCGCTGCGGCAACGAACAACAAATGACGACTGCTTCTAATCGCAGCTCGGCCTGAGGAGAGAAGAAGGCTTTCTTATAAGACACAGAGAGGTCAGATCAGAGATTCAACACAGCTGTCCGCAATCAAAGCGGTTATTTATGTATTAGAATAAATCCATCAAGACTATTGTCCCACACAGAAGAAATATGAGAGCATGTTTATCCATCTGATTTATGTTTATTTTGTTGTTGTCATGTCGAGAGTCTGATTTTAATTTCTGCACTGAATAAAAAGATTATTTATTTATTAACATTGTGAGGAAGAATTTTTAAAGAGGATCTTTCTTTTTTTTTCAATTAATCTTTATTGGAGAAAGCAATGTGACATTTCAAAGAAAATCCATTCACAAGAGGATGTGAAAATCTCAATAAATGTGCTGATTACGAGTCATATTTGTGACAAGAGGAGAAGGTCATTGATGTGAAGGTGGGGGAGGATTTATTCATACGCTCCCTGAGTCCTGGTGACACTCCCCTGTGTGAGTGTGTGTGTTTATGGACGTGAATGATGTGAGTAAAAACGTTTTTACTACAGTTTTGATCCATTGACGAAATCCCAACATGAGCTCGTGAGCACCAGCAGCAGGATGAAGAGCGAGGTGCCTGAGGTGGAAAACACAGCAAACGTTCATGACGGAGAAACAGCTTCACGCTCTCATGGGCTGATTTCAGTATTTTTAGGTTCAACATATTTAAGTTTGATTTAAACATTTTTGACTTTTAGGCCAAAAAATCATGACCCAAGAATTTGATTTCTGGTGTAAAAAAAAAGGCTTTGAAGCAGCATCCAAATCATCACACAGGGAAGTAAAATATACAATAATTAAAACATTTAACAGAATACAGAACAAACACATTTCAAACAAAGTTATTTACCTTTTATGTGTCCATTATTGGAGGACCCACCTGTTGAGAGAGAGACAACATATCATCACACAAAATAAAAGCTAATGCAGTGAAATAAACAAAGTACCTCATACTGATTTGCCTTGAATTTAACAGTCTCTTAATTTGAAAGAGGAGGAAATAACAAGGGGGAGGAGGCGTTTGATACTGACGGACACCTTACACGGCAGCATGCATGCGTGCTGTACCTCTGAGGTGAAACTCGGCAGTGAGGATCCCCCCGCTTGGTTCTGCCTCTGAGGACAGACTCCGGTACGAGCAGGGACCCTGGAGGACAGACACGAGGAGGACACACGGGTTGCATCTGGATCCAAAGGAGCGCAACAGGAGCATACTCTGCTCCCTATCACCTCCTCCCTCCCACCCTTTATGACCATTTTGGTTTAAATATCTCCACCCGCCCCGCAGGAGCCGCCAGTCACAAGCTGGAATAAACCTTGATAATTTTAATCTGAAGTTTAACGACCTGAAGATTCAGATTGTGCCTCATTTGTGAGACGCTTTGGACCAAAATAAACAAATGAGAAACTACAAAATTTCCCTCTGAAATGTAGTGAAGTCGACATCGTTTGACATCACACGGAAGCGTTCACTCACCGGCTGACAGACGAGCCGGTCTCCATCACAGACCTGGACCTCGCAGTGAAGCCAGACCGTGGACACCTTCTCCAGCCGCTGGAAGCGGAAAGAGTTGAACTTGAACATGGAGCGGCTGTCTTTGCCGTTCTCGAAAATGGTCACGGTGCTGTCGGAGGAGCAGCTGTTGGGAGACGAAACCTGTTTTACCAACTTTTATCATTAATTAATGCTAAAGCAACATTAGCATTACAGCTAATGTTAAAGCTCAACAAGCTATAATTCAGCCTCGTGTGAAGTTTTTGTGGCAAACGAAGAACAGACCCTTCAGAAAAGCTAAATCAAAGATAAATCTGGAACTATTGCTGTTACGCTGCCTCGACATACTGGACCTCTAAACATACAATGAGGATTTCAACTATTCAAGTGTTTCAGGCCACTAGAGGGCAGGACACACTCGTGTGATATGAAGATTTCAAGTGGAAGTGAAGCAATTTATGCTTTATTATCCCCCCAAAATATCAAGCTGTAGGTCACATAAAGGGTACAAATATGTGTATGTTATCAACAAATTACCTGGAGATGACGAAAGCACTAAAAGTTTAAAGTCAAACCATCGATCATACTGCAGCCAGCAACAACATCCATATGCTAACAGGCTAACAAGCACCAATGAACGAACGCGTCGAGCCCAGAAGCCTCCAGATATTGAGAGATGTTGGCTGTCAATAAATTGTTGGTTCAATCATTTTTAAGGTGGCACTTGTGTTTTTAAGGCGAGCCGCTCGATGTGTTTCGCTCTGTACCTGTTAATGATGAGACTCCACCTCTTCTTGTCTGTGGAGTAAGGTGTAGGAGTGGCCCAGCAGTTGTTTATTACAACCTTGAATCTAAGAGGTGGTACAGTGAACGACAATAAAAAGACGTGTTGGAGATCGAGAGACTCATATGTTTAAAAAAAAAAAAAAAACGCACATGACAAATGTGCTGACTCACCTGTTGCTGAGTCCTTTCGCCTCGATGCCGATGAAGACTTCAGAGCCGATCTCAGAGGTGTCGATCACATAAGGAGCGTCCTTGGCGTACAGGAACTTTGAATTCTACAAAATAAATGATGGTTTTCAATCGTCCCTCAAGCTGTGCTCATGCACCGAACAGCTGTGAACTCTTTATTTTTCCAGCCAGCTTTTCATTAAATAGGACGTCTAAAGTTAGCTTTGAACAAGGCTTCCACTGGAGAAACTGGATCTGTGAGCGGCTACTCACCGTGAACACATTCATAGACAACTGTGATCTAAAAGTGCCTAAACTCCCGTTGTTGACATAAACTGTAGCCACTCTGGAAAAAGCAGAGGGTTTAGTAAAAACGCTGCAAGTCATTGGGTCAGAATGCACACATCTTCCACACGGTAACCGCGGTCGCGTCGCGCCCCGGATGGATGCTTACCTTTGGCTGAACACCGCGTTGTTCACCAGGTAGGCTGCTCGGTACATGCAGCTGAAGGTGTAGTTGACCGGCTGGTTTCTGACCGTGAGCGAGGTGTCGTTGGACACGATGGAGTTATAGAAGATGTACTTGGGGTCTTTGCCCGGCATGTACTGTGGGGAACAATGGAGATGGACTTAATGCCCCACTCGTCCATTACACCGAGGTGTTGGGACGTGGCTAAACCTGGGCGGATGAATCAAAAACTCTCTGCATGGTGCTGCAGTGATGGTGGGGTCTCACCTCGGACTGCGTGCCGCAGTACGAGTGGTTTTTGGGCGTCAGGTCTGAGATGATGAAGCGGTAGTAGCCCGGACTGTGGATCCCAGAGTAACAGACTCCACCCAGGGACAGCTGTTCAATCTCCCAGCCGTAAGGACACTCCGGGACGTTGGCAATGATGGCGTTTGGGAAACAGGACACCATAACGTAGTCTGAAAGAAGAGATAAACTTTAGAAAGATTTTCACATTTTGCCCTCATGTTCACTTCATATTGTCACTTTACTGCGTTCTGACTTTAGAAGTATTTGGAATTACATCTTGCATTTGTCAAACCTCACAAACAAGTACCAGCTAATCTTTGGTGCATAGCAGTGTTACCTGCTTTCTGGGGGGGGCACGCCCATGCAACAGGCAGAAACATTAGCAACGCACCGACAGAAGCCATGCTGCGATGCTGCAGAGAGAGTTAAGCATTCCACCTCAGCAATGACTTAATAAAACACATAATGATGCAAATCCTACCATCACGTGAAAAGACTCACCTGTAGGGAGGAAACACCTTTGAACAGTCTGATGTCAGAGGATCCTCATGGCTCTTCAACACGTTACCAGCACCAGCGACTCCACGGCTAACATCTTGACAGCCCGAGGAGGCATTTTATACTGTCGCAGGTGAGGTTAATCACCTTTCCCCCATTCTCCCAGCTCCACTTTCCCCCTGGCAGGGTTGGCTTAAGAGCTCCATTGTGGGGCTGCTCACAAAAGCTCTCTGTGCTGCTCAGACATTGACTTTCAAATGAAACGGCGCCTCGCGGGATTAGCACTCAGGCTGCTCAAGTCACCTTTTCTAGAGATGAGCATACAGGAAATTTGTCAGTTTTATACAATGAATGCAGAACATTTAAGACCTGGAGGACGTAAATCTGTGTCAAGTCACACTTGATTTAATACCTCAGCAAACATTTTCCTAATGAGTTTACGGACACGAGTCTCCTCATTTTGTAAATTATGGTCCCACGTATGATAAACACATGATAAAGCAGGGTGTGCTTTAGGACATGGCTGTGTGTATGTATGGCAGCTCCACCCTCTCGTCCAAATATTTTCACTTCTGGCTCCAAAAAACCAAGATGGCGACAGCCGTGATGCCAAAGTTGAGGCTTAAAAACGGGAGTCCACAAACCAACAGGTGACGTCACAGCGGCTGCATCCACTATCTTATACAGTCAATGAGTTACGAGGCGATCCATATCAATCTCATATTGTTAATTAAAGATGTAAAGTGTTAATTAATGAGCACAAATGATGCTTGTATGCGGACTTTTAACCTCTGGGCAGAGCCAGGCTAGCAGTTTCCCCTCTTTCAAGTCTTTATGCTAAGCTAAGCTAACCGGCTGCTTGCTGTACCCTTAAATTTAATGGACAGACATGTGGTATCAATGTTCTCATCTAACTCTCTACAAATAGGTGAATAAGCAGATTTCCTAAAATGCCAAACTACTGCTTTAACCAATAAATATCTTGAGAAAAACACAAAACATATCTGAAAGTGTAACAGCACGTCAGGTAATGTCTCAGGAGCTGAGGCAGACAGTCCTGTTTCTTTTCTCTGTCCGACTGAAATAAAGAGAGGTCAAAATGTCCCGGAACAGAAAACCATTTAAGGAGCTAAAGAGTGAAAACAGACATGTATGGATGCCTTCAAAATGTGATGGCAGCTCGGATAAGAGCTGGCATACACAAGCAACTAGTGTTCTAAAGTGGAGATGATAGGCAGCATTCAGTAATATAAGGTTTCTCACAGTCTTGTGCTATTAGATATCGCTTTTGTCTCGTCAGCCTTTCGTTTGTGTGAGAAACGTGTTCTCATTGGCCTGTTTGCTCCTTTTTTATTGGTTTATATCGTGTTGCCTAAAGCCTCGGTAGCTTTAGTTTTCTTCTGATGTCTCTTCAGCTGACAGTTTGTCATATTTCCCTGCTCTAAATCAAACTTCTTAAGAAATTAAAATGGCAGGAAAACCGATGTTGCGCAAGAGAAAAAGGCACAGCATCAAGTCAAAATCAGCAAAGCTACAACAAAAAAATCTTTCGTTTTAACATTCACACACTCGAAAACCTCCTTGCAAGGACTTAATGATGAGAGCTGTAAAACGATAGCAAAGAGGTTAGACACTAATGTCCTTCACAGAACAATTCAAGTCACCCAGCAATTGAAGGGGCAAACTGCAGACGATTAGCATCTGAATGGAGCGACTGGGGAATTTGTAAGGAGTAGTCCGAGGAAGATACCAATCTAAGAATGGGTCAGGGGACAGCTAGCGTTACAGCATCTGGTGATGCTGACAATCAGGAGCCGCGAGATTCCACCATGTTACACAACCACAACCCGCCAGCCAAGAAAAGTGTCTGCACGGTCCGCTCTGAGCTTTAGAGCGATACAGCACCCCAAATCTGCCTTTTGAGCATGAAACGTTTCCACCAAGACGCGAAAGGTGTCTGGAAAAGGTTTGCCATTGCTCCTTCATGCAAAGACAAAGGTCATAGTGGAATTCAGCAACCAGTGGATTCTGACTGCGAGAAGCAAAGTATGGGAGTTCTCCAGTAAGTCACGTCTCCATTGTCCATCTGTTTGATTGATAAGTATCAAACACATTGTGTGTTTTTGTTGGAGTAGAAAGTGCGGCTCAAATTCTCTGCGGATAAACTGGACTTTGTCTCATTTCTAATGTGTCGTTTAATTAAAGGGAGGTTTCTGCACGAAGGGAAGTTCAGACATCGCAGTAACATCGGCTCATACTCCACCCAAAATTCACATTTTGAGCTTGAAATCCTCACTGCAGACACCGAAAAGGTTCAACGCTTTGGATTGGGGTTTTCTGTGTGTGCACACTCATTAGAAAGCTTTGCATCATCCTCTATATGTTCACCACAAGACAGCAGCAAAAACACATGTCCTGAACACCGTGTTGCTCATATGTACTTTATTATCAATAAGGAATGATCTTGGCTCAGTCGTTGCTTTGGGAAAATATTTCTTTTTTATTCTTAAAATTGAAGGGGACATAGACATTTATTGATAGAATCAAAGATCACTAAATGCATTGAGGAAGATACAGTAGAGATACTAAAGATCCCAGCTCAACAGTAGTGCTTTCTTACGTACCTTTTTTTTAATATACAATCATATACGACATATTTACATAATAAATAGCTTTGACGTGGAGGCTGGCATCAAGTTTTGGGCACTTGGCAGGTCCAGCTTGGTCGTTCTTGCTGGTAAATGAAATCTCTCCTGCAAGACAAACAAACTCAGGTTAGGCCATCACGCCATTTATCACCACAACTAATACATGCGTTCAACATCGCGAAGCATATTTTAAAAACATGTTACAGAGATCCTGCAGAGGTTCTACGAGTTATTACATGTTGTACGACCTGTTGGATGAAAGAAAAGGGTCTTCAAGCCTCCACAGCTGCAGAGACTGTATGTCTATTATAGAATGCAAACATACAAATCAAAACCAGAACCCAAGCAGGTTTGCTGTGTGTCACTCGGTTTAGCTTTATTAAACAGAACCATGACCGCTGGACCTCGTCCTCTGATTACCCCTCACCCCGATCGAGTTTGGCAGCATAGACTTGTGTACAAAAACATAGCTGACTGATTTATACAAACAGGAAATGATAAATTCCATGTGCCAACGCGTGTCAAATAAAATCGGGACTTCGGAATGTCGCCGCCAATTAAACTTCACAAATGGACATCGAAATGTTTTTCCAAGGATTCTTTGGCTTTCTGAGCCGTTTGACCGACGTCCATAATTTGTTTTAATTTTCTCCAGCTGTGAGTCGCTCCTCTGTTTCCTTCCTGTAAAGCGCTGTGGGACAGCAGTGAACATAAAGAACATGTTTCACTGCCAGGACGAGCACACTCCAAACTGAAAACCTGCTTTGATTTAGTGTGTTGTATGGATTTGACTTGATGTTGTACATAAATGGTGCAAATTCCCAAACAAACACACAGTCAGTCACATGCCGGTAATCCAGCCTGATCTTTTGATGCCGTACTCACTCTCTCGGATGTGCTGCGCTGCTTTCACGGCACAGCAGCCCCTCATCACACGGACAAATCTGGTTAATGCTGAATGCCAGCCCACCGTCGGGAACATAGCAGCTCTCGCCGCGGACCAGGCGCCTCTTGCACACCTGCTCGCCGTGGTGTCGAGCGCAGCACATGGATGCCCCACAGTCCCTGTCAACTTTACACCTAGCACCTGGATGAAGGGAACACTGGGTTATCTCCACACTGACTCTGAATAAACAAGGTTTTAACGTGTTTGCCGTCGCACTCTTACCCTCCTGTCCGTTGGGGATGCTGCGGTGGCACTTCCCAAACATGCAGCTGAGTCCGCGGACACACTGGGCATCCCTCCGACAGTAGTGGCCCTCCCCTCTCAGAGGAACACAGAGACCAAAGTGTCGATCACAGGAGAAGCCCCTCCCACAGGTCCTGTCATGGTCGCACACAGCCTGGGAAGAAAGAGGGGGCACGTTAAAGCTTTAGAAACACTGTTCTTCAAAAAGTAACCCAAATTTGGACACAGAGTTATGTAAAGACTAAACTGTATTGCAAAAGCACATTTTTGTTGAAGTATGCACAAGAAACACTGCATCAGGGTGTAACTATTTCCCGTAAACGCTAATTTTCTAAGCGTAAGAAGAAATATTTTACTACTTGCTCTGATGATTTCTTGAAAGATTAAATAAAGGTTTGAATTCATTCATGAAAAGCGTTATATTCATGCACAGTAGTATCTTACCGTAGTTGCTTTGGTGACAGGGGCGCTTTCTCTAAGTGCCTTCGCTCCTTCTTTGGGAGGGCTGTGGGGCATGTTGAGCATCCAGGCCCATATGCGAGCTTCGGCCCAGGAGAGGCAGAGACAGAGGCAGAGCATCCACAGATTCCCCAACATTTCCACCGACCAGCGAAAAACAAATGAGAGCAAGAGAGGCTGAAAACTATGAACTCAAGGCAGGGTGACTCAAAGAGAAGGAAGAAATGAGCCACTGATCAGTGCCTCCACACCGAATATGAATCCAAAGCTTAAAAGTCCCAGTAAAAGTGCAGTGAGTGAGGACTGTGACAGTGGGTGCCTCCTCTATCAGCATGACTTTTATAGGTCAGGGGGCTTCACTTCCCCCCACCAGGCTGTTTGTCCGAGCAACAGGGTAGGAGGAGACAATTAGTTGTTAATGGATTAACTAAATTGCCCGGGTCACCCCCCGCAGCCAGAAAATAGTGGCAAAATGACCAGTCGCGGCGCAGGGAGACAGAGGGGAAAGAGGGGAGAAGGGGCCAGGGCGGACGTGACGGGCTGAACACAATAGAGGCGAGACCGCCGCCACCTCTGCGTGGTTACCTCTGCCAGACAAACAAATGAGGACAAAGGCAGACGAATGGATGACATGTTTCACTACTCCCTGAGTGACAGGTAAAGCCACAGAGGGTCCCGCCCCCCCCCCCAAATCTGGGCAAACACTCCTGGCCCCGACCTCGACTGCCCCGGTGGCCCCTACCCTATCCCACTCCAGACCCCACGCTGAGAGCAATTTGCACAAGTGCACCCTGCAGACGACCCCATGATCTCATTAAATGTAATTACCATCAGTCATTAGTTCCCGGGGGGGAGAGGGGGAGCGAGTGGAGGGCGGACAAGTTGCTTGAGGGGAACAAACATTCATTTTTGGACTTTTTAAAAATAACTTCTCCTTTCTTTTTACTTGACAAAAAGGAATCAGATGACACAACTTTCAAGCTTGACAATAACAACACGTTCATCTTTCATATGTATGACAGCATCTCCTGGTCTGAATTTCAGCCGCTGAGACAGGATTTTCCAGGATTTCCAGGAGCTCACCCTACCCTCACATTATGAAGAAATCTACCAGGAAAGTCCATTTTAACGCACTGGATTGTCTCTGCGCTGTGAGATAATGCTCCACTGTTCCAATGTCTGCTCTCTGTTGGAGAAACGAGGAAGGAGGCTACATTTTTTTGTCCACTTCACAGCTACATTTTTCCACACCACACATCCAAGTTTAATATTGGACTGCATGCTACTTGAATCATGTTCATATTTCTGTCAAACATGCAAATGTTGCCACAGCATCAACTCCGATCAACAAAGCAAAACGACGACCTTCTTTCGGCTGAACTCATCGGTTGTGACAGAATCATCACAGCTGCGTGGTTGTTTTCACCCGTATGGTCGCAAGGACAAAAGTTCAACTTCTGGTTGACTGATTGATGACAAGCAACTTTTAATCAACTATAAAAAATGTATAAACAAAAACACGAGTGAAGTGCAGGCTAATAGCACCTCGTGTCCGTTACATGTCGTCTCCTGTGGCCACTCCAAGGCTCCGTGAGCGCTGTGCTTCATTCAGATGGGATCACACGCCTGCAGGCTACCCTTCTCAATGGTCTTTACCAAGCTATGCTGATCACACTGGAGATGTGTCTCCAACTAAGACTGTACAACAGAGACGAACTGTAATGTCAGTAATGATATCTCAGCCTGTATGAACAGCTTTACCCAGCATTAGCATTCATTGTCTCATTAGCATTCAGTATTTTCTCTCAGACTTAGATGCCTGGATAATTGTTTGTAATTTACATATTCTTAGAGGCAGACAGCACAGATTGGTAACGCAGATATCTCAGCTCCAGGTACTTAAATCCTTATCAAAACAGGCTAACACAGACTAATGACGTAATTGGCGGTCAATTAGTAGGCACAATGGCAGCAACTGGATCAATTAGCAATATGTAAATAAGTACTGTATCGTGATTCTGCAGCAGAGCAGTTTAACTGTTCTGGTTCATGTGTATTGAGCACTTGGTGTTACGGTAAGGGATGTACTGTCACAGAGACTTGAACGTTTGCAGATTCATCATCAGTCAGACTGGATGTATTTGGCAACTCAGCCTGCCTTTGTGTTGTAACTAATCAGCTGTAAATGTGAAGCCGGTCACTTACAGAAAAATTCTTCTCCTGTCTTGATGACGAACTTGGGATTTTCTCCCAGTGCTGTATGTTGCAACACAAACCACAGCAGCCACTCGCTTTCCTTGTTAAGCTCCTCCAAACACGTATTCTTGTTCTACATCCGTAGAAGACACCCCCCCCCCCCCTTATTTACCCAATGCCAACAGCAGATAACTGTCTCCAAACACTTCTTAACATGCTCCCCCAGTGTTAATGACTCTGCTAATGACGTTCGTAATGAATGTGCTCACTGCCACAATCAACATTGCTGAGGGTCTTGCAATTAGGGACTAACAAAAACAACGGGCAGGGTGATGTTTGCCCATTGTAACGGACCTTGACCCCCCACAGGGAGCTCTGAATGGCGGAGGGCATGAGGAGTCTGCCTTCCCACCACCAAAACAACATATTGTGCAGCAACGGATGGATGACCGGCAACGAGCCACACAGAGGGAATGTGTATTCAGGGAATCGGAGGACAATGAGGTAAATGTTATTTCTTCATGATTCAATATGTTGTTTCAGTATTACTCCGATAAAAAACAACACTGAATGGTGTTATATTTCTGGACAGAGGACAGCAGGTACTCAAGCTGATGAATGTCTATAGATAGGAGAGGGTAAAGGGATTAAAGGCAAGCAGTGTTATGAAGATTGAACTGTTTGTTCTGCTATGGTGCAGCATGTTTTATTAAAGAAGAGGGAACTCTGTTAGCGCACACTGAAACAGTGAGTAGATTTTATGTGAGAGGAAATGAGTCTTCTGGATTGTCACCCCACCTTCGACTGTGGCCGTTCAGATTAGGTATATATAAACTTGTGGTTCAGTCTCACCACTCTTGTCCGTGTTGTGTCCAGAAACACTTTCCGCCAAGCATAATAGCAGACAAAGGAAGCGACCAGCTGGGTGGACACAGCGGAGCATTTAGCTACCTGGAGCCAGATGTTTTTCTCAGGAGTCTTTAAAGACCAAACAAAACTGGAGAGGACTTACTGGACTCACATTCCTCCTGAAAGACACCTCGAAATGAATGAAAGTGTTGCTCCACGTCTGCTGGATGTGTTCACCATAACAACTTCATAAGACAGCAGTATGTCACTGTTGTCTTTACAGCTCGTCCAGCTGCCCACAAATGGCCCAAAACACAATTCTTGACACTTTAAATGTTAAAAGAAGACGTCTAATTGATCCCTGCCTGTCACGGTGAAGAATGAAAATGTAAAGATGGCCGCCATTATCATGTTAACAAGCTCACAGTGACAATGTTGACATGCTAATGTTTACATGGTCACCATCTTAGTTTAGCGTGTCAGCTTGCTAAATGTGCTAATTAGCAGTAAACACAGTACAGCTGGGACCGATGGGAATGTTGTGCCTGAGGAGAACAGGACGGCCTCTACCAAATTTCATGGCGAGCCATCCATTAATTGTCCAAACATTTCACTGTGGACCAAAGTGTTTTCAAGTGGACCAGGCTGACAGACAGACAGAAATACCCATCTCTAAACATAAGCACTTTATAGGAGCTCTGACCAATGATGCGTTTAACAACTTCAAATTTCCGAAGCCGTTCGGTCATCCGACAAGCAGCTCTGACTCGTCCTCCTTTAATCGTCCCTCGATGCGCCCGGGGATGTGAACGTCCACGTGCGAGCACAGAGTGTTCTAACATTTGGTCGCATTTGAAGACGATGTGCTAGAAACGCCTCAGAGGCATTTCTCAGTGTTAGCGGGCAGACATTCCTCTGCTTCCTCAGACGGGACCGAGGTTTTATATCACTGCTCGTGAAGTGAAGCGAGGGGTGAAATGAAGCCAGTAAATGTTAACACAAACAAAACTTTCCCATAAAAAGTTTGATATTACACTCTGAAAACTAAAAAACTGCTTACATTTGACTTTTAACTAAACTTCTGTTATTTGGCTGTGAAATGTTTTCAGAACAAATCAAGCATCCTTTAATGATAACGTGTCTAAAAACAAAAGCGAGTGATACATGTGTTGAGCCAAACAGTAATACTTAATTTTAAATGCTAAATAGAGTCCATGGTTTGTCATGTTGTGCATACTGGTGCTGCAAAATTAGGATGATGATGATGATCAACTACAGCTACTAAAAAGGACCATTACACTAATTTTAAGACTGTTTTGCTGCCAGTTCTTTAGACCCCATCTGTCTGGAATGATGAAGTAATGTCTATTCTCATTAACAGTGGATTATCCTAAAAGTGAGGTATCTTTATTGTTGGTCAGACAGATGTTAACTCAGGTAACGTTAATGACGCCTATCGTCAGTCATTGCTGTTTAGAGATGTGACGACTTGGCAGAGGCCGTAAAGTCTTTTTTGAATTAAAAAAGAAAGAAAAGGAAAGTGTGTGGAGCAATTTAAAGCAGGAAACTGTGAAAAAGTACAAGGATGCCTTGCAACAAAGGTCTTGAAATTGATTCATTGTGGATTGGACGAGTACACTGAGTGCCCAGCCCAAACACTCAGCGCTAAACATAACGGCCTGTCAGTTTCCAATAACGGTAATAACCCTGACTCGTATCCAACTCCACGCCTGTCCTTTACGATCGTTTAGACGGTGGCAGAAACCTTTCAAAGACACGTTTTGACAGGGACGTGTTGTGCTGAAATCCATTATCATAAAATATGGTCATTGTTCTGGATCCACAGGCAAAACAAATAGCCGTAACTCATCATTAAATGTAATCTCAAATAAATCAAACCTGTCTTCAGATGTTTGAACGCTAAGGTTTAAATAATGTTCTCTATAAGCTGTTTCCAATTGGAACAACACAGCGGAGTGTTACTCCCTCCGTAATGGGAAACAGCCTCGTGTCTTCATTGTGCCAGGTTTTAAAAAAGGGAACAGAAGAAGAGGGCAAGCGGAGAATCTGGAGCGAGGGTCACCCGTGGCCAGTTGGCATTAATTAGCCGTATCCCCATTATTATCATTTCAAAATCACAAAAAACAACCTGACAAGTACACAAGCTCTGGAGTGGAAAGAGGGGGATTCCTTTCCTCGTTTGTTTCCCCGTCGTTCTGGCTTTCCTCATCACGGTTCCTGTGCGACCGGGGAACCCCGTGGTACTTGAAGCAGTCCTAGATGTTTGTTACGTCTCCAGTCTTTTGGCACTTCAACCCCTCATGAATTAGCATTCTCCCTATCTTTCATTTCATTTGACCCTTTTTTTCCAGTGTAGATGAATCAGCAATGGCAACAGCTTTGTGTTGCCTCTATTGTTGTTTTCCAAAACCTCTGTATCTGAGGCCTGTTCTAACTACACATGGGCAACAAATTTAAGGATCCATCAGCGTGAATCATCTTGGTAAGGTCTCCAGAGCAGCTTCAGCACACTGGCATAAGATCTAGATCTCTGGATGAAGATGGTGGAGAGGGGCTCCAAATAGGTGTTCAACTGTAGTCAGATCTGGTTACCGAAGGCCACGGCATGATGATTAACATCATTTTAAAACCATCCAGTGACCCCCTGTGACCTGTACAGCAGCATCAGGGTCTGTTTTTCCCTTAATTTGTCGTTCAAAAATACGGCTGACGTTACTCCATTCTGGGTATTTGTATCAGGGTCTTCACCATGTAAGTTTTGGTTTCTGCCCACATCCAGGAGTGTTTGCTCAGACGTCACGTGGACATCCACAGTTTATGAATGAGTTTACAGAGTTGAATCCGCTGTCAAAGTCAATGTGGGACAGGCAATAAGCGAGCCTTGAAACTGGCCCAGGTGAACTGAATCGTCGGACTCTATTACTCATACAGATGCTGACACAAACTAATAAGAGCTTGTTTTGTCATCTTAACTCCAAGTGCATCCAAGTGTACAGACAGCAAAATCCGGTTTAAATTAAAGCCATTAAAGCTTCTTATTGTATTAAAGTTAGATGTACGCCCTGATTTTGTGACAGTTCCTCCCCAAAAATCCCCAAACATCTGGATTTTTTACACAGTTTCAAAACTTCAGTGCTGACTCAGGAGAAATTCTGAGATTTGGCAAAGCTGTTGGGTGTTGCAAGAAAATGAGTGTATGTACTTTTAATGAACTTCTCACATCAATCGGCAAACTAAACAGTCTGGAAAGCGGGGGGCGGAAAAAGTCTAGTCATTTGGAACAATTTTACCGGACTCATAAAAACTGTTTCGCTCCCCACACTGAAGTCATTGTGTTTGTGCCGGAAAACAAACATTATGTAAGTTTATGAGGAATCACAGGACAGAGCCTATTTCGGCTGGTGTGCGTTGGATTATGTCCGATCAGAACCAGCAGATCATCTCCATCAAACTGTTTGTTCCATTTGATCAACAAATGCACTCATTTATCGGATTTTCAAGTCTGCAACCTGTTTTTTCACCATCAAGCTAAATTCATCTGACCTTTACCCAAGTCTAAGGAGCTGAAATGATTTTGTAGATCTGTAGAATTTATTTATTGGATTAAGATGATTTTATGGTGGCAAAATCTGCTTTAATCTCGCTTGTTAAAATGCAGTTTTCTTCATTCAGATTGGCAATACAGAATCACACATCCACACATGTTTTATCTTAGGCGGCCAACGATCAAAGTTTAAACTCAGACATTGAGTTGCGAGCCTTTTCCAACTGACTCTCCATGAATAAGCGCTGCTGATGAATGAGTTTTTGTCATGAGGCTTAACACAAAGACAAATTAATTAATTCCCATTGACGTGAACCTGAATTTATGGCATAGCAATAGAAGGTGGAGCACCTCATGAGGAAGAAAGAAGCCAATGAAGGAACACCTGCGCTGTTTGCACATCATTTCCTCTTACGTGTGCGCCATAATATCTTCTGTGTATGCAGAGAATAATAATCAATTACAAAGCAGCAGCAAGCCACAAATTTTAAAATCCCATGCAAAGACCAAAAGCAAAGGTGACCTGATCCTACAAACAGGAGGTCAATCAGCGTAAATAAAAGAAGTATCACACAGCACTGCTCCTGTTTCAGTCATCTTTCATAAAAACTACATCGACCAGCTGTTTTCGGAAATTGTTGAGCCTTTTGTGAAAAGACGAAGATTTATGTCATGAGTAGGAACAAATGGTCTCAGGGCTGAGTGCCACAGAAAGGTCCTGGAAAAGCTGGACTCTGTTGAGAGAGTGAGAAACAAACTGTGGGTTCTGGTCTTTTAATAGTATTTTGTTGGCAATACAGAAGTATTTTAGAAAAAGTAAAAGCTAGGTGTGAAATCAATGCACTGACGAATAAAGAAACACTCTCTGCTCAGTCTCCATTGAAATTAAATGAATGCACTCATCTCACAGGTGACAGGAAACCAGTCCACATCCAAGGCTGCAAAGGGTCTGCTTGATAACCCCTGTCTTCAGCATGCCATGAGGACAAGGTCATAAAGAGGGGCGTGTATGGCCCTCCTTAGCCATCCTGTTTCCTTCAACAACAAAATTCAGCCAGAACTGTAACTCAAGAAACTGAGACACCCTGAGGTCGTCTAATTTATGACTGGACAGTCTGCTAAGACTCCGATCAGACCAACAAATGTTTCTCCAAGTAGGTAAAGCTTCGGATCTTGTTGCACGTCTTGAATGAACAATACAATAAAGTGACATTGCTTTATTCTGCTCTGCTCTATGTCTTCTCAAACAACAAAATCCAGTCAGAACCAGCCTTCATCAAACATATCTCAAGACACTCAGAGGTCTTCTAATGTTTAATTAATTTAATTTATACGAACAGAAAGAAATGAATCTTTTTCTCCACACTCTACTGTATCCTGAGCTCTAAAGAACAGACCATGACCAGCCAACAGCACCACCAACAGCAACTAAAACAGTCCGTACATGCATCATTTTAACAGCTGTGGAGATCAGAGAAACCTGCTCTCAGTAAACCTGTTCAGCCGTTACAAAAAAAAGAAGAAAAAACTTGCAAACAAATTGTACTAATCCATGTAATATGTCCTCAAACCGAAGAACTTCACAACATCAGGTTTGTTTTGGTTCTACGTGCTTCCACATGGGGGAGACATGCTCCTCCCAACTCCAGCCCCCTTTTTTGGTTTGGAAGGAAAGAAAAATGTAGAAATACATAAATATTTCCTCTTTGTGGAAGTCTTACAAAAAGCCAGAGCTCTGTTAGAGACAGAGAGAGAGACAGAGAGAGGAGGGAGTGAACAGGAGTAGAAAATAATGAGACTGGAGTCAAGGTCGAGCAAAGAGAAAGCACCTCACTCTGAAACACTTCAGCTGTTTGTCAATCTTTCCCTGCCATGGATCCGTCATCCCTGAAGTTACTCTGAGGGCCGAGCGAGGACGTAAAGCAGAGCGGAGACAGACAGAGGAGGGAGAACAGCAGCAAACCTTGGCTGAGGTGAGGAAAAAGCTGTCGTGTGGGAGAGCAGAGGCGAAGAGAGAGCAACGACAGGCGGGGGAGTAGAGGCGAGAGGCGCCCCGTTCTTCCAGCGAAGTGAGAGTGGAAACGGGGGAAAAAGAAGAAGAAGAAGAAGAAGAAGAAGAAGAGGAAGAAGAGAGGAGTGATAAAGAGTTGGGGAAGGAGGGAGAAGAGTCAGCTGGACATGAGGCTTTGTGCTGTTCTCCTCATCTGTCTCTCCCAGGCTGAGCTGGGGAGAGTCTGGGCTCAAGAGCACGAAGGTAAGCCCCCGTTCTTCAATGCCACCCGCACATACACACAGGTATGCACATGTGCTCTGATATTAACACCATTCTGATGCTTTTCTGCAGAGCAAACTGGCAAGAGCTGCAAGACAGCTTCAAAAAATATGGGACTTCAGGTTACCATAAATATTATCTGACCCGAATTCTTGCCAACTCTGGCAAGAAGAGAACAGTTTTTTGCACTTCTTCTGGGGTGGATTTGCGTGTATGTGTGTGTGTGTGTGTGTGTGTGTGTGTGTGTGGGTGCGCGAAGCTAACAGGTCCCTTGACGTTTCTCTCTGCCAGTCACAGGAAGCACATGAAATGGATTTTCTTAGGATGCCGTTCCAAAACGTCCGTATTTCCCGTTTGAAAAACCAAGTGTCTGGTGTTCATTTGCTCGAAACGTACGAATCATGCCGTCGTAAATCCTGCATTTTAGCGGATAAATGTTTGAGGTTGACCAGTGATTTCAATTACGACTGGTGTTTCCCCTCCAGCAGGCGTTTTAGAAAAGTAGAAAAAGTCAATGAGAGCTGCAGCTGAGCCGAGAACACTTTTCTGTGTCGCTTTATCTCAGCTCAAACTGTCTAATCACCCAGAATACTGCGTGCTTTGTAGTGTATTTATAATGTATACTCCTCTACCTTCCTGTGTGTGTGTCTGTATGTGTGTATGCGCATGTATGTATTTTGGTTCTCCTTGGAGATACATTATTTTTAGCCAGCCCCCGTTCATCCGCTGCCGCTCCTCCTCCGACAATCAGCGGTGCTCCAGTTTCTCTGGCCTCTCCTGTGGTCCCAGTTCCTCTGATCAGGGGCCCAGCGCTGCAGAGGACAACCCGACAGACCAGAGAGACACATCCCTCAGACATAAGACAATTTAAAATCCGGAAAAATGTCCGCGCTCATCTTCACCGCTAAAATCCGCTAAAAACCCAGTTCGAGCTGTGCAGCGTGCACCAGAGCAGCTCTCGGTGAAGTCGGTGGTGCTGGAGGCTGCAGACCGTGCCGCATGTCTTTTGTGCATCAGCTAATACTCAAGCAGCTTCACAAAATGATATGCATGGCTGTTCCCATTCTATCAAAGGTCTGTCTGCAACAGAGCAACGACACAAATTCCAGTGTCAGAACAAAAGTTTCATGCAGGTTTACTTCTGAAATTTGGTTGTTATAAATACTGGCGTGAAAAGGCCTTTACACCTGTTAGCTGCATGTAGGATATCAAATCGTGAGTTGAAATCCGTCTGAAAAGCTGAATGTAATGTGTCATTCATGTGCAAACACAGGCTGGGTCGGCAGCTTATAAAAGCAACACGAGTCGCAATGGCAATGCTAACATGCTGATGATTAGCAGGTATCATTTTCACCATGCCGGCATGCTAACATTTACCAGTTCACACAAAACACAAAGTACAGCTGAGCCTGATGGGAATGTCGTCATCAAGGAGGTATTTGGTCATGAACCAAAGTGCTGGTACAAAGTGAAATGTTGACCTAAATGAAAGTCAGGGGATCGAAGGAGGAGCGTACAGTACAGGTCCCCCCACCTAAAACATCCCACTACTCCAGCTGCATGACCTCTGCTGTTCAGATCTCTACTAACGACATGAAGCTTACTCAGCATGGCTGATTCTGCCAGTGCTAATGGCCATATGGGTCTACATCTTACATAGATTCCTGTCAAAGTGCACGAGTCACCGGACAACACCTGCTGTCTACACTGGTTTTAAAAGAAGGTGCTGAAGTCCAAATTATGGCGTGAAAAGGAGGAGGAGCTACGTTAAGGAACAGCATGAAGAAGCCTGGATTCACACTGATTCTCTGATACAGCCATGAACAGGTTTCAAACTGGATGGTAGTTATGGACAATGCTGATCTAAATCTGACAGGCAGCACTGATCAATAGTCTAGGTGGGCCTCCAGACAAATGACCTGAATGAGCTAAAAACGCCATAACACCAATATATTCTCATGAAGTTTTTCTAGGTTGGCACCGAGACAAAATCTTCAGTGTTATTATTTTAGCCAAAGAGGATTGAAGTCAGTCTGCAGCCTTACTTCCTGCAGTACAGTATCATGAACGTCACATCAAAACCTAAATCTGAACCGCAGTTAAATGTGTTTTATTCTGAAGGGATTCAGATTACTGCCACTACTACTGTACGTTTCTTACTGTAACATAATCTCCTATTGTGAAAACTATAAATACCGCAGCACTGAAAAAGCAGACGGTGAATTACAACTGGCCAACACCATCTGCACACTGGAACTGCACGTCAGCTACACTAAAAATGGAAAACAAGTTCCAAATTGTGACAAAACCCAACTTGATGACAGTGAATCAAAGGTTTTCTACTCTGATCCATCGGCCCGTATTTATCGAAAAGCAGCATTTTCTCTTTCCTTTTCGTGTCCTTATCAGTCCAGCTGCCAGTGTTTGTGATTGTGTGTTATGGTTACTGCTGTTCCTGAGTGCAAGGTGCCAAAAGGCTTCCTCCCACGCCATAAGCTCCAGGCTGGTTTGAACACAGATCGCCCTTTTAAAATCCAACCGCAATGAAACGGCGGTGCTCAACTGCGATGACACACGCTGACATACATAGCAGTGACCCCACATGGTGATCGCTCTTCCGCTGATGGTTCTTTTGCCAGAAGACTGCAGGTGCTTTAATCCCCGTCCTGACACTAACGCCACACTAACAGCACTCGCAACCTGACTGCTACAGGGTCAAGACTCCGTACCGTGAGATTAAATCATCTGCTGTGTTTGGACGGCACATAATGGCTCGCTCTCTTCTGTGTATCAGTCTCTGGAGCAAAGATGTTGGCCTTTTGTTCTCTTTTGGTGGGCCTGCAGATAATTCTCTTTCCTTTTGTGCCCTCGTTGTATCCTCGTTTCGACTTGGACTTCAAAGTGTTGTGCATTTACCCAGAGAGAGGTTATTTGCAGAGGAAATTTATTTTTCATCCCTGGACTTCCTCCAGTTGAACAGACTGAAAGAACATTTAGCCTTTGTCTCAGATGAGGAACTTGGTTCGGCCTAGTCCTCGGTTGCTGTCTCGCCTTCAAAAGCTGCTGTCAAACAGTAAAAATGTGACCTATAATGTCTGTCATCGACGGCAAATGATTAAGGAAATGCTGACAACAGACTGTGCGAGTTCAGCTAAAGATATAAAAAGCAAAGAATGGAAGAACGTCACAGAGGTACTGTACGTTTCTGGAAAAAGACACAGAGCGAGAGATCAGGGGAATGTGAAAGAGGCACGTGGGAGAGTGTAACGGGATGACTGAACACACTGTGTGTTTCCACAGCCCATTGTATATGTGTCCTAATTCAGTGTGCTCCCAGCACCCACTAGAGGTGCTTGCTGCAATGCAGACCCATCTGAAGACACAGATACGGCGGACGCTGCTGCCACGCAGGTGCCGTCGTCTCAAAACAGCTGCTTTATATTTGTTAATCGTTTAAAATAAGCCCACAGGAGTCGGCGCTCCTGGCACTGCGAGATATGTTGGATTAAACAGCAGGAAATGTGGCATTCTGCGGATGTAAATTGGCAGATAACGGGACAAATTTAGAGGACTGTCAGGACAATTTGCATGCATTGGATTTAGTTCTAATAGAAGGGCATCATAGTGTACATTTACAGTTCAACCATCTGGTATTCACCAGTAAATCTGTCACATCCGCCATTTTTTCTGCTCCAGGTTGCACATTCCCAGCGCAGGTTTCACATACACATCTGTCCGCCAGACCTGATGCTACTGAGGTCAGGACTCAAGTTTTAATGCAAAGCCCAACCCACTCTGGATCTCTTTTTAGTCCGTTTTTGGCTGGAAGCTCATCAAGGTCCACATGCAGCCAGGGTTAGAAACCTTCCAGGAAAGAGGACGAGCTCAACACAAGTTTGTAACACAAAATCTGCACGATCATATACAGGATGTCTGCACTCGGACAGGACTTTACAGAATCTGTAATGCATAGTCCCTGATCTGCCTCTTCCTCCTCCTCAATTCTCTTCCTCTGCTCTTCCCCCTGCTGTTTGACGCCTCCTCAGCTGTTTTGTGACGATGACGAGCGCTGCCAATCTGACCCAATTAGGAGCCTCTTGTTCCGAAGCTGTGGAAATAGCTTCCACTGCACCATAATCAAACTGGATTCCTCATTAGAGGCGTCTCCCCTGTGTGTGTGATAACCTCTCTATGTTTCTGTCCCTTGTCCCATTTTGTTTCTCAGGGCTGTTTTTCATTGTCTTCTTTGTCGTTGTGTTTAACTTCTCTGACAACAGACATTTGCAATTTTCAATCCTTATGCAACGAGGTAGCCCATAGCTTTCGGTGAGCCTAAAAATAACTTTGATTCTGATGGTAAAATCTTTCAGTATCTTACAGCCTAAAAGGCAGGAAGTCACTGCACCCGGCCCAGAAACGGTCCCTAACATAACCACCACAACAAGTCCTTTTACAAATATCCAAGAAGCTGTGGCAAAATTTAGATGCCATCTCACCTATTTATGTTTCAGCACCGACCACGTAGGTCAAAAGCGTGCACACAACCTTATGTGTTTGTTTAACATCTCATACCAAAACTATGGGCATTAATCTGCAGCTGCTACAGCCTCCGCTCTTCTGTTCTCAGTCTCCAACAAGATTTTGGAACCTGGTTGCAGGGATTTGTTCCCATTCAGCCACAAGAGCATTACTGAGATCCAACACTGATGCTGGGTGATAAGGCCTGGCTCGCAGTCTGCGATCATCCCAAAGGTGCTGGACGGGGTTCAGGTCAGGGCTCCGTGCAGGCCAGTCAAGCTCTTCCACAGCAGACTGGGAAAACCGCTTCCTTATGGACCAAAAGTTAATGTGACCTGGCTTTGGGCAGGGGGGCACTGTCATGTTCAAAGAGGAAAATGTTGCCACAAAGCTGGAAGCAAACTATTGTCTAATTTAACACTGAATGCTGCAGCATTAAGATTTTAATTGGAACAAACAGAGCAAGCCAAACCAAGAAAAACAGCTCCAGACAAAAACTACAAGAAAGTATGTGGAGCGGATCCAGGGAGTCCACATACTTGTGATCATATGTTGTAAACACAATTTAAAAAGAAAGAGGCTGAGAGGGGGGTCTGAACCTCAGGCTGGCTCTTCTCATTCCTCCGTCGAGATGATCAGAACATGCTGTTATTTAGCCGCTCAGTTTAGTGAATTAACAGCTCACATAAAATCTCGACAGCAAACTGGATTTAATCCCTCAACTTGTTCTTCAGCAACCGAACGGCAGAAAGCTTCACTCGACCAGCGAGTTGTGCTGATCTCACGACTCTGCCGGGGCAGTGAGTCATGGATCGGTTTACCGTCCAAGAAGAAAAGGAATACATTCCTCCAGAAAAGTTAATGTGAAAAATATAAACATCCATCCCTGATCTGTTCAGCAGGTGACCCACGCAAATGTAGGCCGTCAGCAGAGATGTGAAAGTGCTTGCACGCACACACACAGTCGTGTTTCCATCACTTTAGAGGACATTACATAGACTTACATTCATTTCCTGGAGTCTAACCATAACCACTGCTTGCTTAACCCAAACCTTAACCCAAGTCTTCACCCTAAGATTTAGTGATTTACATTATGGGGACCTGCATTTTGTCCCCATAAGGAAGGCAAGTCCCCACAGTGTGACTGTGTAAACACATTTATGTCCCACACGCACACACACATACATGTGCAGGAAGTACTTGGCCAAGCTGAGGGTTGTGCTGTGGCTCAGGAGGTACAGCAGGATGTCCACTAATCAGAGGGTTGGGGGTTCAGTCCCCGGCTCCTGTCGCAGGTTTTCGGGCGAGATGTTGAATTGCTGTGTGTGCGTGAAAGCAGCATGTGTTTTAAGTGCTTCGACTGGTCAGTAGATGAGAAAACCGCGATAAAAAAGCAGCCAGTTTATGCTTCACAGCTTGTTAATAACCAGTTACGGTCCAGCCAAAACACACATGCAACATTATGAGTTTGAAATTAAAAAGAGCACTATTTCTGCATGGCAGATGTAAAGAAAATACACTCATTAGTCTTTTTTTTCCTCAGTTTTGTGAGGATTTTTCTCTCTTTGGAATCGTCTAACCATGAACTTCATATTCTGTTGACAGGTCTGCCTGTTAATGATCCACATTATGGCAACCAATAAAGAGCAGATGTAATTTATTAGATCATGTCAGAGCCTTTTTGCATTTTGAAATTGAGAGGAGAGCTCAAAAGTCTGGACTCTAGAATTTGGTGCTTTATTCGCTGAGGAACTGACGGTGTGTGTCCATTTGATGCTCAACAACAAGTGAAGAATTTCTACAGCAAGAAAAAACATCTTGACCCTG
Organism: Chaetodon auriga; assembly: GCF_051107435.1. Lineage (NCBI taxonomy): Eukaryota > Metazoa > Chordata > Actinopteri > Chaetodontiformes > Chaetodontidae > Chaetodon > Chaetodon auriga. The sequence goes on from NC_135093.1 coordinate 3,933,289, forward strand.
CAGAGTCCAACAGAAATCTGTTTGTTCACGCATTCAGTCCTCCAGGATGTCTCTACGTGCAGGTGTGTGTTGACTCTGCTCAGTCACCATAATGCCTGTCTTGTTCTAGATGCGCCGAGCGGCACTCCTCTGCGGACGGATGGGGATCCGTCCGGTTTCCACAGAACCAGGAGGGACCAGCAGAGCCCACACAGACACAGAGAAGCCCGTAACGTGCAGGCTGAAGGAGGAGGAGGTCTTGATATCAGTACCCTGCCTGACAACATGACCCGCATAGTGGTGAGACTCAAACAACTGATCCTTCACTAAGTGCCACCTTTCAAGGCATGGAAATAACATCACGCTAGCCAGTCAGCTCGAGTACTTCAGTTTTCTGATGATTACTAGTGAAAAATAGGTCTTGGACATCAACACAGCGGTTAGATTTTTGCTTTATTGCTTGTATTTTCAGAGACAAGGCCTTGAGGGTTTGTTTGGCGAACATAATGCTTGGGTGACAAGTCTGGCTGGAGTTCCTCAACTCTTCTAAAGGGATGTTAACATTAGCATTGGTTTGGCAAACGTACGCCTGGTTAACCGCCCCAGCTCTGTTAAAGAGCAGCGTTTAGCCACGTCCCTGAGCTTTTATTATGGAACCATTCAGGACTGTCTTGCACTCAGCGGATGAGACATCCCCAAACAGGGCTAGCCTGAACTCTTGGGGAGGTCATCGTCCTGCGAAGCCAGCTAGCGACCTAAATGCATCAATGGAAATTCGCAAGAGAAAAAATGCTTGTTGTAACTTTACTTACGGACATGAGAGCTGACATGAGTCTTAGATCTTTGTGAAAAATATTTTGTGTACTGCTCCTAGCAACTGCTGCTGGAGCCTTTGTTTTGACTGAGAATGTTGTCGGCATGACGGATACGTCACTTGTTCCTGATTATTTTGGGAAAAACAACACCCTTCCAACAGGATATCGGCAAACACAAAGGTCAGGCTGAATGAATGAACTGAAGCTAATGGGTTATTATTAACAGGTATATAAAAGCAGGGGCTTATTCACCTCAGCTGCGGACGCTTTAACCTGCGTTACTGCAATGATACTGTGCTGAAAGGTCAATCGAGGCCAAGCTAGAGAAGCTCTGAGTGCAGTTATTGGAGTTCAGGTGGACTTGTCCTGTGCTATTTTCCATTCATTGCATCCCTTACATCTACGCGTGTGTGTCTGTTTGAGTGTGTATGAGGCGGTTTTATTCCTGTCTTATGTCCCAGGCTCCTCTTTCACTTGAATCAGCCTCAGTAAAATTCAACCCAAATAAACTGTGTTGTACATTTTTTTCCCTCTCTCTACAATTCAAATTGAAAACAGACGACAGACTCGTCCTGCCAACTTACAGTGTTTGTTTAAGCGTGGCGGCGCGCGCGTACGAGCGTGCACGTGTGCGTGCTCGTGGATGACTCACTTGGACAAGATCACAAGAAGCCCTGTTGTACTGCTGCTGTTGCCTTTTTTTTTGGGGGGGGGGGGGGGGCCCTCCACCTCTTGTCCAATGGGAATCTTTTCAATAAATCAGTCAGCTGTGAGGGAAACATATAATTGTCCCCTTCCTTCTCCTCACCTAGAAATCTCACACACACCTCTAGAAGACACAGGCTGGTGTCAGGCAGTGGAGATGGGAGAAAGAAGTGGGTCACTTGCTGTATATGGAGCAGGCGGAGAGGCAGTGAGAGCGCGCTGCATTTAACTGCTCTACTTTCTGAGCCCGCGCTAAACCCCAGAACCATTGCTCTCTGTCACCTTGAACTGTGGCATACATTAATAATGCCATCAAGACGGGAGATGTGTACCAAGATGCAGGCCCTGCTTGTCAAAGCGCCATGTGCGATGTGTAAACAGCTCCCCCAAGTGGAAGCGTATGGACAGAAATAGAGATAAATCCCAGATGTCTGCCGCGGTGGTTCCCAAACCAACTTTTTTAACACACAGCAATCTCCTCTCATAACCACTTCTGACTGGTTGTATGTCTCTGATCTGTGATTTTCCCCTCTCAGTCTGTGGGAATATTTCAAGAATGAAAAAAGCAAAACGTCGGGAAAAGTCCAGAAAAAAGTGCAGTACTTTGTGTAGCAGATACTTTCTTTACCTCATGACTTCTTCAGTTCATCCTGCGACTCCTCCTCCTGCGACCCCCAGCTTGTAAACCACTGTCCTGGTGTCCTGGTGATCCTCTCTGATTCACCGTCACAGGAACTACATGGCAAAATGGCTGAACAACAAACAAACAAACAAAGCAAACAATAAATTAAATGTTGGAGTCGAGGTATTATTAATGTTAAATCAACGCATTTCAGGCTGATGAGGATGTGATTATGAATGACGCTTGATACAGACAGACATATGCAGAGGTTTTTTTATCTATTAGATGATGAGATCTGGATGAAATATTAACAACTAATGATTATTTTCATTATTGATTCATCTGCAGATTATCTTATTGGTTAACTAATTGATTGTTTCATTGAAAAAAATGGGAGAAAGTTGTGAAAATACCTGTAATAATTTCTCACAGCCTAAAAAGATGAATTCAAATCACTTCTTTTATTCAACCAACAGCTGAAAATGCAAAAATGTTCATTTTACTTTCACATGACAGAGAAATGTGATATGAAATATGAGACAAAATCCGATCCGTGGCTGTTAAACCTGCTCTGAACTCTCCAAGAATTATGTTTTGTGAAAACTTCACTCCTGCAATGAGCGCCCTCTTTCTCTCAGGAGGACTCCCAGAGGTACTACAGATGGCAGAGCTTTGGTCCAAAAGACAGGCGGACTCAAGAGCTGTGGGTGGATCTGAACACCCTGCACAAGAGCCAAGTCCAGATCCACGGGATTCTGTCCAATACACACCGACAGGCAGCTGTGAGATGAGCGCGCACGCACACACACGCACGCACACACACACACACACACACACACACATCTGATTTAACACCCTGCCATGTCTGAGATGTGTTCTTCTCCACAGAGGGTAGCGCTTTCTTTTGATTTCCCGTTCTATGGACACTACTTGAGACAAATCATCGTAGCGACTGGCGGTGAGTTTCACTCGTCGTTACTCGATATCCTAGCGGCTCTCATCTGCTTTGCTCATCCAATCAGGGGATCGAGCGTCTACTAGTGTACTGAAGGAGACTCTGTCCTACCCTGGGGAAGTATTCCAAGCATACCAGGCTATAATAAATCTGGTTAATTGTAAATGCCTTCATTTTCTGATGGTTTTAATTGCTTAAAGCCTTGCTGTGCATGTCCTACATTTTTAACCCACAGACATGGTCATGGGAGAGTTATTTGTTATATTCAACATTCCTGCCTCAGCTCTACAAAAACGCTCCTATGCTTGTGAATGTGCAGGGGATGGGAATGAAAACTAATATTCACTTAAACTAAATTAGATTAATAATTGGTCTTTTATCCACGTTAGTCTTCCATCATGTGGTGATGTTGTAAAAACATGGAGCATTGTGGTCGTTCATCATGTTACATGCTTGTCTCTGCTGTCAAACGAGCAAAATAAGACCCTCCAGTCACATGTAGAGGTACTTATTTTCCTCTTCCTGCAACTGCAACCACCAAACCTGCTCATTCTGTCTTTAATACAGACTTGTTACATATTGTAGATCATAAAACTGAGGCTACTCTCTGGAGTCTGTTATAATATTATATCATATTATAAATATTAATATATATTAAGCACCAATTTGGAAGAACATGCACTGTGATGATTGGTTTTCAACTGCTGCCACCTCCCCCCAGGGTTCATCTTCATGGGGGAGATCACTCATCGAATGCTGACTGCCACACAGTACGTCGCTCCCCTCATGGCCAACTTTGACCCCAGCTTCTCCAAAAACTCCACAGTGAGGTACTCGGACAACGGTAAGCAGGAGCTCCTCGGTGAAGTCGGTCACGTGTGGGAGCTCCTGGTTTTCTTAGCCTGTGCTTCCTGCCCTGCTCAGGTAATCTATTTGTGGTGCAGTGGGACAATGTGCGGCTAAAGGACCGAGAGGCTGAAGGATCTTTTACTTTCCAGGCAGCCCTCCACAGGAATGGGATCATTGCTTTCAACTACAGAGATGTGAGTTATGGATTTCAACTGTTTTCTTCGCCATTATACAGTTTTGGTTACACAGGTTATGAATGCATTTAGCATTTGTGGAGGGAACGATCCGAAGATTGTGTGTCAGCCATGTTCAGACAAACACTGCTGTCATTCTTCAGGTTCCTGTGCCAGTGGTCAAGATTAATTCCACCGAGCATCCGGTGAAAGTGGGACTGTCTGACGCGTTCATGGCGTTCCTCCCTGCCTCGCCGCCCTCAGGTCAGTTCTTTTTACACAACTTACTTTAAAATGTGAGGAGACGTATTCCCACAATTTTCTACCAGACAGTTTTTGTTACGTCTACATGTGACATTTCTCTTTTCAAGTGGTTGGAAATGTCTCGCATTTCTGAGCACCAATCAGACTTCATCAGCGACACTTGAGTCAGATTTGATGACAGCTGTGAGTTTGATGCCCTGATGAAACTGATTGCCTGAGTTTTTGAGTATTAACCTCTAATAATGATGTTTATTTCTTCTGAACCTCAAGACTTAATCTTATACAGAAAGTTTTAAGTTTCCAGGGCTTTAAGGTTTACCTGTAACAGCCCAGTCTAGCAGCAATGCTTGGTTTTAAACACACAAAGCAGGAACATCCAAACAAACAAACATTTTCTATTTGTCTTGAAGACTCGAGGCGCCGTACGATCTACGAGTATCATCGTGTTGAGATTGACACCACAAAGATCGTGAGCGGATCTGCTTTTGAGTTCATGCCTCTGCCCAGTAAGTATCCTTACAATCTGACCTTTGCGTGACAGCCTCGCCTCATTATTCACCTCTTTAACCTCAGAGCACTGTATCCGATTCCTCCAGCTTGTCTTCAGCACACATCCTGTGATCTCTGCCTAACATCCAACCTTACGACGGGCTGCGGCTGGTGCAACACACTTCAACGGTAGGATGAAATTCTGAGCGATTTATCTTGTAACGAAGCCGTAGAGAGTCTAGTTCCCCTCATTTTGTCCTCACTGAGTTTCAGGTGCTCTGACGGTATCGACCGGCATAGACAGGAGTGGTTAGATTATAACTGCCCTGAAGAGGTGAGATACATTTCCCATTCATACGACTGTGAAATGAGCAGCTGTTTCATTCTTTCTCGAGTCATTCCTGTGGACGTTCTCTCAGGCAAAAGGCACATGCGAGGACTACAACCCGGTACTACCTGAGGCATCTATGAGCTCCTTCAACAACTCCTCCCCAGGTCCGACACCTTCTTCAGCAGTGCCCGAAGACCAGCCTGTCACCAGAGGTACGTTTCTCTGTAGCAAGAAACACAAGCAATCAGACAGCTTTTAAACAAACGTTCAGGTTCGTCAAAGATACTTTTTTATAATTATTATCCAAATTATTGCTTTTAAATATCCAGACTGACTTCCTGGTTCTAGTTTGACCAATCGTACTTGCAGAAGTTGTGCAGTTGTCCTCTGCTGAAGCTATGAAAATAAATTCCAGGTTGTAATAAACTGCAATTATCCTTGAAACCGTGTAAATGGTTTTTCACAAGCTAGCTGAGGGCTGTTTGTCAGTTCACTGGTTGACTGACTGTGCTGCAGTTGTGCTGTTTGTCAGAGTTTTACTGGGCATGCAGGTAATGCAACACAGATCATTTTCTTTTCTGTGTTCCTCCCTGGTCTTTGGTTCTGTTTTTCTCTTGCTTGAAGTACGATGTGTGGAAAGTGCTGTTTTTATAAAGCTCAGCTGAGTGAAGATAATGTTTTCCTGGGCATGTATAGAAGCATTTAGCAATGTGTTGTAGCTTATAATACCTGTATATATAATATCCTATATATATTTACACTCACTCACATTAGTTGTCAAGTACAATCAGACCTCTTGTAGTCAGTTTCTGCCGTCAACTCTTGTACCAACAGTAACCCACTAAGTTAGACATCCAAGGTACAACCACTTCCACACAAAGCATTGATTTAACAATTTCCTTTCAGATTTACAGACGGGTCCTCCAAACCACAAGGGGATAACAGAGAACACAGCCATCATAGCAGGTGTAGTGGCTGCGCTAGTTCTGCTCGTAGCTCTGACCTTACTGGCTGTGTACTACATCAACACACACCCCACGGTGGCTCCACCATTCTACCTCATGCAGGTGAGAAAAACAAATTCATGCGTTCTGTATAGTCAGCAGTTTAATGTGCTGTTTAAAGATATCCCACACACACACTCATGTTTGTCTGCTGCCTGGTCTTTAGCAACTACTGTCTGTTGTTCGTAGCGACGCACCAATAACTACTGGCCCTCCATGAAGTTCCGCAACCAGGGCTGTCACTCTAGTTACGCTGAAGTTGAGCTTGGGGGTCATGAAAAGGAAGGTTTCATTGAAGCTGAGCAGTGCTGCTAAGGGTCCTGGACTTGCAGGGCTCAGTCAGAAGAAGAAAGGACACCATCTTGAGGACTGCGAAAGTATTACAAGGATGAACATGGACGATCGGGCCGACCATCGACGCAGGACGTCCTCACTCCAACCTTGGCGGCTGGACAGTGTTTACTGTAACTGCTCTTGTAGCTCTTGCCAGCTTTCTCTGTGTCTTTCGCTCTTTGCCATCACACAGGGGATTTGCCATATTATCCAAGGGTTGGAGGGTCTGAGAGGAAGCCGACTGTACAGAAATGATGAGATGCAAACGTGTAACTGTACGAAACCCATCAATGCAAGGGGATGTCAGGGAATGAATCGAACTAGCCTTCATACTGCAAACCAATGTACAGCTCAACTTAACTCTGTGTTTTTGTTTTCATTCAGTTTATGGAGTTATTTTCCTTTCCACGCGACCAATGATTGGTTCGTAAAGTGTTATATCTCTGTGGACTTCACTATAACAGATATTTAGCTATATAACTGATAGTGATTATAATGATCATCTTGAACTCGTCTGGAGAAATATTGTTTGGATGAACTTTAGACACGTCAAGTTACAAGAGTTCTCTTTGAACTTTTCTGTTTAAATGTCTTCTAATAAAAGCTGGTGGTGAGTGTTGATATTAATCATATGCTTTGTGAAGGGTTGAAAGCAAATGGTATGGACCTACTGTATACTTAGACCAGGCATATTGATCACTGAGGAAAAATTGGTAAGATGGAAATATACCAGTCACTATCAGGTGAGTGCAGTTAACAAACTGTTTTATTTACGCGCTGATATTAAATTGTAATAATTGGGTGAAGGAGTTCAAAATACATTCATTCATTAAAACTTGTTGGAAAGTGCAACATTATTGCATCTAATTTAAGCATCTAATTTTATGATTATTGCATTTAAACATATTAATCTAATCCTGAATGGTATGCATTGTAATATCCTTTGTGATACCCTTGTTTGTTTTTCTTATATCTACCTAAAAACAGCAATTTTATAATACACCAGAAAAACACGACACAAACAGATTCAGTCACCAGCTGAGGATCGATGACAAACAATACATAGCACTGCCACACGATGGAGCCATAAGACCACAAGAAAGTCAAGAAGCCACCCATTGATTACTGGTTACTGATCGACCCCAAATCTAAAGCCCACTGCTACCAACAAGGCTTCAACCACAGAAGCTCTACAAGCTAGCAAGCTAGCATCGTGTAACAAGTCAAGACAGGTGTGTACGTAGTGTTTGGTAGAAACAAAAACTAAGGTTACAGTACAGCTAAATTAACACACCAGCATGGTAACTGCTTGTAACTAATTATATTACAGACTTTCCAAATGACTAACGATGACAAATTAAGGCTGAAAGATGACGAACGCAGCCGCTGCATAGCTTAAATGCTAACACTGCTGTCAGTTGCGCCTAATTTGTTCTAATTAGGATGACATGCTAGCAGCACACACAAAAAAGGAGTTCAGTTATCCTAGCAAATAACGAACAAACATGTAATTATGTTGATATATGACTTACAATTCGGTGGGCGGACATTAAAGCGTAGGTAACTTTAATAACACCTGTACTGGGACCTTAAATGGGAAACATAAAGCTTTTAAACTACATTTCCCAAATAACTGTGAGCAGCCAAGAAGTAGACTTGGAACATACCATTCTGAAGAGGAGGGTGGACTAGTCCAAGTAATGTGAATATTATGCACATAATACTTTAAAGGATGGTAAAACAGTGAAATACTTAAAGAAAATAAAAGTGAGTGATGATAACAATACCTATGAGGTCTTATTTATGTAAAGAACAATATGATTATATACAACATGGCGCAGGTGGGGATTTTAAGATAGCGGTTTACTGGTAAATACCCTTATTTTACTGGTAAGCGTGCGCTATGGACTGGTATTTCCTTTTGGTTAAACCCAATAAGATATATGATGAAGGGAAAAGAAAAGAGGGGGCACCCGGATTTGAACCGGGGACCTCTTGATCTGCAGTCAAATGCTCTACCACTGAGCTATACCCCCGATGACGACCGAAGGAGTGAGTCTTTTGTATTTATTTATAAGAGCGTGTAACGGGTTGTCTGTAATTTTCACTGTGACATGTGTTAGCGCAGTGAGCCACGGTACAAACATGTAGCTTGTAGATAAGATTCACTGTTAAAGCAAGACGGTTCATGCGGTTGTAATTACTGCCATTGGCCGGCAGAGGTAGCCAACTTTAGCTGATCCTTTGGACTCTCTTTTGGCCATCAAATGTTTTCTCATTTACTGTTTCCCGCTGATCTATAATAGTTTTGCCGTCATATATGTGGCTAGAGTCTGTTCTTAAAGTATTTTAAGCGTTACGGCATAATTCTACGATATTGTATTTGTCTAATATTCAGATTAAGTTGCTGCTCCTTTTAAGGTTATTACGGATTTCCCTTGATGCGTTTGATGCTGCCTTCAGGTGCGCCGCTAAAGCCCGTCATTCACAAGATGTGGTGGGATATGACAACAGCTGTCTGCGCTGCGTTTTTGTGATTTAGCACTGTTAATCTTAAAATATGAGAAAGATCAGACGGAATTGAAATTGCTGATTAGAAAACATCTTATTCTGGATAACTTGACATTTGGACACGCTATTTCAACGCATGTCTGGTAACTTATTACCCACAAACACTAAGTGAAAGTCATATATCCGACGGTGTTTTAAGGTACCGTGAGGGCTTCACGGCTCAAGCTTGACTCCTCCTCGCCTTGAGGTCTCCTTCGTATATTAATTGAAATGCCTGCAGGCGAAGTGGAGGACGGTCTGTCTCATCACAGCCTGTACTTCACCTCCGAACACTTTCTACTGGATCAGTGAGATTTATTTTTGGAGGTGAGGGGAATCACTTCGCCATCATGAATCCGCCCTGTGGAAGATGCAATAAACCAGTTTACCCCACAGAAAAAATAAACTGCCTTGATAAGGTAAGGTGATAGAAGACTAATCCCATTCACTAACACTAATATTCCTGTATGATAACTTTGATGCATTTGTAGTATGCACATCCCTTTAATTTTAAGATAGGTTACTATAAATTCTTCTTTTTCCTGACTGACTTTTGACTACAATTCTCATTAGAGTGAGCAGAATTCCTTAATATTCATTCTCAAAAGTTATCAGATGCTTTTCAAAAAAGTCCAAAAATGGTCCATAGCAGAGATGCAGAAGTCCTTTTTTTCCTTTGTGATGTTTATTTCCAACTGTTTTGTAAGGCAAATTGTAATTGTTGTTAAAATATGTAATTTTAACCCAAAATGTTGTGTTTTTGTACACTTCATATCATAGTATCACCTCTGTGATGTTTTACCACTGTGTGGAATTATCATAAGTGACACACATAATTAACACGTATGCACAAAAAATGCACATATACTGCATATACACAAAAATAGACACACACCAACACACATTAAGGCAGTGATGAGTTGAAAAAAACACATCCGGTAGATAAACATTGCCCACAATCCTCTAATTGTTAAGAAAAGGACAGAGTGCATATGTGTGTGTGTGCATGTGTCCTTCATCGTGTGTCAGCTTGTTAAGCTGCACTCTCATAATGTGACTGTAACCAGATAAAGACAACAGTCTGGTTTAATTTGATTAATTTAAAGACACAGTCAGTGCAATTGTCTGGCGAGCTCGATTATTCACCAGCGTTTCAAAAACTTTTTGTTTTTTAATTTGCCACCAAGATGTTTCCACACATGTTTTAGGACATCAACCCGATCACATAAATCATGTGAAGAAGAAGCCGCTGGGGGAGTTAGAGTACTTCAAACCACCTTGATCCATACTTTAATTGGGCAGTTGACAGGTGTTAATATGCATCTAAACAAACAATATTCATTCTCATGTGGCGCCTCTGCACTGTAAAAATCTCTTATTGGCTCTCGCTCAGTGCAGAGATGAGAAACAGAGGAACAGCTGTGCTCTCAGTGGAGGAATGTTCCCACTCTGTCACTGCAAGTTACACTAAAGTTTCTTATTTTAGCTGATGCCAAGTCCAATCAGCAAGCCTGAATTGAAGAATTCAGAGATATTTTTCACAATTTAAGGATGTTTTTACTTCAGCGGAGAGGTCCTCATGCTCTTGAAGCACTGAGCATTTTGCACTTTATCTCTGACTTTCTGCTCTGCTCCTCTCTCGAGTATTGGCACAAAGGTTGTTTCAGCTGCGAGGTATGCAAGATGGCGCTGAGCATGACGACCTACAAAGGCTTTGAGAAGAAACCTTACTGCAGTATGTGAGTGTTTGCGCCACACCGATCATCCCGATGGTTCAGATGACACCAAAAAACATTTATTTCCAATGTGGCTGAGACACACAGATGAGCAGAGGAAGCTGCAGTGTGCATCAGATGCCAGAAAATACCTCATTTCTGCAAATATTTGCACATTTTTGACTCTCATGACCAGACAGCAGGGCTGGCTCTTCACTGTCTGTCTGTCCTTACTTTGATTTATTCATGAATAACTCACCTATTTTATCCTTCATATGTTAATAAGGGACGAAAAAAAACAGATTGCATCACCAGCAGCTTGACTAATACATCCATTGATGTAAGAATAAACCCACAATTTTTTGTTTTTCCAGTCATAACAATTGTTTAATATGTACTTTCCTAATTTCCGTCCTCCTAAACCTTTTGTAGAATTTGTAAATACAATTTAATTATTTTTTTATTCCTATATTTTGGTAGAAAATGAGAAGAGACGAAGAATGAACGATATACATGAAAAATATCTGATAAAATCTAAAGTAGGCCGACATAAAGCTGATATTCAGAACATCAGTTAGGTTGACTTTAAAGAGCACAACATGAAGAAAAATGTCCAAAAAGTGAATGTAACCTGGAATAAGATCAGTTTTCTAAAGGAGCCAATGAGACATTTCCTCCCAAGATACTAAAATATATTTCTTTGCAAACAGTGAAATCATGATCTGTAAACTGTCATGGCGTTTAAAAGATGTCTTTTCTTTCAGGCATTACCCCAAAACGTCCTTCACCATCGTGACCGACACCCCCGAGAATCTGCGTCTCAAACAACAGAGCATGCTCAACAGCCAGGTGAGACCCCCGCAGACCCTCGTCTCTGTCCCCGCCGTCCCCCCTGCTCGCTCTGTGCTCTCTGTCGCTGGCGGAGACGCTCGTCATAATCTTGTTGCGTCACCGTGGTTGTCTTTCTGTCTGTCTCCTCTCAGCTGTCATGGCATGGACCGGGACACACCTCTCATGACAATTAGATTCCTACAATTGAATCAAATGGACCCAAATGCTAAAATTAGCACACGCTAGCTTGACTTTGATATAAAGATTTGAGCCTCAAAATAAATCTGAGCTTCATGAGGTGCAGTACTTTGAAAAAATCTCCTTTCTTTCAGCCTTTCATGTGGCAGCGGCTCAACTCGGCCTCCCTGACGGCCTTCGCTGCTCTTAATCTCTTAATCTAATCACACTGTTCAAGTCGGCAATTTAACCTGATCAAAGGGATGAGCCATCCAAGTCACGCAAAATTAAAGAGATTCCTTTGCAGTTTTAATTTAACTTCAGGGATTGTCTTGTCACTCAACGTTTGGAGGCGAAGCTTTTCTCCGTCCTGCAAAAGAGAGAAAAGTTTTCAGTCTGAAACAGTTTCTAAAACTCAGATCATCAGTTTGTGCTCTTAATGCTGCAGTTTTTTTGGGGTTTTTTTTTTTTTTTTTGGTAAAATACAGCACAGCACTGTTGAAATGTCCACAATAAAAGTCACAAATGTGTTGCTTGGCCTGGTGTTGGTACCCAGATTGTTGAATTTTGGAGATTGAGGCTAGGTGTTTCCCCCTGCCTCTAGTCATATGCTTAAGCTAGGCTAATTGATTAGCCTAGCTTTACGCTTAAGATAATCGACTCCTGGTTTCTATCTCGCTGACGCCCGACTGACCATTACGACCTGCTTGGCGAGGGTCACATCACTGATGGGAGGTAGCCGAGTTAGCATTATTGCTAGCAAGCTAATCAGTCACATGCTTTGTCTTGCCAACAAGCAAGAGTCAAGCTAACAAGGCTACAAGAAAGTAGCCTACTGACAAATTCTGCACTGTGACCCTGACCTTTGCCTTGCAGGCTGTCTGTTGGTTGATGTTGGGTTTCTGGTTGATGTTTAATTTTTTTTAATGTCATTTTTCAATGCTGTGAGCCCCACAAACTATAATCCATTCACTCCCATTGTATTATAGTGGGGGGAGAAATCTGAGGGAGAGGCATCTCAACACCTGCACACATTAAGCCAAAAACAAACTGACTGTAATTTGTGTGAACCAGTCAGTTAACGAGCATCTTATTGTGCACCGTTCAGTTTCCGTCAGTCTCACTTTCTCTTGAAAATCCATCACCATCGTCCTATTTTTCAACAATTGTGTGTCAGCGCGCGCTCAGCAAACAAACCACACATGTTAAATATTAGCACGACTGTTTGGTGGGAACCACAGAAGTGACACACATCTACCCGTCCAGCAACCACAGAGCGCTCTTCACAGGCGAAAATACAGCAACATCAACCTGAATTAAGAGTATTTAAGGCAGCAAATGAGTTTTGTGAAACACGGGATGTAAAAAGTGATGCAGCAGAATAAACGAACCAGTGTTAAAAAACTCTTAAACGAGACTCTGATGTCTGAAAGAAGAAGCTGATGTAACCACACACACAAGGCGAGACCGGCTCCATTTTTGGTCGAAACTCTTTTAAACTCTCATGTAAAATAACTATGTTATTATGCTGCACGACTGTTATGATACAAACACCATCATCTAACTTACACCGAAAGCTGTTTCCTCCTCTCTGTCCTTTCCTCTCGTCTCATCCAACCAACCCAGTTCATTGTTTATAACCATAAAAGTCTCGCCAGTCAGGCTCTCTCACCGAGGCTGCATATTCCTCATAGCAAGAACATGACTCACTTGTGTGTGTGTGTGCGTGTGTGTGTGTGTGTGTGTGTGTGTGTGAAATGTGCATGGATCTCAGATTTACTTTCAAGTAAACATTTCGGCTTTGTTTAGTGTTGCAACTGTTCCGCGCGGGCCTAAACTTACATGGAAATTTGACAAACAGCTGTTAAAAATGCAGAATGTGTGTGTTAGTGTATGTTCACATTTAGCTAAAGTGTCCGTGCAGACTCATAAAATCTGACCTCATTGTCTCGCCACTGACATCTCGACCGATGCAGCCTCTCAGGGGTCTTTCTGTCTGATGTCAAACGCTGAGTTTCTTAAATCCTGATGAATTACAAATTTACAGGCGCTCTATAAGGAGGACTTTGAAAAGAACAAGGGCAAAGGTTTCAGCGTGGTGGCCGACACTCCGGAGATGCAGAGAGTGAAGAAGACGCAAGACCAGATCAGTCACGTATGTCCGGTTCGCCTCCGAAACCGCTGAGCATCGAATCATCTAATAGCACTAAATCTTCAGTCCTTCGTTACGTCTACAGTCATAACAGCTCATTGATTGACCTTCTTCTTCTTCATTTTTAGAGTTTTAGGTGTGACGTCTTTCCAACCTCTCGCTGTATTCATGTTTATGTATGTGTCTGCATGTCTGCATGCACTTATATAGAAATCTGTCTCTTAACATGTTAACTTGCTTGCTAAATTACTCCTATGTGTTTTTGATCCCATGCTGCATTCAGGTCAGGTTTCATTTAACGTCGCTGACTCACCCGAGACAAGAAGTGCACCTGTTCCCAACCTGCAAAACAAGTCCCACAAATACAAAAAATGTCCATTTTTGCAGTAAATTATGGACATTTTTCAGATTTACTCTCTATGTTTTGTTTGTTTTTGTGAAATATCACGTAGTTTGACCTCTTTAGGTCTCTAAAAATGATTTAAATGAAACAGCACGCAATTCATAAATGAGTATTCTGTACAAGTAGGTTGCAAGTAGACAAATGGTGGGGTCACAAGTAAGGAAGTTTGGAAATCACTGTCCTGGTGGGAATTACAGGCAGGACATGAGTATTTTTCCAGTCACCAGTGTGTCTGTTGCTTCGCGTTTTGCAACAGTGAGATACCAACACACCATGAATGCAGCGTAGAAGTCCATGTTTTGTAGCTGTAGGATGAAAATGTGCATGAATTCAAAACATAACAAACCTAATGAAACCGTTTCGCTGCAGTTGTGCCATTTAACTTCAAATTCATGTCAGAGGTCTCAAAAGAATTATGGGAGTATAAGCTTATTCGCCTTCTTGCTGAGAGTTAGCTGAGAGGCAGCAGACGGTTAGCTTAGCTTAGCATAAAGAAACAGCTAGCCTGGCTCTGGCTAATGGAAACAAAATCTGCCTGCTAGCACCTCTAAAGCTTGAGCTATATCTCATTTCCCATAGAAAAACCTAATTGTAAGAATGACAGTTGTGGAGTTATGGGGGGTCGGACTATTTCTTGGATAGGCACAGTTACTTCATGGAGTCACCGATGGCCAGGTTAGCTCTTTGCTCCTGTTCTCAGTTGTTTTGTTAAGCTAAGCTAACCAACCACTGGTTGTAGTTTTATACTTAACATAAAAGCTAACTCAACAAGGAAGCGAATAAATTCTGTTTCCCCGAAAAGGATTTTATTTTTATGTTCTAATTGATCTTCCATTTCAGGCTCTTTACAAGGAGGACTTTGAAAAGAACAAGGGCAAAGGTTTCAGCTTCGTGGTCGACACTCCAGAGATGCAGAGAGTGAAGAAGACGCAAGACCAGATCAGTAATGTGAGTGCAGTCCCCCTGAAAAACACCTGAAAGGGTCAGTTCAACCAAAATATGACCAACCACTAGCGAGTGACATATGGAAAGTAACCAAGACCTTAAGTACAATTTTGAAATACTTGTACTTTCCTTGAGTTTTTCCATTTTATGTTACTATTTCTATTTCAACATGTTTCAGTTCATAAGTATTTTTAACTTGTGTTTATCATGTTGCTGAATTTTCTTTTTCTTTTTCCTGTTTATTAATCTCATGACCGCTCAGATTTACCCAGTGACCCCTTGGAGGGGCGCCACCCATAGTTTGGGAACCTCTGGATTAAACTAACTGTGCTGTATATAAAGTCGCTAAAACTGGCTCCACCTCCAGCAGCTACAACAGTAAAATGCTGCTTGCACATTGATGTTATTAATACTTATAATATGTACTTTTACATGTAATGGAGTATTTCTACATTGTGGTTTTGGTATTTATACTTAAGCTGCAGTAGTGGTTGCTACAAACATGAATAATTTTCGTTTTCTGGCTCTGGCTTGGGATGCTAGCTGTGTCCCTTTAAATCCAGCTGTTGTGTTGAGCTAAGCTAACCAGCTGCTGGTTGTAGTTTCATATTTAACATACAGACACGATCTAACTCGACAAGGAGGCGAATAAAGCATATTTCCCAAAATATCGAACAATTCCTCTAATTGACCGTGTGGACATCTCTACTTCAGCCTGAAAGTCTGAATAATCTGTCTTTGCAGTGAAACATCTGGTCGATCTCACTGCAATAGCAGTTTAAGTGTTCCACAAATTATGGAGCACAGTGTTTTTTTCCATAAGCGACAAAAAAACAAGCATGACAGGGCCAGATGCTCGCAGCGAGTCGAGACATTTCCCCGAGACACAGCGGGAAGACACCACGGTCCAACAACAGGAGCCATTTCAGGGCAGGGCGGCGGATTTGAGGACCGACTCGCTCCACAAACTGAGACGCGAGCAGAGAGAACAAACTGGTCCACGCAGCAGTGAAGGATGTCAGAGTGCAGCCCTGCAGAGACACACAGCACATTTCAGACATTTCTCCCCGTCCACCGACGAGCAGCTGCCCTATATGGTCAAAGTCTCTCAGCTGTGGACAGCTCTGCTGCACACACACACGCACACACACACGCACACACACACACACGCACACACACACACACACACACACACACACACAGACAGCAGCTCTTTCTTCTCTCGTGGGAGCGCTGGTTGCATGAAGGAATGACGGGTGATAAGCTGCATGTCAAAAGAGCAAAATTCAGTAACCTGATTTTCCACTGGTGGTTTTATGTCTTTATCCCTCACTCCTCGCTGTCTTTCTTTTTTATTTGTTTGTTTCTTTTTATTTGTTTGTTTGTTTGTTAGTCTCTTTCTTTCTATTTATTTGTTTGTTTTCATTTGTTTCTTTCTGTCTTCCTCCTTCCTCATCTCCCCATCCCTCCCTCTTTCCTTTCATTCTTACTTTCATTTCCCATCTCCTGTTTGTTTCTTTCTTGCTTCCTTTCTTCCTCCATCTCCCCCTCCTTCCCTCCTTCCTTCCTTCCTTCCTTTCTTTCTTTCTTTCTTTCTTTCTTTCTTTCTTTCTTTCTTTCTTTCTTACATACTTTCTTTCTCCTTTCTTACCTTCATTTCTTTCTTTCTTTCTCTAGTCCTCCCTCTCTCCCTCCTTCCTTTCTTCCTCCCTTCCTCCCTCTCTCCTCCTTTCCTTCTTCTTTCCCTCCTCTCTTTCTCCCATCCTCTTTTTGTTTTTAGTCCCTCCTGTCTTTCTCCCATCAGTCTCTTCCTGTTTTCTCTTCCTGAGGTCTGTTGAGGACACAGAGGGCTGCTCCTTCTTTTCCTTCTTCAACATGCAGTTTTGCATGGACTTCTTTTGGGGTGGATTTGCCTCTGTGTGTGTGTGTGTGTGTGTGTGTGTGTGTGTGTGTGTGTGTGTGTGTGAATGCCATAAAAAGACAAAAACAGTAACAGTCTAGACAACATTTGCAAGCAAAACTCTGCATATTCAAGCTGAAAGTGTGAAAGTAAACCCATTTTTATTGGTACATTTGAGCTTTGTGCTTCTGTTAAGTGTGACTGTAAGAAGAGGAAACAGAGCAGATCTCGAGGTCTTCAGCTCTTTGATGGTTGGAGGTTTCCACTCTACTAAAACTGTTGCCGTTGCACCAGAAATAAGCACCTCAGGAAGCACCACCTCTCAGCACCTCCTAAAATGGTGAGCTGCTTCTCACACTTGGCTTGACTAACGTGTGTGTGTGTGTGTTGCTGCTTATGTGTGCAGATAAAATACCATGAAGAATTTGAGAAGAGCAGGATTCGAAGTGACGCGCCTCCTCCTGAAAATAGACAAGGTGACAAGGCTCATTCATACTGCTCTAAAAAAAAAATCACATTTAACTGTATATATGTGTTTTAACTGTGTGTGTGTGTGTGTGTGTGTGTGTGTGTGTGTTTGTGTGTAGATGAAGGCCAACCGTCCAGCCCTCAGACATTCAGTCAGCCGGTCGGACAGATGCGTCCTGCAGCTGTGGCACCACCTGGTGGACTGGTAAGGGCAATGCATAAGTATGCACTATATGGCCAAAAGTATGTGGACACCTGCACATTAAATACAATGCGACTGTCAGGCATGTCATTCTGAAACAATGGGTGTTAATGTGCTGCTCTGACAGCCTCTGATACCGGTGAGAGGGTCCGGCTTTGTTGTGGTCATTTAGGGTTTCATGTGGGGTTTAGGGCCTCTATTGGCAGAAATATTCCTAAGCATGTTTTCATTAGTGTACAATCACATGAATATAAGAACTGTTGTACCGTAGAATGAGCTCTTTATGTCTACAGAGGGAGCAGGTGCACCATCATATTTCTACAGGAGCCCAGAGCGGACAAATCAAACACTGACTCCAGTCCACTGTAGGTTCTCCTACATGCTCGGAACGCGAGGGGTGCTCATTGGTTGCAATCTGCAATGTCACCACTAGATGTCCTTAAATCCTCCACACTGGTCCTTTAATGATGCCCAAAGTGTGTGTGTGTGTGTGTGTGTGTGCCTCACTCAGTAGGGTAATTCAATGCAAATGAAGCAGTTTGGACTATCTGCGGCGTTTATGTTACAGTGCATGTTCAGGTGTGTGCGTTTGATTCGCCCCCACAGAAACGGTACCAGGCTGTGTACAGCTACACGGCAGCAGAGGGGGATGAGGTCTCTCTCCAGGAAGGCGATCTGATCTTTGACGTGGAGCAGATAGACGAGGGATGGATGTTCGGATGCAACCAGCGCACGGGGCAGCGAGGTCTGCTGCCTGCTAACTACGTCCGACCTGTGTGAAGCCAGCACACCTGTGGGTCTCACCTCCAGCACCAGCTGCCCTGTGAATCTGCTGACACCAACCACAATCAGGCTTCTTATCAAAATCTTGCAAATGGAAAAGTTTTTCATTTCCCCCCGACAGGTTCTGCTTTGCCTTTTTGTCAGTTGTTTATGGTTTGTTGAAGAATTAAACAATGATGCTAAAGGTTTCTGAAAGTCTAACAGAAACCCACAAAAAGAAAGGAAAGCAGAGAGAACATTGAATAAATCTGCAGTTTACAGTAATTCACATGTAATTTTTTATCTTTCTCAGGTAACATTTACCTTTTCATACACGTCGTCCAGCAGGTGCAGCCCTGACACAAACAGATGCATTGAAGTGTAAATTGTGATTTTTTTTTTCCTGCAGTTGAACCAAAGCATTCATGAGTTGACATTTTCTAAAACCTCAACACTAGTTTATTATATTGAGAGGGAATATTGTGCATCATGTAAGCGGATTTGATTAAAAACGGAATATTCAGCTTTGTGTGGGTTTTTTTTCTTTCATTTATGAAATGATAAACACCACAGTACAATATATCAATACCTTTATTCAAAAACAGATTGCACATCATCAAATCACTCTATGGAGTAAAATTTCAGCTAATCTTAACTGGATATTTAAAATAAGGCCAAAATCTTTATTTACAAATGACATTTTGAAACTTGAAATGAAACTTTAGCACCATGTTTTTTTTAAAAATCGTTAAACACAAAATCAGACATTCACAACACAAAGAAGGTTGTAATAATGGACTGGCTCAGAAGCTTTGTGGTCTAAAATGTGTCCTCTTCAAGCGGTAAGAACAGGCGTCGCCGCAGAGAAAAAGGCCACTCGTTTATCGATTTTAGTACGAAGCTTTGATGGCAGCCAGTTCAGCTGCTTCCCAAACTGCTCCGGGTTTCTTCCTATGGCGTCCTCACACAATCTGCACAGCAAAGAAACACACAGATTGCTCAGAGGCTAATCTTCAAGCATCTCAAGTTGGACTTGGGTTCACAATCCTCTAACGACATCATCACGCCAAAAGTTCACTTTGTCCAACGTTTAGTACCAAACAGCTGCAGAATCTGTGGTATTTCCAACAACCTTCTTTGTTTAGCACTAGTTAGCAAGTATTAGCATGCTAACATGCTAAAAAAAAGCATTGTCTTTGTGAGGCTGTTAGCATGCTGATGTTAGCATTTAGCTCAAAGTGTAAGTGCAGACTCTCAGAGCTGCTCGGCTAGAACGGCTGCAGGTTAGCTTTCCGCTATGTATGGTGCAGCACATTCACCACAGTAGAAGCAATTCTTTCCTTTTAAATGACTTTTTAATCAAGAACTGAATGAACCACCAACACGTTTACTCCATTGGTTTGTCAGAAAATTAACTTTCATATCACCAAGTGCTCTCAGGGTCAAATGAACACAATGCAGCTCACTAACATCTTAATCCTGAAAGGTGTCATTTTAATCTTTCATATACAAACATGCTACTGCCTATCACCTTCCTACATATACATAATAATGTAAAGCTCACTGGAACACCGTGGCCTCAGCTCACAGGTCCAACAGTGTGAGTGTAAATAGCTCCAAGTCATTAAAGGATCTCTGTAGACTTAATTAAAACTGCTTAATCGTGTGTGAACAAAAACATGCAAACACGCTCTCACGTGCTGCCCCGCCGTACGTAATGCAGCGTGCTAACAAGAGATGCACGTGATCCACCGCTAACGCAGCAGAAAGCACAAAATTAACATGTCAAATGGTGCATAATGAACTCTAGGTCATCGTCAGACAAACATGGGAACACACCTGAAGAGGGAGTACGGCTGGCTCTGAAAGATCAACACGTCCCTGCAGTGATGCTGCGACGGAGCCCTCAGGACCGTTAACTGGTGAGGATCGACAATCACATGAGCATGGACGACAGGTCAGATACTGGTATTATTATTATTCCCATTTCACTCTGATTTCTTCTGCCAAAGCATTCACTGACGTTGCACAGTGACGTTGCTCTCAGCCTCAGGTGTTCTTCACGTGTGTGTGTTTTCAATGTGAAGTCTGAGGTGATGAATGAAAATAAAGCTTCAGTGAAGAACGACTGTTCCACTAAAATACAGGTAAGAACATGCCGGCGTGTTTCAGCCACAAAGGCCGTCTGTGCGTTTTTGTTTTGATAATTAGCAAATGCTAACAGGCGAAGCCAAGAACATGCTAAACATAAGCATGTTAGCATTTCTGTACAATTCGCTGAGCAGATTATTGCAGTGTTTTCTCAAGGTTCGAGCATTTTCACTAATCTGATCCTGCTCTGAACTTCAAGACATAAAAATACAGTTTTCTGTGCAGTTTCTTTTTTCCACGCTTTGATTCTTTAAACCACTTAAGCTTTCTTTATGCAACATGCTCACTTAATCACTGAGCTATAATTGGTTCCCTCAACAAATTGCATAAGATAAATATCACAGAAGGAATGAGGGCTTTAAAGGCGCTGCAGTGCTTTGCTGACGTCGGCACAATCCGAAAGGGAAAAGATTATGCTGCATTATGTTTTACTCACTAAGACGTTGGTGTGGAGCTAAAAATAAAGCTTTCAGAATGACAGCTTTAACTATTACGAGTACAGTCAGGAAAAACGAGAATTTCATGAAAATGTTTTCCCATCACGTACCGAGTCCATGAGGATTCGCATGTTGCTGCTTCCTCCGAACACAACGACATCATTGTCTCTTCCCAGGCAGGCTGTGTGACACACCCTGAGGAGGACGAACAAGGAAGTAATGACACTCCGATTTCACTATGAGCCACAATCACCTCTGACACACCAGACTGTCAGAGCTGAATGTGATGAGACACTTCAACAGGAATACAACTTATTTAAACTAGCGAAGAATTTCTAGGGATAAAAAAAATCTGTCATTTTAGTGTTTTTGAACTACCTGGGCTTGTCCGTGTGTGGATGTGCCATCTTGGTCCACTCTCTCCTCTGAGTGTTAAACTGCCAGGCATCATCTAACAGAAAGAGATTAAAGATTAAAGCCACAAAAAGCTGCACAAACCACTTGAGCAACAGAGGCGACTTCTGTTTTTAGAGTCATATTCAAGAAAACTGGGCAGATTATGACAGTATACATGTATATGTACAAAATGTTTTTCCTGATAGCTTCAACAAGTTTTGTTTGAAGTGACTTAATATTTCTTGTTGGACAGTAAATGAAGCCAATACAAAGAGAAGCAAGGTGCAAGATGACTACAAAGTGATGCAAAGCGAACACAGAAAGACACAAAACAAGCACAAAGACACAGAAAATGAATCGTTTTGTGGTCATTTTGTGTCTCTTTGGAGCCCCCTCCAGCTCCTCTTTGTGGTCATCTCTGCACAGCTGTCTCTGAATCCACCCATGGATGGAGACACTGCTGCTTCTTCTGTGGCTGAGACTTACTCAGAGTGTTTCCGTCTGTGCCGAGTCCTCCGTATATGAAGAGTGCGTCATCTGATATGGCCGTCATGGTGAACATAGAGCGACCCAGAGGTGTGCAGGACTGGGAGAGGTCACTGGAGGAAAGTGGAGCGCAGCGGTCAGTAAATGATTGGAGTGAAAAGCTGTACAAATCAAACCAATAATGAAGAAGTTCCTGCTGTGTGAGTGACGGAGTGAAGGCAGTCTTACATTTGAGTCCAGGTCCAGGTCTCCAGGTCCAAGCAGAACAGGTCCAACTCTGCAGTTTCCTGCAAACATACGCTCGTTTTTAAGTCCTACAAGCGGTTCATCTCACGTGTTCACTCATTAAAATACCCCGAGTGTGTGCCGTCAATCAAAAGGCTGCTACGCAGACACACTTTATGGCCAAAAGTATGTAGACACCCGAACATTTCACCCGTGTGTGTGATTGCTGAACATCTCTTTACAAATCTATGGGCATCAATCGGCTTCTGTAACAGCCTCCATTCTTCTGGTTCCAGGCTTTGCACCTGATTTGGGAGGCCTGCTGATGCTGGGTGATCACGCCTGGCTCACAGTCGGTGTCCCAGTTCATCCCAAAGCGGTGGGACGGGGCTGAGCACAAACCCAATTCTTTAGAGATCAGGCTTTGTGCGTGCGTGCATGGTCACGTCACAACAGGAAAAGGATGTTGAAACAGGAAAGGACCTTCCCCAAACTGTTACCACAAAGTTAGAAGCACACTATTGTCTGGAATATCTTAGTATGCTGGAATGATTAAAATTTTAACTTTACTGGAAGCGAGAGGACAAACCAGACCACACGTTCACAACAGCATGAGCACAGGGGTGTCCACATATTTTGGCTATATGCTGTTTATATTAATATACAAGCTGCTCAGAGACGTCGAGTCGACTCACCACGCCACCAGAGATGTAACCTTTGTTCCCCAGAAGGGCGCTGGCATGGCAGCCTCTGGGGGACGGAACAAGACCCTGGACAGAACAAAAACAACAGTCTAAGCATCGCCTTGCAACAATCATCCCTCCATTTGTTTGAGAAAGTCAAATCGTGCCGCCCTGCTCACCTGAGTCTTCGGCATGCTCCAGGTTGCGGTATGCGTGTCGAAAACGTTGACTTCATTGTTCCAGCCCCAGCACCGTAATAAAGCATTCCCAATTGTTGTCTAGAAGACAGACGGTAACCACACGTCAGCGAACAACAAGGGATTATCACAAAAACAGGTGACGAGGGAGAGAAAAGAACAACATCCACAAAACCGAGGAGTCACAACATCAGTTAATTAAGCTCCTGTGAGACAATTAAAAGCATTTTCTCTGATAATGAGCTGCTGTTGTGATGTTATTTTATTTTTATTATCATTTACCCAGGACATCTCTTCTACGATGAAGCTTGTCGACGACGTGTTTCGAACCTCCCCGACAGTCTTACATCCGTATCCACCAAAGTAGATTAATCTGCAGCAAGAAAGGAAGAAAAAAAGTCTCTGCTCAGGTGAGGCTGACCTGTCTCTGCTCAGGCGGGGCTGACCTGTCTCTGCTCAGGCGGGGCTGACCCTGTCTCTGCTCAGGCGGGACTGACCTGTCTCTGCTCAGGTGAGGCTGACCTGTCTCTGCTCAGGCGAGGCTGACCTGTCTCTGCTCAGGCGAGGCTGACCTGTCTCTGCTCAGGCGGGGCTGACCTGTCTCTGCTCAGGCGGGACTGACCTGTCTCTGCTCAGGTGAGGCTGACCTGTCTCTGCTCAGGTGAGGCTGACCTGTCTCTGCTCAGATGGGACTGACCTGTCTCTGCTCAGGTGAGGCTGACCTGTCTCTGCTCAGGTGAGGCTGACCTGTCTCTGCTCAGATGGGACTGACCTGTCTCTGCTCAGGCGGGGCTGACCTGTCTCTGCTCAGGTGAGGCTGACCTGTCTCTGCTCAGGTGAGGCTGACCTGTCTCTGCTCAGATGGGACTGACCTGTCTCTGCTCAGGTGAGGCTGACCTGTCTCTGCTCAGGCGGGGCTGAGCTGTCTCTGCTCAGGCGGGGCTGACCCTGTCTCTGCTCAGGCGGGGCTGACCTGTCTCTGCTCAGGTGAGGCTGACCTGTCTCTGCTCAGGCGGGGCTGACCTGTCTCTGCTCAGATGGGGCTGACCTGTCTCTGCTCAGATGGGACTGACCTGTCTCTGTGCACCCAGCAGGAGTGTTTGTTCCGCGGTGACGGTGTCGTTCCCTTGGTGTCGGTCACCGTCTTCCATGAGTAGCGCTGCTCCGTGAGATCAACGCTGAACATCTGCGAAAAAGAAGTTGAGATCAGTCAGGCTCAGCAAATGACAAATCACTGAATCACACTGAAAATACTGTCTCATCTTTAAAGCCATTCTTGTCCGATGATGATCAAACTGGATAATCTTCCCTGTCTGGTATGAGCTTGGAAAAACTGCATTTTTACAGTTCACACCCTGGGCACCACCTTCAGATCAGGCATTTGAATGCTGCAATCTCTCCCCTTTACTCACTGTACTTCAAGAGACTTCCTGGTTAAACAGATAAAAGGACTGTTAGCTAACACACAGGACTGAAAGGCAAGAGGCTGAGAGGCGCCTATTCTGAACGTGCTGTACACACTTCAGCCACGCTAACAGCTCCGTAGTCAGGCACAGCAGCGCTTTGAGCTAAATACTAAGTCAGCTAGCATGCTCACAATGACAGTGCTGCACGCTGATGTTCACCATCTTTGTTTGGCGAGTTAGCATGCTAGCATTGCCAATTATCACCAAACACAAAATCCAGGTGGAAGCGGGGAATGTCATCCGTTTTTCCAGGTCGTGAACCAAATCATTTGACGAATCTAAGTTTTTTTACCTGATGAAGGACGGGGCTGGATTCAAAGTTAATGATCACCGAAGCTATTATTCATCCTGAGGCGCAAACATGAATGAAATTTCATGTCAATGTGTCCAATAATTGTTGAAACATTTCAGCTTGGAGCATTTTCTTACTTGTTTTATGCAACACAAAAGAAAAATACACCTCTGAATGCTTCATCATAACAGAGACAAGTGTAAGTTGTGCAACATCGTATGGTTTCCCTTCCAGTATCTTTACTGTGACAGGAACTTGGTCTCAACTTGCAAACCAGTGTTTATGGTGCAGCAGACAGATTTGGAAGTGTCTCTGGAGATTTTTAAATGCCTTCAAGACAGAAGTTTGTGTGTTTTTGTCTTTCAGAAAAACCAGTGCTCAGCTTGGAGACCCAAACGGGCTGATGGGACATTAGAGGCACAGACCGAGTTGAAGCCCACTGCTTTGACCAGCAGCCAGGGGCCCCGGCTGGTGCTCGTCCACGGCGGCTCACCTTGTTGGTGTACCCGAGGCTGTCGCATCCTGCAAAGATGTAGAGTGTGCCGTTAACGTGGGAGCCGCAGAAGTCTGATAAGTCTGGCGGTTTGTCTCCAGTGATTTCCCTCCGCTCCCTGTCACAGAAACACACACCGAGGAAGAGGAAACAAGCTGAACACACACACACACACACACGTAAATGTAACATGGTGAGACTTGACTTTGAGCCGTTTTCCATTTTCAAACTTTTATCAAGCAAACATGCTCTCAGCTGACATCCACCGCCTCAGTGTCAAGTTGACACAGTGCTCATATCAGCCGATAAAACAGCCTTCTTTCTATCTCACCACGTCCCGCTGTCCAAATCACAGAGCCATATCTCATCACTGGGCAACATGACGTCCTCTGCAGCAACCACCTGTGAGGAGACAGAGGAGATAAAGTCATGTCTGAAAACATGGCGTTCTTGAGGCCTTATCTGCTGAGTGAAGCCACCAAAGATGCAGCCTCTGGATTTTAAGTTCAAATCCATCAACATCTAACCGGATTGGTCCAGTTTGACATGTTCTGCTCCACTGCAGACTGTGCTGAGATTGTCCCCATAACAACAGTCAGGATGCAACAAGATGTGGCTGAAAAATGTTTTCCTGTTCAAACATGCTCACGCGGAGACAGCTCGGTTGTCATCAAGCTGCTTTTGAGAACATTTCTGAGTGTTTTTCAGGTCACCACCTTTCTGCGTGCAGACATACGCCCGGTTTAAAAAGGTGTCATTTTAGAGGCTGTACTTACTGATGAATTATGTTGTCTTTTAACAATAATGGTAAAAAATAAAAATCAGAAGCACATCATTATAAAACAGCACATCCATCAAAATGATCGTAAAACAAAGTCTCTGTTGAAGTTCCAACAAAAACTAACATTTATGAAGGAAGAATTTATTTTAAAAAATGAGTAAAAGCTCATTTCAGCATGTCATTAGAGAGAGTAGTGGAGTAACTGAGGACACATAAGAAAAAAAGCCATGGAGACTTGTTTATCCCCTCGCGGATCTACCTGCGCAGGTACACGTATCTCACCTGGTAACCTCCCCACACGTACAGCGTGTTGTTGTCTATGAACGCCGTGTGGCTGCTCCTCTCCAGCCGGCTCACCGGGGCGCTTCCCTCAGCAGCATCCATCCCGAGCTCTCCGCTTCTCCGCCCGCTGAGCAGCGACTCGCCGCTGGAGTGAAACCCGACTGAAACTGTTCCCAGAGGCGGGGAGGAATGCGGCGGAGGCGGCGGCGGAACGCGGAGCAGACACCTGATCTGCGGCTCCGGCTGCAGGGACAAAAGCCGACTGGATCGGCGGGTTTGCGGAACGTGTTTTACAGGCTCGCTGTCATCACTCACTCCTCCCATCAGCTGCTGTTGTTGTGCAAGTTCACTTCCACGGTGCGCTCAAGTTCTCGAGTTCATCCATGTTTTTCCTCTAGTTTACGCATCACCGCTGCAGGTTGCGTCTCATAAAGTGAAATATGTTAAAAGCCAACGTGATTAATGTGAACTATTAGTGAAGTTGAGAGTTAAAGAGGGACGCGGGTGTGACTAATTAAGTTAATTATTAATTAAGTGATTGGAGGCACCTGAGGTTTCCTCTCTGAATCAGGTCAAACCAGGAGAAACGCAGCTCAGTACTTCTACTCAAGTACAAAGTGATGGTACTTGTACAGTGTTTCATAGCCTCCCTGTGCAGTGACCCGCACGCGTCTCCAGGTTTGTGATAAACTGATGAGAAGTTTTTCTTTATGACCTGAGAAAATTCTCCTTCTTCAGCTAAATAAACTCTTGAAAAAGCCTCTTGGCTGAGCTGGAAACCACATGGACCAGATTCATATAAAGTACACTGATGATTCACACAATAAGAAAGTTAAAGAAATTGGAAAAACACCCATAAAATTCAGTCTAACGATCCGTAAATCAGCTGCGCCAAAAACAGAAGAGATTCAAAACGAAACACACGGACATTTATTTCAGAAAGGTCATTTGTACATCGCACATCAGAGGTGAGACGACCATAAAAAAAAAAACAGGAATAACAGTACTGCAGTATCTGTCTGCATATCTGAACATGGATCTGATCAGTAAACCTTCACTGCTTCGTGCTCTCTGCGGATTCTGCAGAAAGAAAAAGTTCCATCTTATTTCTGTGAGCTCGTGATATTTTGTGAGCGATGCGGGCCTGTCTGTTAGTTTCTGGGTCGTTCCATCAGCTGGACGAGTTCCAACTGAAATATGAGTTTAACAGTCAGAGCTAAGTGCAAATGTGCAAAATGTGTTTTGACTTCAATCATTTCCCCCAGAAATGTTTTCAGAATGTTTCCGCTGCACATTTCTGATTTGTTTCCTTCGCCAGCTGTGCGGATGCAAATGTCCGATGGTGCGTGTTCTTCAAAACTCCGCTCCGAGCACGCGCACATCAAAGCCGGCCGGTGAGATTCAGAAACAGGAGAGAAAAACATTCCACAGTCTCCGCGACTGGTTTTTACTAATCTGCCGCAGCGATGTTATTTCACCTCATGGGAGCTCAAACAGCCTACGCGATGCTTTTGGCCCCGAATCAAAGACACACCAAGAGGAAAAAGAACTATTTTTTAAAACAAAGGCACAGTCACAATCTGTTAATTAGAACATTTCAAGTGCTGCTTTTGATAGTTTGCATGTTCAGTACCCAAACCTCACTGCTGTGCTGTGATTAAACACGTGCGTCTGAGACCAACAGAGCACGTTTGGTAAACATGATGGTTAAGAACGACGTCGTCCACACAGTGACGCCTAGTCTACAAGCACACACGTGTTTCTCAAAGGTAGCCGCTTCTCTGGGTTTTGGCTTTTTGTATTTTAGGTCACTGAAGCTTTAGGAAAACGTCTCCTGAAGATATTCAGAAGCTGTTTGCAGTGTTGGCGTGTTGAGAGGGAGAATGAAGTTTTGGGCTTCTTAGGTCCTTATTTATTTATTTTTTTTCTTTTTTGCCATAGCAGGATCGGACCTCTAGCGGTAACAGCGTTTTTTTCCAGGCTTCTGATTGGCCAGCACAGCTTGCTGGTGGCATGCTTGACAGCGCTTCGCTCGTGTTTTTGTGTCTGCATATGAATGAGGTGTGTGAAGCTTGAGCGGATGAGACTTTCTTAGAGCACAAATGAGGAAAAAAACATTTTTAAAACACACCCGTGCACGTGTGGACTAGCTATAAGACAAACAGAGTAAAACCCAGCGTTCGCCGTCGTCCAGACCTTTGCTTGATGCCGTGGCTGAATCAGAGATGAGAGAGGTATTAAAGTCACTGGTCAGTTATGGCTGCATTATGTCAGCTTCACGAGGCTCGATGCGCCTCTGTATTAGTGCAAAGGAGTCAGCTGCTGCAGCACTGTGGCTCTGCCCTTCCTCTTCAGTATTAAGGTCAGTTCGGCTGGCAGATCTCACTCATAATTGCACTTGAGGTTATTTCAGGTAAAAGCTACATTTTGTTTTCAGTATTTTTTCTCTTCATCGGCCGTCTTCTGTCTTCCTGAAAAAAGGTTTCGCCGCGCTCAGTCCTGCAGATCCCTCTCCAGGTATTTCCTCATTCGCTGGCAGCGAGGACACGAGTCCCCGGGAGACTTGCAGGTCAGGTGAAACACCGTCTTACAATCTTTACACCTGGATCGGAGACAAAAGACGAGCATTTCAAAGCGATGTGATGGCAATTTCGAGAGAAATACAAGTTCTGTGCTACATTTAGAATAAAGGACAATGTACCTGGTGGTGCTGTCGAACTGGAAGGGGAAGATGATGTCGTCAGCGTGGCAGATCTGACAAATGAATCCACGCTGAGTGCACAGGTCGCAGTGGAACACGTGGTTGGAGGCGTACTTCAGCAACATCGTCAGGTAGGTTATATATTCACCCTCTGCAATCTAAAAAAAACAAACACGCACATATGAACATGTCTGAAGGTGGCGGGTGATTGGTGCAGTAACAAAATCCACTCATGAGGATACCTGTCGGAGGTCCATGACACTGTACAGATGGCTCGACTCCAGCAGGTACGTCCGCTGCTCCATTCTGACAGAGAAAAAAGCCGTTCGGTAAGAAGCTGCAGTGAAATGTGATGAAATGTGAAGCGCTCATGCATGCACACACCTGGCTTGGATTTTCTTGCAGGCTCCGCTGCGGCAGGTGAGCAGGTAGTCGCCCAGCAGGCGCAGCCTCTGGCGCAGGTTGTGGGCCTGAGCCATGGCGTCGGCGTGCATCACCAAGTCGGGGTTCAGCTGCTCCAGGTTTAGCAGCGGCTCCTGCTCGACCTGAGCCAGCAGCTGCAGGGCCTTCTTAGACACCTGGACAGACACACGCGGGTCACACCGAGCGGGTCGCAACTCGATTGCTGACGGCCCGTGTAGCGTCGACCTGCTAGCCTCAAGCGGCCTTTCACCTGCTAACAGCATCTGTATCTGTGCATACTGTATGTACGCAGTTCAAAAGTGACCTGCGTGTGCTGCACCCACCTCTCGTTGCGTCAGGTCCCAGTTGTGCACCATGCGCGAGGGGATGACGGTGGTGTCGCCGTGATGACAGGAGTCGCAGTAGTACTGGCCCGAGAACTCACACAGCCTGGCTCTGCCCAGGGACGGGCCAATCTGCTGAGGACACCCTGAGGGCGAGACGCAGCGAACAAAGCTCAGATCCACTCAGGCTCGCACATACGGCACAACACTGAACATCACTGCAGCAGGACGCACAGGAAAGGAGCACAAACTGAACCAATAGGTGGACTAATAAAAAAGTCTGCTTTGCTCATTCATGCTGCAAAAAAAGGGAAAGTAACACACAGGAGAATGCTAAATTTGAATGAGACAGATGATGGCAACACAGACTTTAAAGGCTACAGTGGAAGGATGATAAAATACTCGTACTGTCTGCTGTACGCTCGCTGTGCTCACTCCTTCATAAATTCCTGATTCCAGTTGTTAATATCAAAAATGTTTGACCACCACACACACCTGAACCAGCCTGCACTGATCAGCTGTCTTATTATTAATTAAAAATCATAACATTTCATCATTATGTAGGAACTCAACCTGCACATTTGAAGCTCTGAGCGTCCAGCCCCTTCTCCGAGGGCACGGCGCACAGGTGAACCAGAAGCGTTCCATCTGCTTTTAGCCGGTGCTGCACCAGTCTGTGGAGATTTCCAGCCCCCCCTGGGTGCACCACAGCGGGCTCCCCAGAGCCCCCGTCCTCCCCGCTCTCCAGGTAGGAGTCCAGAGCTCCACGGATTAAAACCCTCCAAGAGCGAGCCTCCTCTGCGTTCTCGGCCCTGAGTCTAAGTGTCTCCCTGACGGTCAGGAGTTTGAAGAAGGCCGGTCCGCCCAGAGAGACATCTGGCACCACGTCCCGGACTTCCTCGATAGCGTGGGTTTGCCGCAGCAACTTCCGCCCATCTTGTACCCGAAAGCCTTTCAAGGCCTCCAAGGACAGGGAGAAGACCAGAGGCACCCACGTCCGAGCCTCAGGGTCTGTGGAGAAGTACAACACAGCTTCTTTGATGGCGTCTGTTTCCAGATCAGCCGTCCGAGTCCAGTCGAATTCCTGTGGAGGAGGAGGTGCGCTCTGGCCTCCACATGTCCCCGAGTCAGAGGACGACAAACCTCGCTCAGGGCTGGAGGGGGAGGAGGACGGGGACGACACATCCACACCGTTCTCACTGGTGGGCTGCAGCACCTCCCACTGCTCGTCAAAACGAGACGCTGGCCGGCATTTGTTGACAGCCTCCACGATCCGGTCCACCCAGTCCTCGGCCTCGTCTCGATTGGCCGCCCGGAGGTACAGCCGCTTCCCGGGGAGGGCCAGCTCGAAGCGGCCCTCGGGCGAGGTGATGCGAGCGTCCTCGCATCGCAGCAGGGAGCAGTTGTCGCAGCATGTCCGCTCCTCTGCGTTGAGATACAGGCGGAACTCGAAGGGCGACAGCTCGCAGTAATAGTCCCGCCACAAGCCCATCGCGCTTCGTCGCTCGAGATGACCGAGCTTCAGCAAACCCCGAAACGGGTTGGACAGCCCTGACGGACAGACAGACGGACACCGACAGTGAAGGAAATGAGTCAGTAAGTCATTCCACTTGACCTGTTTTCACATTGTGGAGACTGAGTGTCAGCTAGACTAATCTTAACTTGTCAAACCTGCTTTTGAAACTACACTTGGCCTTGAATCACGAGAAAAACTTCAGAAATGTGAACAACATTTAAAGGAAACAGCAGTTAAAACATAAGCTCGTCTAAGGTCAGCCTAACTGGAGCACTAAAATGAAGCCTGGAATCAACTTTTTATCAGTTCTGACAAAATAACCATAAAAACTTTCTTCTAAATAAGCATTTCTGTGATAAAACCATTCAGTTTTAGACCTCTCTTTCAATCTTGAAATGATTACATCAGTAAATCTGTTGATCTGTTGATGTAGATCTGCTGTAGTGAGACTTCACAGTGCTTGTTCCTGGAATCCTGCCCTTACTGATAACAAGCACGGCCACAAACATTTCTCAGTAAACAGGCGTACACTGAGGTGATGTACAGCAAGTAATGCCATTTTATTACAGTCCAGCGTAATTTGGCCACGTCCCAATAAATGATATCACAACAGGTGTTTTCCAGTTTGATAGCTGATGGAAAACACCTGCTGATCGTCACTGTTCGGGGTGTGTTTGAGCTGTGATACTTCCACTGTCTCATTCAGTATTATTTACCTTTCACTGTGATTCTGTGGTGGCTGCTTTTACTGAGCAGGTGTGTTCACACTGACGGTGCAGTTTTTGATCAGTGGCCGTGCTATGAACTTATGTGTCACTATTCCACTGACCTACAGGTGGCAGTAACGAGCCATGAAGCCACAAAAAAACAGATGGAAGGAAATGCATTCAGCCAAAAGGACACACTGAATGTAAACAGGAACTTCATTTACAAGAAACTCCACAGGGCACCTTCAGTCTAAAACGGTTAAAAAATGACCATCCAAGAGTCCAAAATGACATCTTCAAATGTTTTGAAAGGACAAAACTCGAATATCATATTCAGTTCACAATGATGTATGACAGAAATGCAAGAAATCCTCTAACTTCAGAGGCATTTTTCACTATTTTTGCATAAAAAGTTACAAAAACTACAAACTATCTTCATAATAGTTGCAGGGGATTCTTCAGTTTTTCTCATGGTGGAGACAGAATACCTATTTGTCTTCGATGGACGACGCTGGGAGGCGACTGAGAGGCTTCGGGCTCAGCAGCGGGAGCAGAGGGAGGCGCCTCGTCTTGGTCCGACACCTCGTCCAGGTGGGGCTTGTAGATGTCATCCTCGGAGATCCAGGAACGAGAATTCTGCAAAGAAAACGGCAGAAGCTCTTTAACCTCTTTTGAACTCCACAACTAAAGTCGCTGTTGAAGCAGAAGTGCCTGCTTCCACTCTCTGGTTCCACCTTCTCAAATGTGAGGTTTCGCTGCTTTTCCCTTGTTTATCTCATCCTGAACCAAACATCTTAAGCAAAACAAGAGGATTGAGGGTTTGAAGTTAGAGTCTAGAAAAATGTGGTGGATGTGTTAGATGAGCTGAAATGTGATTTAGATGAGAGTTTTTTTTTTTAATCAATGAGCCAAACCACAGAGAGCTGAGCTGAGTGCAGTCAGAGAACAGACCACAGTCTGTCCCAGTCATCACGTGTCTTTGGGGTTGGTAGTGTGAAAACCATAAAAAGCCACGAAGAATGTCTCTGTTAAGCGTCGTCTAAACACAAGTACAAATTCGTCTTGACTGATTAAAACGGCCGATGTGTGGCAACCACAGAAAGTCCTCGATCTGGAGGAAATGTTATGACACATCCTGGAGCGGGGCCTGCTTGGACATCACGTGTACGAGGTTTTAATTTGTACACAGAGTATTTTATGGAACGTTCTGCACTTTATTCTATCCACAACATCCTGCCACAGGAGCTGTTTCAATCATCAATCTTTATATCTTCTATTTAAACCAACAATTGTACTCTGACAGTCACCACTATTGCAGCATTTTCCTAACAGAGCAGGAATAACACGACTAATCAGAAAACATAAAAATAACAGCTCGAGCCCACAATTTTTTCCATGAACTCTTGGATCGCTTGTGTTGATTTTCCACCTTGGTTTCCAGGATCAAGAGTCACACATACTGTTTGTCATTTCCTCAGGAGGGAAAAGCCGGAAAGCATTTCAGGAGCGAGGGCGATTCTGAATTTCCCCTTTCTGTAAAATCCTCATTATTTGTTACTGTCGTGGAATTTCTTTCATAAGTTGTACTCAAGAAGCTCAACCTTCACAAGCAGATGGGAGTGCGTGTGTGTGTGTGTGTGTGTGAGACATGGATCTAAGTCACATGATGTGACTCCATGGATAGAAGCCTGGTAATGCCTGTGGCTGTGCTCATCTGTGTGTGTTTCAACTAAAAGCTATTTGTCTGCAAATGTACTTACTGAGAGAGAATCTGAAGACAGCTTCCTGCTCAGGACGCTGGTCGAGCGGCGTGGGCCTTGCTGTACGGAAGGCTCCGAGGCGCTCTTCTCTGAGGCCTCTTTCTCTTCCTGGACAGGCTCAGTACTCTCCTGAACACCGGCTGCATGGGCTTCCTCCACGGGCTCCACGGGCTCCACGGACTCCACGGACTCCACGGGCTCCACGGGCTCCACGGGCTCCACGGGCTCGCTGACTGTCGACAGCATCTCTGCATCCAAGCGTGACCCAGAAGAGGCACTAATGGACCCCTCAGAGGGAGAGCAGATTACATGGTCCTCGTCAGACGACGGCAGCTCGAGGGGCGTTGGTGGTGGTGGCTCTGAATCAGGTAGCACAGAGTTCAGCGGTCGGTCTTGTGACGGTGTAGGAGGACCCTGGGTGTCGTTGTCAGAGCCACTGTAAATGGCCGTCTCGGAGAACTGATCCGGACCCGTGCTGGACACAAAGGAGTCTTCACGCATGGAGTCCTGACTGCAGTGTCCGCTCTCTCGAAACTCAGCCAGAGAACTGTGGAGACAAGTCATGACAATTTACTGCAAGGCTACGATGCAAGAGAGCACTTCATCATTGCCCCCTTCGATTTCTAAGCTTAAAGGTTAATGCTGAAACAGCTGAGCTATGTCATTTTCAGCAAATGCTACTTAAACAGGAGGAAATGTTCATTTGTTTGGAGCTCTGTGGCACAGATAAATAAGATACATCCTGCTTTTCCTGTGCTTGACTTGGCCACACTGACAATACTTGATTTTAGGTTGAATTTATTGTTGGTTTTCGTCTTTTTATGGGAGTTGTTGACAATGAGAAAATAAAGACTATCACCAGCCTTCCCCTTTAACTCGTATCTGCTTCAGCATATCCAAACACACAGCTAGCAGACACACTTACTCTTTCTGGAGCCTCTTGGTGCTGACGCTGACATTAATGGGTGTGTCCAGGTCACATGAAGACCACTGTTCTCCTGTCGGGCTGCGGGGGTCCTGCCCCTGCAGGAGGCTGTCGGAGCTCAAGCTGGAGGAGAGCTGAGAGGATCCTGTGGTGTCCAGGCTTAAATTAGATGAGTTGAGTGCAGTCCTGCCCCCTTGTAACACATTTGACCCTCTCCCCAGCAGCACCACTGGGCACCCTCTCTGCACATCCAGCGCATCTGATGAGCTTGACGACTGAGACACTGTATCCCACGATTCATTCTGCATGGGCTTGGAGGTGTGAAGGTCGCCGCCGTTGAGGGGCAGGTCGAGCGCATCTGCCTGGAACAGCGGGCAGAGTCCAGCGAGAGCCAGCGGCGTGGTGGTCCATTCATTGAGGACAGCTGACTTGTAAGAAAGGCTGAACGTAAGCGAGGCCAGACCCTGGAGGTAGCTGAGCAGAACTTCCCGCTCCTCAGTGTTCAGGAGCAAGGCACTGGGCTGATAGTGGGCCCGCAACTTGGAGTCCTCCCGAAACAGCGATGCAAGGTAGCACTCCAGCAGGCCGTGGTTGAGGGCGAGCCGCAGCCACGCTCGGCAGCGACCCACGTCGGTGCCCACGAAGCTGATCTTCTCCAGCTCTGTGATCACATCGCTGCAGATTTAACAGAGTGTTATGACACTGTGAACTAAGTTTTCACAGAATAACTTCATGATATCCCCGGCTTTAACCTACTTTCATTATCCAAAATCCCAAAACATTCAGCTAGCTATCACGAGACAACAAAAAGCAGCAAATCATCAAGAAGGAAGGGATAACCAATCATCAAAGTATTTGCCATGTAATTGTCTGTTTATTGACTTATCTCTTAATCCACTAATCATTTCAGCTCTTATTATGTCCTTTCAGCCTAAATGGGGCTTTACCGGTGGGTGACGGTCTTGAGGAGGCTCCAGAAGAAAGGCTGAGGGAGGGGTCCTCGGTCTCCCTTCCTACCCCGGCCCCCAGCTTCAGAGCGTACATACTTGCTCTTGATACCGTGGATGAATATGGCCTCCAGGGCACAGCAGAGAAGGTTAGCATCACCGTCATCACTGGTGACCACTGCATCTGACGTTACATATTTCTTCTGCAGGGCTTTGAGCGACTGCGCCAACTTCTCTTTAATCTGCAGGACAATGACACAATGCGTGGCAGAGGGAAAATTTATCAGCTTCCTTTTTGGACACCAGTCAACTGAGGTGTGTCTCTGAAGCAAGTTGGCAGACTGACAATAACTTCTCTGTTCACGTAGAGAGGCACATTTTAATGTGCAGTACAGAATACAGCCAGCACACTTTCTGCATTCCAGTCAACGCTGTGATGAGGAACAGAGTGAGTTCAGTAGCCATGTGGTTATGAAACATGGTCCACAGATTACCTTCTGTCACATGACACCAACCGTCGGCTGACACAAAAAGCCATGAACTGGCTGCTCTAGACACTGAGCACTGAAGCACCCTTCTTTTCCTGTGCTTGACTTGGCAGGACCTTACAGCTTTAAAAAATTTCCAGGGAACCAAATCGCTGCCTGCTCCTCCAGCTTCCTGATTCACGTACACTAATTCAGCAAGTCAACAGCACATTGTCCACGGTCTGCAAAGCCACGCTGTCATATTAAAACAGTCACGCACACAGTACAGTCCTCTGCCAACGATGAAACTAAGTAAGGTCTGCACTCATTCTCCAATGCTGTGTCCACCCTTCACATTCATAAGATGATTTACTATTACTATTTACTATGCTATTCTAATGACACTGTCAATGAGACATGCAAGCAAGCGAACTCATCGCCAGCATCAGTGTTGAAATTGGTGCAAGGTTGAACACTGTTGAGCACAGTTACAACAGTAAAATTACAACATATCCTACCTCCATGACACAACCAGACAATGTTTAGCAAAGAAAAACGAAAAAAACATCCCAGGAGCGAGTAAAGCCAATCTGACACATCCAACACAGGTATCACAGTGAGAGTAAGAGAAACCAGGCAGAACAGAAACTACAGGGTAACAAGGTCTTGGCTCATGGAGGAACGCTTGTGGTTTTACCTGTTTGACATCTTTAGCCTCGGGTGGTGTGTCTGGCATCTGTGTGGCTAGCATGGCACCTCCTGGGAAGGTTTACTCCCTCATGGCACACTGAAACACGAAAACAGAAACAATCCCTTTGACAGATGCAAAATGAAGCTCTTTGAAACACTTGAACGTCCTCCAATAACAACCCCACTGACCCCGGCTTTGCTGGAAGACAAGACATGTGATGGTGAGGAAACAGTTTTTCCTCTTCCTCACTTCATGTTACCAGCATTTTTGCCAATGAGCTATCGTTACATTTTCCGTCACAAGACTGTGCTCTCTGACATATCTGCGATTTCATGGTTTCCCACTGAGTAACCACGGAGTCATGTGAGGCGCTGATTGAAGAGGGAGTCTGCAGGGAAGTGGCTACACAATGCCTCACAAGTGACTTCCCTAATCAAAAGCACCGAGAGCAAATCAGGATCGAAACAGGCATCTCCCTGACATGATCACACACACAGATAAGAGTGCTCTAAATACGTCTAGGGCCAGGCTACAAACAAAAGTACCACTTAACAGCAATACATTGGGCAGACAAGTGGCGTTAAGTATTAACCCAACAAAGGCTTAACACTCATTTTGTTTGCATATGGCGACAGTTGACGGTTGAAACAGTAAGGCTTGACAACATAGCTTTCTAATCTCCACAATCCTAGTGGCAGGAAGTCGCCAATTTTAACGTTAGCCTCTAATTTGGGCGTGTGTGAGCATTCAAACTCGACAGGGAAGATGGAGACATCGTAATAGTATGCACAGAAAACGAAAACACGCTGTGTAAACCACGACTTTAATAGCATTTTGTAGGCTGAAACAGTAAAACATGACCCTGACAGGTAGCATCAATGTTATTAGCATCGAACGTTAAGTAGCTGTATTAGCAACATAGCTAGCTTTCTTACCGAAACAGGTTGGCTAACTTGCCATTAAGATCCAAAGACACCGGCGTTTCCTCTGTAATTTATTATAAACTCAGCAAATGTTCGTTAAAGCCTTGTTAATCCGTACAGTCGCTCTCCATCGTGTCTGCTCCAACAACCAAACACGTACAAAAAATTGCGTTAACTTAGGGCTGAGACGCTCTTGTCACTGTCCAGCCGACGAGCGATGCATCATGGGAACTTGACTAGACCGATGATGCCTTCGTGTTGTATAAGAAATATTGAAAAAATGGTGTGGCGCGTTCGGGACGCATATAAACGAGATTTTACGTACATTAAACATTTGTAACTTGCACGCTGCTTGCTTTCCAGTTAAACACCTGCTCGCATGCTGCCGTTTTTAGTATTTTTACAGCAGAAATAAGCGTATCTCTCTACATTTGTAACAACGCATGTGCGGAAATACTGCTGTGGCTGCCTGTTTCTTCTTTTATCTGATTAAAAATCACTCGAGTAAGCGACAAAACATGGGCCTCATCTATTGTGTATTCTTTATCGTAAAATTAATGTGTGAGCTGCATCGATATTGCTTGAACTAAGGTCAAGAAGTAGGAACAGTAACCGTCGTACTAGAGTGGTCGTGTAGTTTCCGAGTAGTACCTAAAGTAATCACGGCTTTTGAGGCGTGCTGGTGTTGTTGCTCTTTGCTGACATGTGAGGACTTCATGTTCCCTGTGCGGACGAGCGCTCATGTCAACAAAGCTCAAAAAAGTTTGTGTCCTAACTTCATCCCTTTACCAACACACTTTGATAAAAATAGTACTAATCACTTGTTTGCTTGTTGTGCTTCTTTTTAAACTATTAACTACATTAAGTTGAAAGTAAATAAATCTTACACAATAGGCTACTTAAACACGCACACAAGTCTTTAATTATATCATGTTAATTGGCTGTACCTTGTGGAGAACAATCCGTTTCCAGTAAGACTTAAATCTGGAAATGAGTGATTTAATTACAGCTGACGTTCACGACTCAGATACTGTCTTTGTTCAACAGGCGGCGCCATAGTCCAATTATGCATTTCATCTCTGAGTTTGATCCCCTGAAACTTTTGTGTTTTTCAATGAACATGACCCTCTTAATTCTATCCTAAAATTTTCTCACCCGTTACGACGAAACCTTAAAAAACACAGGAAATTTCTCAGGTGAAACATGGGCAGTGACAGGTGTAAACATGATAAAACATCCAGTCCAGTGTGTTATATGCTTTTGCGTGGTTTTTATTTCAATTTTTCTTTGTATTTTATACACTATGTTCTATGTTATTGATTATTTATTTTTTCTCTGTTCATCTGTGCGTAATTACGTCCTGGTGTTGATGCAACACCTGAATTTTCTCTCTGCACGTTTAAAGGTTTACTTCGCCTTTAATTGTTGTTCCAAATTAAGGAAATAAAAGGGAGACTGATAAAATAATGGTCAGAAATCATTTATATTGTTTGGGGGGGAAAGGTTTTTGTTTTGTAAAGGGAAAAAAACAGAAAACAGAAAACATCCTACAGAGTGTTTGATTACCAGAGCGGTGATTTTCACATTACAATCCGTTGACGTCACTGTGACGTAGCACAGGTGGCGGCCACTTCCGCTTTCTCTTCTTATCTCGTGTTTTGATTGGCTATGTGGACACACTGCAGTCACGTATGCAGTTTTATAATTTTAATCATGAATGTTATGATATCGAACCTCATAATATAATGGCAGTAATAAATGGCCTAAAAACGAATTTTTGTCCTCAAATTTTAAAAATACAAAACAGGTAAACTATCAGATTTAAATAAATAAATAAATAAATAATCCGAATGAGACGGATTTCAGTCAAGAAAAACGAATTTTGCGTCTTCCTTTCAAAGTCATGAAAGTATAATAATTTAATGATACTTTCCAAATGTATATATCAGGCTATACGTGCTTCTCTGTATTCATATAATACATATTTATACCAAAACCATAATGAATATAGTCTAGAATGTAATAAGTAGAAATAATACACATTGTAATATATTAATGTAATATAATACATATCTATACAATAACATCTAATATAATAAAAGAGGATAAATATGTTATATCAGATGTAAAGTGAAATGTAATGTGAAATATATGTGAGTACAGTAGAATTACTTGATGGTATGTGTCGAATCCATATTGGTGATGTTTTTTATGAAGTAATATCTACTTAAAATCTTTTGTCACATATTATGACTTTAATATTAACATGGGGA
This sequence comes from Chaetodon auriga, assembly GCF_051107435.1. NCBI lineage: Eukaryota > Metazoa > Chordata > Actinopteri > Chaetodontiformes > Chaetodontidae > Chaetodon > Chaetodon auriga. Next base: position 3,973,458 of record NC_135093.1, read on the forward strand.
CTTGTTTCATTTGGAGGTTTTTTAATCCATGTGAGGTAAAGGGTAATTTATTTCACAAAAATAGCGAACAATCATAAAAATAAATCTACATTTTTATGACAGAAAGTATTTGTTTTTCTTTCTTCTTTTAATCACATTGAAACCCCTCAGATTTAGATTCATCCTTTTTGTTAATATAGTAGGAATAAAAACTGTCAACACATTTCTATTTGCTGAAGAATTTTTATTGTCAGTAACATAAGAAAATGTCAAAAATGTCAAATTTTGCTCGAAGCAAATGAAAGAAAATAAGATTTATCAACACCAACAGATGAGATAGATACATAAAGGAGTCAATAATTAGATAAATACATAAATATGTCAATAAATAAATAAATGTGTAGCAATCATTGAATAAATACGCTACTCAATAAATAAATAAATAAATAGACTGCATGTAAGTGAATAAGTGATCACATTCAGAATGTGACAGATGACAGATGTTAGTTGGTGCTGGGCAGAGATGAAATCAGCTGGTCTGCTCTCAACAGGTGTTTTTTGACCTGCTGTCTGATCAGCTCCCAGGCCTCTGCACTGTGGCCCTGCAGACACAAGAACAAGTCATTTAAACCTCACAGATACTCCACGTGGATCAATACATGGATAAAAAAAATAGAAAGACAAACTCACCAGTTTCTTGAGGACACTGCGTGAGAGTCTTGTGAAATACCGCTGCAGCTTCATGTTCTTGGGGTTGTGGCTCCCGATCTGAATGAATTGCAAGAAAAACTGTATTTGAAAAATACGCTTTACCTGTTTCACCTGTGATGTGTTCAAAGAAATGTTCATTCCACCGTCACTGGAGCCGTTAACCTGCACATCTGTCAGGACTTCGGTGCAACAGAGGCAGAGAGCCCAGCTCAGCGGTGTCAGTGACAGTGAGTTTGTACTTACACAGGAGCGAAGGCCGTCAGCCTGCTGCGTTACTACATTGATGAAGGTCTCCATCGTGACCTCCTCCCATGGTGCCGAGCTGTGATCCTCCTCAAACAGGGCAGCCGTCTCGTCCAGAATCTGAACTGTGAAAGCAACTTTATCCTCAGCCTGGAAGAAGAAGAAGAAGAAGAAGAAGAAGAAGAAGAAGAAGAAGAAGAAGAAAGGGAGAACAAATCAATCTTCACTTCTTATATTTTGCAGTTACAGCTGCAGCAGACAAAAGCTGAGGATGACTCACTGCTGCTTCGGACGCCTGGTCGTACAGCTCATTAGGGAAGGCCGCGGTGTTCCCTGCTGCAGCATCCCCAGTGGAGTTGGTGGAGTTATCAGCCTGCATCACACACACAAACACACACGTCACGTGCTGAGGGAAACGCACAGTGAACTCGTTCAATGAGGAGAATTCAGCCACTTGAGACAATATCCAAAGAAGTCCACTTACCATCATGTCCAGCTGCTCCAAATAGTCTTCACTGTGCTCTTTGAATTTATGTGTCATCCATCTGCAGCTCAGCGAGGAGGCTGCGCTGAACAGACTGAGAGCCAGGCACACGAAGAGGATCCTGTAGAGCATGTTGAAAAAGGCAGAAAGCGTCTTTGAATGGAGCAGATTGAGATGTGTCTTGATGTTGTACTGAGCAGACCTGCAGCGCTCATTTATGCTGCAGCAGGCGCACCTGTTTCACTTTCGACACGCATACATGTCCACCACATGTACGCGGCTCTAAACCTCTGCGCACACGTGAAACGTCACACATTTGGGATTTGAACCGGTGTCTTTGTGATATACTGAGTGAGTGTTTGCCACAGGAACACAATGCTGGCTGTGATGGAGGCTTGGAAGCTGAAATACCGAACCAGGTTTTGCAATTCACTAACACCACAGAGAAAATTCGTTTTCTGAATTAAATCTTCTAATTATCATCATTTAAAATTCTCTGTTTATACCATACAATAAAAAGTAAAGCCGAAGGAAAGCAAATACTGTTGTTATATGATATTATGTTAATACTCTGTACTATGTTATGCTGTAAATAGGCCTATGCGCCCTTATATTTTACATTTTATATCCCATATGACATGCTAATACTGTTTTAGTACATTATACTAGATTATATTTCTATTTTAATACAGAAACAAAGGTGTTGCCTAGTTAATATCTGTTATTCTCGCGTGCGCTGTTTACACCTTGTTGACTTACTAATCACACCAGTGTCTCTCTTGCCTTGTAATTTTGTCTTTAATTGCTTTTGTACAGTTTCTCATTTTATTTTATGTACCTCTATTTATTCATTATGCTCTCTGTTCATCTTTACTCATTTCTGTGTGTGTGCGGACAGGCCTCATATATACATAATAAATAAAATGTGATTTTCATCTTGCTTCGTTTCAGGCTGAAAATGGGCCCTAATGCGTTAATCCAAAGGTGAAGGAGAATCCCCTCGTGCACAGGCCGTGTGCTCGTGACGCAGCAGAAGCCAAATTCTCGTTAAAACAAGCTGAAATGTCACCGAGCAGCTGAAGTGAATGAGCGTCGGGCAGGAGGTCGGAGCCGCGGAGCCGCTTTCTGTTTCACCGCCTGGGAACTCCCGCTCGACTCACCGCGGGCGCACTGCTGCTCAGTCATTAAAGACTATTAACGGATCCACAGGTAACAAGTGGTAGAGCAGCAACAGTGACTCATGCGATGGCAGGTGACAGGTGATGACGACTCCTCAGAAATATGCGAAACACGAAACACTAGAAACACTTCAGTCGATGATTAAATGTTAAAAGAGCCTGAAAACATTATCAACGACGGCGATTTAAATTCAAAAACAATTATTTTTTCCGTCTTTAATTTTCTGATTTTGCCTTAAAACACGCAATAATATAATAATCCCACCGTTTGAAAGATTCATTATCATAAACTATTCCAGCATGAACAGTGATCTGTGTCAATGTATAGAAATATTGGAGGTAGAACAGAAGAGCAGCCTGTTGTTCAGCCTTTTGTGCAGCGGACGTGATTTTTTTTTTTTTTTTTTTAGCTTTGCTGTGAAATTTGTTTATGTTTTTATCGTGGGAAAGTTTTTCCAAACGGGCAGTGGTTCAGATCCGAAATATGTACGGAGTATATATGTTGTATGCGTGTCGAAAGTGAAATAGGTGCGTCTGCTGCAGCATAAATGAGCGCTGCAGGTCTGCTCAGTACAACATCAAGACACATCTCAATCTGCTCCATTCAAAGACGCTTTCTGCCTTTTTCAACATGCTCTACAGGATCCTCTTCGTGTGCCTGGCTCTCAGTGTGTTCAGCGCAGCCTCCTCGCTGAGCTGCAGATGGATGACACATAAATTCAAAGAGCACAGTGAAGACTATTTGGAGCAGCTGGACATGATGGTAAGTGGACTTCTTTGGATATTGTCTCAAGTGGCTGAATTCTCCTCATTGAACGAGTTCACTGTGCGTTTCCCTCAGCACGTGACGTGTGTGTTTGTGTGTGTGATGCAGGCTGATAACTCCACCAACTCCACTGGGGATGCTGCAGCAGGGAACACCGCGGCCTTCCCTAATGAGCTGTACGACCAGGCGTCCGAAGCAGCAGTGAGTCATCCTCAGCTTTTGTCTGCTGCAGCTGTAACTGCAAAATATAAGAAGTGAAGATTGATTTGTTCTCCCTTTCTTCTTCTTCTTCTTCTTCTTCTTCTTCTTCTTCTTCTTCTTCTTCTTCCAGGCTGAGGATAAAGTTGCTTTCACAGTTCAGATTCTGGACGAGACGGCTGCCCTGTTTGAGGAGGATCACAGCTCGGCACCATGGGAGGAGGTCACGATGGAGACCTTCATCAATGTAGTAACGCAGCAGGCTGACGGCCTTCGCTCCTGTGTAAGTACAAACTCACTTTCACTGACACCGCTGAGCTGGGCTCTCTGCCTCTGTTGCACCGAAGTCCTGACAGATGTGCAGGTTAACGGCTCCAGTGACGGTGGAATGAACATTTCTTTGAACACATCACAGGTGAAACAGGTAAAGCGTATTTTTCAAATACAGTTTTTCTTGCAATTCATTCAGATCGGGAGCCACAACCCCAAGAACATGAAGCTGCAGCGGTATTTCACAAGACTCTCACGCAGTGTCCTCAAGAAACTGGTGAGTTTGTCTTTCTATTTTTTTTTTTTTATCCATCTATTGATCCACGTGGAGTATCTGTGAGGTTTAAATGACTTGTTCTTGTGTCTGCAGGGCCACAGTGCAGAGGCCTGGGAGCTGATCAGACAGCAGGTCAAAAAACACCTGTTGAGAGCAGACCAGCTGATTTCATCTCTGCCCAGCACCAACTAACATCTGTCATCTGTCACATTCTGAATGTGATCACTTATTCACTTACATGTAGTCTATTTATTTATTTATTTATCTAATTATTGAGTAGCGTATTTATTCAATGATTGCTACACATTTATTTATTTATTGACATATTTATGTATTTATCTAATTATTGACTCCTTTATGTATCTATCTCATCTGTTGGTGTTGATAAATCTTATTTTCTTTCATTTGCTTCGAGCAAAATTTGACATTTTTGACATTTTCTTATGTTACTGACAATAAAAATTCTTCAGCAAATAGAAATGTGTTGACAGTTTTTATTCCTACTATATTAACAAAAAGGATGAATCTAAATCTGAGGGGTTTCAATGTGATCTGCACAGCACCAACTAACATCTGTCATCTGTCACATTCTGAATGTGATCACTTATTTACTTACATGCAGTCTATTTATTTATCTATTAATGTATTTATTTATTCATCTAATGATTGAGGACTCATACATCATAGATCTTTATTAATGAATATACTTGCAGCAGAACTGGCCTGTAACTGATCAAACAGATTAAAGTCATACCTTTAGTCATCATGTTTATTAGGATTAGTATTAGGAAATGTTATCATGTTTATTGTTGAATGTTGTCATTAGTCATCCAAGGTGTCTGACGCATGCTGTAAACAATGTTGAAATGCTATTGAAAATTGATAATTTCAAATATATTCGATTGACCATAGTGAGAAGCAGGTGAGCCCCTCGTATGAATCATTAATAAATTCTCGCTCTATGAGGTGAACCATCCCACATGTGTGACGGCCTATTGATTAGACACGCCCTGGAACAGGTGTATCAGCTGCAGCATGTAGCAGACCCTCCGTTCAGTCAAGTGAGTTGTTTTAGTAAGTTCGTGCCTTGATCTTTCTTCTGTCTCTTCCATCTGTTTTCCGCAGAGTTTCTTTAAGACCTTTGTGTTTAGTTTTTCAGTTATTTTTCTGCTCCGTCTGTTTTCTCAGTCTTTTTGTTGCTGCATAGAGTAGCTTGATTTAATTCTGCAGAAAACGTACTTTTCTAGTTCTCTTCTTGAAACTTTAATTTTTGCTCGCCACGCCAAGGCGCATAATTCATATTTTTGTTGTTAAAGTCTAGTCATGTAATAAGAATTTTGGCCGGTCGACATTTTCGACCGGCCATCGAAGAGTTTCTCAATCTTATTATTAGTAGTCAAAAGCTTTGCTAAACGGTTGCCAAACAACTGTCTGCACCGAAGACCTGCAGCCAGCTACTGACCCGCTGGTCCGGGTTAAACAACCATCAGAAGCCGTTCCTTGCCTGTAGCCGACACCGAAGATCCTCAGCTCCTGAGACATCCCTGTCCAACACCGGCTCTCAACCGTGGTTTGCTTGGTTCGTCCGGCAGACGGCAGCGCGGAGCCTCTTCGTGTCAGTTCAGAGCAAACATCTACAGGAGCGTCGCTGGCAAAGTAGGCATGCTTAAGCGGGTTTGAATAAGAGTTGGTCCATGAGATTATGATATTTGTTTTTCCAGTTTGCTTAAATTCTCTCAACCATCCATTCAAGAAATCAACGTTACATTTGCGTCCCCATTTTTCCTGTAAACCTACTTCTCACGATGGCCAAACTCATTCTGCCATTGTTTTGCCATAAGTTTCTCTCTGCCGTTGTTTGTGTGACCTGGTATTATCCATATCATTTGTCATCTTATCCATTATTCATATTCATTCCCATTATTGTGTTTAATAAATAATCCTTTTCATTCAAGTCGTGGTCAGGCCGTGTCCTTTTGAGCTGGATATAAGCGAGTGTTGAGAATTTACGCTTCAGATTATCAGACTGATCTACTGTTGGTTCATCCGTTGTCACTACATCAGCATTATAAGACATGATAAATAAAATCCTTCTTAGCTGAGGAAGGTTGGTGCCCCATATTTCATTAACGAATGCAACATTATCTTAGAGGTTTAATAAACTGGTTCCCCTACACTGGATAACTGCAAAAGCCAGTAAAAATAAGACATTCTCTCACAAATGGACATTTTCTTGTCTTGTTTTTATTTCCTTTACATAAAAAAAGGCGAACAGATTCTTTAATATTACATATAACAGGAACAAGTCACGCTTTGTTGAGGCTCTGATGACACACATTTTCTCTCACACATTTGTGATGAGCATGTTCTTAAATAATCAAGTCAAGTCAGAGAAGTCATTTGGAAATCAAACACACTTAACAGAAAAAAAAAGCACCAAAATGTTAACTGAAATATCAGCCGATGAGCCTGAATTGCAGAACTGTTCAGTCCTCTCTGGACTTCATATCATACTAATAGCATAAAATCAACAGCACATATATCAAGCAATTTAAAATAAGCATGTTGCTGCACATTTACAAACAAACCTTAAACTGGGAGAGAACAACAGTTCTCCACATGTGACCGAGCCGGCGAAGGACTCTTGACAACGACTCTGACCCTTATAGTCAAGACCCTGCAAGTATGAAGTTACTGTGAGGTTGTAGGGGAGGTGAGGTGAGTTCAGTCTCACTCCCACGGGGCCTCAGTGCCATCAGCCTGGGCATACACAGACAGTTCCTCATACAGACCTCCTCCACACGTCTCGATTGTCAAGCCCTGAGAGACGGAAATAAGTCATTTTTAGTCAGTTAGCATATATATGTGTCGGTCCCATGTGGCTTTGATGATCCCAGTATATGACTGTGTTAGGTTATATTGGTGTAGCTTTAATTTGCATAATGATGAAGACATGACTCAAAGATAAAGATATGCAGCTGCTAAATGTCACAGCAGAATAGTTGACATTTAAAGATCTTTCACATCATTTGTATTAACGTCTCTGTTGGTTCTGACTGTCCTGACCATTTTCTCTGTGTGACAGAAGCTTGTTCATGCTTTTCTCGGCAGGAGGTTTGGACCCTGCAAGACCTCAGACCTCCAGAAAAGTGCAGAAATCAGTAACAGCTCGTACAGAACGACGACGCCTGTACCTAAAAGTCAAACAGCTACGTCGACCAAACTCTGGAAAACAATCTTCACCATAGATTTAAAACAGTCGCTAATGTTACATCATTTCCACCGGTAGCCGACTCGGGACCGCAGACAGTTAACGAGCCATTTTCGCCTGTGTTTTTTGGTCAGTTTTTTTGCATTTTCACCCTTATGAACAACAGTATTTGGTACTCAGTAAAAGCTCATCATGTTTTCGCGACGTGACGACAAACAACCTGTTCTAAATACTTTGTCTACTCGTCTCTCTCTCTTTTGGACTTTATGGGACCATGTATGTAGGTTTGTCTGCTTCCTTTTGAAGTAATTGTCTTGTACTTTTTACATGAAGACTACAGCAATAAAATCTATTTTTAATCCACAAATGCAACTTTCCACAGTTATTGTGTAATTGTTCTTACAAAAAAGGCAAAGTGGAGGTGATGTTACTTCCACTTTACTCAACACGCTGTGCTGATAAATGCAAAAAACAGACCAAGATACAATTGTGGTTAAGAACTCAGTGGTGCGCGTCCGTCTGTTTCTTGCACTTGTATTTTTATGTAAAAACACAGGTGTGACATGTTTTCTCAAACGTGAACAGTAACTTAAATGACCAGCTATAGCAAAGAGAAATGACCTGACTTTAACGATTATTACTGTGAAAAAAGAGACAAACCTCATAGATGTGATCAGTTTCCGGCTCCTCATATAAGCTGTCCGTGTTTTCAAACTATTTAAAAAAAAGAAATGACAAAGATTAAAATGAATGTTAGCGCCTGATATTGATAAACACAGTGTATATGATACAAAAATGTGACTGCCGCTGGGTTGGGAATGAACGTTAGCTCACTAGCTAAATGCTAAGAAAGACTAGCTAGTCGGGCTAAATCAAACTGTATTGAAAAATGGGTAAAAGTTGTGCAGTTTTAGGTCGTAACGACACTTCTTACAGTGGCGTACCCTCGCACCAAAGGCCCAGCGTTAAAATCTGCCTGGGGAAATGGTTGGACACCCTCAGGTGAAGAGGAAGGATGACAAAATACGTTTGTAAGCTACTTTATTGTCAGTGGCTATCATTTAGCTAACCGCACAGACAGTCAGGCCTTTTGCTGCGGAAGCCGCAGCGGAGCGCTGACTTCATGGTGGCCGGTGCTTTTACTGTCAAATCAAGACCTTCAGATGTGCAGCTAATTTGGGTGAGTCTTCGCGCTTGGGTAGCTCTGTTGAATTATCACAAGTCATGTTAAATAAGGCTCATGCCGGTAATGGCCACTGGTATTCATTCTTTACCATTATCGGCGCGCTTATGGCTAGCTGTGTTACGTTAGCTAACCTAGCGTTAGCTGTTATGTGCTGTTACCTGTCCTGGCAATATGATGTGTGGTGAGCAAAGCGGTATTTGTGTGCATAAAACGGCTACCATCTACACTTAATATGTAGTTAGTAGTGGTTAGATGTATGACTTTACAAGCACAGCAACAGGTAGTACTGCGGTGGATTTTATTAGCCAAGCTAATCAATGCAGGAGATACCACGCTAACAGCTAATGCTACAGGTGTAGTGGTGGTGTATTTCCCACCAGCACTAATGAATTTGGAGAGCAGGGTCCTAGTTTTAGTTTAGTCTCTATTCCCAGGTTTCTTTTTTTGTATTGCAGTAATTGTTAGGTTTTTTGTTTGTTTGTTTGTTTGATTTTGACTCAACCTTACTTGCATGGCTAGCATCCATCTATCTGTCTATCTATCTATAATGACTAACCTACTCAATAACTAAACATAATGCTTATGTTTATTGGCAATATTGTTATCTGGTGTAGTGCAGTTTTATTAGCTTGTAAATTTGCTTATAATATGTAATAATACGTTATTATCTATTTTTGTTTATTATTGTTTTTGTGTTGTGATTAATTCAAATCTGCAAAGTACTTGAAAAAGTTATAAAATAGTGGAGTAAAAAGTATATATCTGCCTCTGACTTGCAGTGAATCATTGTATAAAGTCAAACTTGTCATTGATATTGACTGAAATCAGAAGTAATTGTACTCCTACTGTCTCGAGATACTGTACTGTACAGCTCATATTGATCCCATACCTCCTTGGTTCGGCAGGGGGCGCTATATTATAATTAACCACGACTTTTAACTGTGGTTTTGATCCTTTATGAACTTTGAGTTGTTAGTAAATGACAATGACGTTCATGTAATTTATATCTATTTCCACCAAGATCAGTTATTTTCAGAGACTCTACTGAGTTTGTCAATTGATTTATCGATCTATCTCTCTATCTTGCTGTCTTTGGCTCTGGGAACTTGTTCATGATTATCAGTATCAGCACCAGCCAAATGCAGGTAGGCCTGTGTTTTGGCTGTGATCTGTTCATATTTCTATAGCGGAGACATTTTGTGAGACCTTTTGCCTATTGTAGTCTAAAAAGCTAAGATTTCCTTTAAGGAAATGAGATAAAGAGGAAGTTTGTCTCACTTACTTTGACATTGATTTTAGTTTATCCTCACACTGAATATGAATATTGGTGTGCTCATCCTCAGTTCTATTGCATCTTATTCCTTTGCAAGTCCTACAGTAACCAGCAGTACAGTCTGATAAAGCACAGAAGTGTTGTCGTCATCTTGTTCCTCACCACATGTCGCTTGCGTAGCAGTATAGCAGCAATACTAACAGCCAACAGCAAGCCCTGGAGAATAATGAGCGCATCCTTCATCTGGGTCCTGTACAGCGCATGGGAATGGCTAAGTGGTCCTGTGAAAGGAAAGATGCATGATGTAGATGTGTTTTCATAAGTAAACTGGTAGAGACCACCCCAATAGATTACATTAAATTAATACTCAAAGTAATAATGCTTCACATGTCTGTAGGTTTTGCTAAAGCATATGTTGTCTCAGTGCTTACTGGCAACATGAACTGCAGTCCCAGGTCCCCATTTATTCTCCATCTTGCAGTAGTACACCCCTCTGTCCTCCATGCGTAGATCGTTGATGTAGAGATAGGGGCCCTGAGTCGGATCAGTCAAAGCTTGAATCCTGTCTCCTCTCTTTATCTCTTCTCTTTGTTCAGAATTGTACTCATCTGCCTTGTACCATGTCACATTGTTTCTCGGGTGTTGCTTGGAGTGACAGAAAATGTTCAGGAAGCTGTGAGGTCTCATAGCCAAGGCGCGGGGCTTCTGGGTGACCATCAGGGCATCATTTAGGGCCACTGCACAAAAGAAAGTTGAGAGACAATGACACTTTGCAGCAGCAGTTACTGTCTCTCTAGACAAACATGTATGCAGATTGTTTGGCTGTATTTTGTCCCTGCAGTGCTGGTCTTCAGCAGTTGAAGGTATACTGAATGCTCACGACATATGGCTGACTTTGACATCACATTTAATGCCAAGAAAAGCAATGTACTTCGACGGAAATGTACTATTTCAAGAGTGAGCCCTGGAAAAAGGCCAGTTATTTCCTGACTTCTTTACTAAAACAGCATCAGCTTGTTTTGCTGTCCCCAGAAATCTGTGACCTGTAGAATTAAGCCCCAGTTAGTAATTAGTGAAATCAGACATCTTAGGGTAATTTTACAGATGACACAATGGATGGAACACATTGTTGTAAAGGATGCGCTCAGGCTTACATGTTAGAATCCAAAAATCATATGTACTCAAATAATGGGATTGTGTTTTCATCTTAGGCTTCTTTATTCCCACACTCCTGTTGAAAAACAAAAGTATTCACACTCCTATATTTGCTTGCAGCGATTAGGATGTTGATGTCGTGATTAGTGATTGGGGCTTGCAACTCATGATTTTGTTCAGGATTAGTGTGTTGACTATTTTTTAATCGATTAACATGTACAAAAAAATGTTAAAAGGAAGAAATGCCCTTCATGTGTTCCCAGAGTTCAAGGCAATGGTTCCACATTTCATATTTTGTCCAACTAAAAGTGAAAAAAACTAGATAGATAGATCTAAAATTTACAAGCAGCAAATTCTTCTATTTGAGAACCTGCATCCACAGACTGCTTACCTGATAAATGACTAATTAAAGCTTTTTTGTAAAGTGACCCACTAAGTGATTGATGTAAAGTCATCAATTAAAATTAACTGATAATTAAATTAATTGACTGATTGTGTGAGCTCTAAACACTGCGGCAGAGGATAATAGAAGTCATGCACCACGTCAAAGTTGTGTTGATTTTATTGTTCAAGTCTGATGTAATTGTTTGTTTTAGTGTGTGCTGTTTATTTTTTATCTGATTTTTTTTTACCTTTTCCTTCACATTATTTATCTTCATGAGCTTTTCCTTTAACAACAGACTGCGACTGCCATAAAGCGACTTGATGGTCAGGTGATTGAGTGGGATAACTTGGTCTTAGTTATGCCGTGTTTACAGAAAAATAAACAAGACTACATCAGTCTTTGTCTCAGAAGACAACTTCCTCTTTCCCCCCAGATGGCCAGGAAGTAATGGCACAGTGGAGTCAAAAATAACATGCAAAACTCGTATGCAGTGGAGCTGCGTTAAAACAGGCATAGAACTACAATATAATGACTGCATTAAGCATTTTGAAATTCTTTGGCTAATTATATTGCTGTGGTTACATTCAGCTTTTCCCTAATGTTCAATGCAAAGTCTCTAATTGTCGTTTGCATCGTTTTAATTTTTCAGTCGCTTATTAAATTGATCGTATTGGAAGAGTTCACATTACCTGACATACTGATCAAAGCAAGCCCACAGTATCCAGCCAGCAACCAGCGCATGATGGCATGCAAAAGAAAAATGTTTCCAACGCTGATGTCCGCTCGTATGTCTAAATCTCCCCGCAGTCACGAAAATGCTGTGCACAAGGTGAGGACGTGTTGACACCAGTGGGTGTGTTGTCTGTTACTCATGCTTTAATGTCAGGCAAATAAGGGGAAGGATACTGTGACTTCAAACCAAAATGGCTTTGAACACCCACACTTTTCACTTTAAAAACCTGTCCAACTTCATTCACACATTTTTAGGGAGTGAAACAATGTGGTGAACCTCAACAGAAGGGTTTGAAAGATCATTTTGGAGGACTTTTGACACAATTTGTATGATAACTACAAACATTTGTGATACCAGATTGTCATCAGGTCTGGTGTTTTGGCATTCTTTGACATTTTTCAATACTTATGCAAATGCAATACCAAAGTTTCAGTAATGATACCGCAAGAATACTTATTCTTTGCTTTTGTCTGTTGTCATTGTCTTTGCTTTGTTTACTTGTGGAAGAATCCGCCCCCTGGTTCATGTTAGTGTTGATTCCAAAGTAATTAGATTAGTAAGTAGATACTGTAATATGTGATTTAAGAGAGTAAAACAGAAGAAAAGGTCAACAAGTGGTCCAGGGGCTATTGTTTTGTCTGCGCAACTGTATGTGCATGGGACCAGAAGTGGCTTCCTAGAGCTCGTGCGTTTGAGTGTAAAGAAATGCTCTTTGCTGACATGGGTGTTGTTTTAGAAAAAGGTTGATAATTATTTGGACTTTTTGTTTTGTGGCACCTCTGTTCAGGCAAAAGGGAGATTGTTTTGGTCCAATGACATGTAGAGAAGATGGAGAACAAATGGTGATTGTGTGACTTCAGAACCAAGCCTGCAACACTGTCCTGTCCAGTGGATTTCTGTAGAAAACTCAGTGGAAATATGGCATTTGTGTTTGTTTCATGTCTTGATGTGTGGAGCGATGAGGAAACGTGTTAATCTGCAGAAACGACCTGTTCTCTCAGAGTGGAAACAGTCCATCATTCACTCCATCAGAACTTATTTGAAAAGCACATTAACTCTTTTCTTAAAGGCCAAAAACCGCCTCAAACAAATGTAAAAACTTTTTTGTGAAATTTAGGAAGTTATTTTGAATTTTCCCATTTCCATCAATCTTTTCCGATCCGATACTTCAAACTGCACGTAATGATACGTTGATGGTTACATCATCAGCTCGAAATTTCCATTTATCCCACAGCCTACTTTGGTTTATGACCAAACCTGCAAAACTAATGAAATTCCTGTCAACCTCAGCTGAGCTTTGGGTTTTGTGCAAATTAGCAAATGTTAGCATTCTGATAATAACTGAAGTGGTGAGCATGTTAACTGTTGTACCTGCAAAGCATCAGCCTGTTAATACTGTCAGTATTTGCTCAAGCACCCCCACAGAGCTGCTTAGTGCTGTTATGAAACATCCACGTGCAGTCAAGAGTGAAGCTTTCAGGTCAGCCAAGCTGATCACATTTCCTTAATTCTACTGTCTGGAGTTTGATCAGTTTTTGTCGTGTGTGAGTGTGAGATGTACGGTTGCCTCCAACCATGTAACCCTGACAGGAAATACTGTACCACCCTTTGAAAGAATTTGAATGATGGGTGACTCAGAGGACGAGTCTCAAGCTTTGGGCTTGTTATTTTTTCATTTTCAGTCTTTCATGTTTATAAGCAGCGGTGGCTTCTGAAACTAACTCAAGTCAACATAGTACTCATGAAAGGGAACTACTGATTGTAGAACTGCAGCGATAAGTAGAGTCCATGAACAGAGAATTCATCTGCAGTTATTTCAATAGTCACAGGGAGTAAAGCGGCACTACTCTGCCAGGCAGGCAAAACAGACAACACACACTTTAGAGAAGTCTCCAGCTGAGCCCACGTCCCTCTTGAGTAACCTCAGTGTGCAGCCACAAAAATATGTGAATAAATCAGACAGCCCACCTCCTTATTTCTTGTAAGAGGTGGTGCTTATTTTAGTCTGTTGACACACACAGAAGCCAGCTGTGTACTGCAGAATAGAGCTGAAAACAGACAACCTGAAGGATAAGACTGACAATTATTCTGTATTTTTCTGCAAGTTAGCAAACCCGATGACCAAAATGAACACGCTAAGTATTGTCTGTGTAGGCGAACCCTCATGTGGATTATTCCGTTGTGCCAAAAATGTATTTTAAATGTACTTTTATCTTTTATCGATTTAAAACACATCAATGAGCCATACTTCCTCCATCACGATGAACAACAGGCACTGTTTATTTTGAGTCTGTCCCACATACATCGTCGTGCTGCTCTAAATACTCACCACACGTGTATTCATTTGTGGCTGCAAATGGTAACCCCAACAAACACCACCATTTAATATTTCACACAAAAATAGACTGTACAGAGGAAAAGGACACTCATGATTGTTTTCCAATTTCTCAAGTGCACCCACAAGTTTAAAAATAAAATGTGACAGAATAGGGGGTTTATCAGGGTTTATCAGCAGTGTGGCCTGTTCACCGTACAACCACCAGAGGGCCTCAGTGAACCGGCGTGGCTTCACAGGCAACACATAATAAAGTTAGTGACAACATAAACTCACAGCCTACTTTTCCCTACAAGAAGTCTTTTATTCTCACAATATAATTACAGTTTTTACAATAAGAAAATGATAAAAATATACAATACAGAAAGAAAAAAAATGTATATACAGGCAACACCGACTGTGGCTATACCAGTAAAGCTCTCCATATGGCTCTCCCTCCATTAGAAATGTAAACAAAAGGAGGACAGTGTCTTGTGGATTTGACTGTACCATCAGAAGAGACTACAGCTAAGTGGTGCAGCAGCGTGTCAGTCTCAAATAGGATTGCTGCAGGTCACATTACAGACTTCTGACCGGAATAACTGCCATGCGGTGGCAGCAGGATAAGACAATGAGACCCCTCGTCGAGGAAGCGTTCAGGATTTTTTATCCCCCAGGGTTGATGTTATGACAGTGATGAACACATGAACAAGAGAAGAGACAACCCTCTAGAGTCTATTGTAAAAAAAACAAACTAGAAAACTGTAAAAGTGCTGTCGTTCATGTATATATTCAGAGTAAGACATTTTAATTCAGTTAAGACTTACACAGCAAGTGAAGCCCACCTTTCTCCATGAGGACTGACTAGATCCACTGTGCATTAGATTATTTCTCTTTTTTCCCCTGTTTTTTTTTTTTTTTTTCTAAATATAGAATGAAGTGATTATCTACACATTGATAAGTGGGGTATTCCTTTAACTTCACAGCCATGTTGTAACTTAATCAGCACTCAGCTGTGTGTGCTACATTTCAGAATTTAACATTGATTTAAGATCAAGTCAAAATACAAACGCATACTTGATCCACCTGAGGCACAACGTCAGTTAAAATGTACATAGGGAGTTGAGCAGTTCTGTTATGAAAGCGTGTTAATTATAAATATCACGTCTTAAGTTTACAGTCATGTTTAAACCTTAATGCTGCGATGGAAAGCGACTGCTTACTTTGAGTTTTGAAATCTGCCTGAGAGGACCAAAAACATACGGAATAGACATGACATTGATAAGACATGCAGATATCAGTGATGAAGTCATCTTAGAAAATAGGAAGGTCTCTCAGTCTTACACAGTCTCTTACTTGACCTGGAAGGGATATAAATAGTGCAATATAAACTGGGCCTTTCTGAACGAGCCAGGGACAGATGTTAACTGCATTAGCTGGCCCACGTTATTGTTAACTAATAAAGAACAAGAGAGATCAGGGTTTCACTGGTAGACTTAAACAGTATTTTTCTGTTTTTAATGTCTACATGTACAAAACTCCACCATAGACAATTGACTTGATTGACAATTGAATTGATTGAAAAGTGTCTAATTGAAAGAATTAGCATGTAGCGCTCGCACAGATGAGATTCCACATGAAAGTGACTTGAAGTAAGTAGGAATAGGATTTTCCTCTGTTTAAGTTTTTTAAAATGAAAACAATTGAAGTGACTCATAATTTGCAGCCATGAAATGGTACAATTCATTGTGGCTCTCATGATGTAGTTTGGGGTGCATACTGATTTACTAATTTTTCTCAAATTTTGCTCTGCAGAGTTGGATAATAGTGCTGCGTTTGTGCCATATCAGAGGAAGCAAAATACTGAACATCTTGTTGTAAGGTAACGCAGAGTCAAATGATAAGCAGCCCTACAGGCTTGTACATACTGTGTGTGTGATGTAAATACAGCATAAAATCCTACAATCCTATAAAGGGTCATTCAGGTTTTGCCATGTGTGTTTGTTTAAGTTACTCTAGATAGAAACTGGGCTGCATGGTTTGGTTTTCTGGTAATATCCATATCAGAAGCAATGTTACTGCTGGCCTAAATTAAGGCGTAAACCATACGGTGCATTAAAATCCACTGGAAAACGTCATATTCAGACCTCTGTCATTTGGCCAATTTTGGCAAATTATTGAAATAAGTATAGTATTTTTCAGAAATACAAGGTGAGCAAAACAACTCTATTTTGTAATTTCAAGATGATTTTTTCCCTAGAGAGCTATCATCACAGATTCTGTTCCATTGTTACATTTCACCCTCCAACAATGGCAGTAAGTGTAGGTGTTGCAGTTTTCTGAAAACCAGTGTGTATTTAAATGTTGAGAAATGTCATTTGCTAGTGTCTTTAATTTGGAAATGTCAATTAAAGTACCATTTACCCCCACCAATATACAGAGAAAATGCATCACTGGCACAGAAAACAGGGTGCTATAATGGGACTTGCAATAAACATGTACAACTGCTAATTTAACATGTTAGCACATGATTTTTTCCTCGTTTTACAGCCAAATTAATTGAGCAAATTTAGCATCACGCAATATTTTTTAATTATTCACCTGTCCATTTAGTATTAATTGTGGTTATATTTGCTGATGTCAATATGGTTATTATCAGAAAAAAACCATGCACTCAAATTCCACCTTCAACCAAAAAGGCTGCTTAGATATCACATGAAAAAACAGGAATTGTTCATTTAATTCAAAATTGCAATTTAAACATTCATTTGCTTAGTGTAGCTCATCTAATGTAGAAAATTCAGCTCCATTAGTGATACTTAGCATTAACTGCTAACACTACTTCCTTGACTAGTGAAAAACAAGGGGACATAACTGTCTTCTGCTGTTTGTTATACAATTGACTCTCTCAGATTTGCCTGTAGTGTCAAGAGGTGTTGGGTAGGGGCAGAATGTAATAAAACCTCATTAGTAATTTCTACAGGTACAACCATGATATTTGGCTCAGGGGGTTCTGGACCACACTGGGCCTCTGTGTTATATGACAGTGTCTCAGGATTGGGAGGCTGTTCTAAAGCAACACACTCCATCTCCTCTGCAAGGTCCACATTGCTCCCATAGAGCACTCCCATCCTTCGTGCGAGCATCCCCTCTTTTTCTGGTGGGTCTTCACCTTCGTCCTTTCTACCCAGCCTCTTACAGCGGTGAATAAAAGCGGCGTGGCGTATGCAGCGTTTCAGTAGGTGGTTGCGGTAAGCCCTCTGAATGATTACAGAAGCCATCTGCTCTTCTTTGTGGCGTACTGTTGTGGTAATCGGTGCAAAGGAGTCTGAGGTGGGGTTGCTCAGAATGAACTTTGCCTCAATGCTCTCCCGCATCGCCGCCATCTCCACCGTGTCTCCCAAGACCATCTGTGTGACGGCCAACAAGACATCCAGGCAGTGGATCCTGTCTCCAATGACCAGAGGCAGATCCATTTCAATCAGACGAAGCCGGTTAGGCTTAGCAACCCTCAGTGGCTCCTGCAAGGCATCACAAAAATCTGAGAGCCGGCTATACTCAATGAACTGAGTTCCATCTACATCAAACTTCTCCCAAGTCTCATTGAACATCTCAAAGTCATCCTCACAGAGTGCATCGCCACTCTCCTCCTGCGCCACATTAAAGTTCTCTAAGATGATGGCAATATACATGTTGACCACCACTAAGAATGAGATGATAATGTAGCTGCAGAAGAAGATCATGCCCATGCCCGGGTTTCCGCAGTTACCCTTGACATCTGTGCCTGGGTTCTCAAAGTCTGGATCACAGTCTGGAGGCTCCTTGTTCAGCATTGGAAGTAAAAGTCCATCCCAGCCAGCTGATGTTGTAATCTGAAACAAGCAGATAATGCTGCCACCAAATGTCTCAAAATTAAATATGTCATCGATCCCAGCCTCCTTTTTAACATAGGCAAAGTTTGACATGCCAAATATGGAGAAGATGAACATAATGAGGAAGAGCAGGAGACCAATGTTGAAAAGGGCAGGAAGGGACATCATTAGAGCAAAGAGAAGTGTCCGAATGCCCTTCGCTCCTTTAATAAGACGTAGAATCCTGCCTATTCTGGCCAGTCTGATCACTCTGAACAGAGTTGGTGACACAAAGTACTTCTCGATTAGGTCTGAGAGCATGGTACCTGAAATGAAAGGAGATAAGCTACAATCAGAGACAATGTATGAACACCTATTGTATGTTTGAAAAGAGTGCAGTTTCTAAGTAATGTAATTCACAGCTTTGCCCATAAAGTATTAGGCACTCACCAGCTATCGACAAGATGACCACCACAAAATCAAAAACGTTCCATCCATTGGTGAAGAAGTACTGTCGCAGGGCAAAAAGCTTCAACACACACTCTCCAGTGAAGACAACAATGAACGCCACGTTTACTTTGAAGAGGAACTCTTCCTTCTCTGCACTTTGGTTGTCCGTTTCCACCATCATGGTCACCATATTAAGGCAGATGAGCACCATGATGAAGATGTCAAAGAACTGCTGACTGATGAAGTCAAACACCATTCCCTGGATTAGGTTCTGCAGGTCAAAGGGAGACGGGGAGGGTTGGGAAGGTGAGGAACAGAAACACAAATCCAGCAGGGTCGTTTGGTCTGTTCACACCAGCACTGTGCAGAAAAGGTCAGCACAGGGGTCACTGATGGCATTGCCATGCCTCAAATACCGAACTGATGTGTCATTACTTCGGCTTACCTAGTTTATACTTTTGAGCATCAAACACTTTAGTTAAACAATAGTTTAGAGTCTCTCTCAAACAGTATAACACATTCTGCTAATATTACTATGCATCTATATACTAGTCACTGAAATAAACATGGAATTGTAAATGAATAACATACAGTTGGACGTGGAATTGGCTTCTGTGGCTTCTTGGAACCAAGTTTCTTCATGGCATCATAGTACTTTTTTTGTTCCTCAGTCATAAAGATGTCTTTATCTCCAAAGTGCAGACAAAACATCAAAGAAACATCATTATGGGTATTTAAATTAGGTGATAACTTTTGTGTGCTTTAAAATGCAGCATAGCTGTAACTTAAAGAAAAACATCAGTCGCTTTTGTATTAGTGCAGATTACCTCTTAGAAAAATGTGGCACTTATCTTTTTCTTTTGTTGGTTGAAATTGTCAATAATGACACCAATGAAGAGGTTCAGTGTGAAGAAAGAGCCAAAGATGATAAAGATGACAAAGTACATGTACATGTAGAGGTTGATCTCATAAGAAGGTTGCTCCTCTACCTAAAAGGAGCAAAACATTTAAATCATAAGATTCAAAATTTAAGAGGAAGCCATCTTTTCACTGTCACTCCATGTTTACATAAAATAAAAACAAGTAAGTAAGAAAGACACAGGATAGAAGGTTATGCTGGAATTTGATACTGGCCAGGACTGGCACTTGTTGATCCAAAGACTAGACTCACTTCATCATCACCATCTGTCACATGCTGTATACGTTACATATATATTCAATTAACTTAAAGTGCAGGGTGGTGTTAGAAAGGGAGGGGATAATAATGAAGTCCTGGCAAGCAGATGGGTTTCTTAATGTTACTCATAGTATTTCTATACATATACCAAATAAAAAACTTTGTACACTACATGTTGTCCTTGAAAAATGGTTCTCGAGTTATTCAAGAATTATTTAGGATTTCTTTTAAGTCCTCCATTCTCGCAACTTGTCTCAAAAATATTTTTTAATACTGAAAACAAAGTATACATGAATGTAGAATAACAAAGAGTTTGCCTTGTATAGAGTGGTGATAAATATGAATGTAAGGGCCACCAATGCCTAATGTAATGTTTAGATGTTGACATTACAGTAAATAATAACTACCTCTCTTGAGTCAACAGCAGCATACATGATGTCCATCCAGCCTTTAAATGTTGCCTGAAAATACAGAGCATTGTTTGGAAGTGAACGCAACATTTGAAAAAAACAAATCACAGTTGTTTTTTTTTCCCAAGATGTTCCAGGTCCACAATCATGGAAACAGCCATCCTCACCACTTGAAGCAGGGACAGGTAGCCTTTCCCGACATTGTCATAGTTGACTTTGACGTTGACCCAGCGGGCGTCCTGCGTTGCTTCTTTGATGGCCATGCAGTCACTCTTGTTGTTGACCTCTGACATGGGGAAAAGCTCCGCTGTGGTGGTGTTGATGCAGCGGTAGAACTTCCCAGCAAACAGGTTAACTCCCATGATGCTGAAGATAAGCCAGAAGATCAGACAGACCAGCAGCACATTGAAGATGGAGGGAATTGCTCCAACAAGAGCATTCACCACCACCTGCCCAAAAGAGAAGACTTTGTTAGCATTAAGGAATCACGTAGAAATGTATCAAATTATTTCCAAGTTTTTCTTCATTAGAGCGAGCAACAGTTTTGCTATTGCCATCAGGTTTTACCAGTGCTCTTACCTAAGTCAGCCCTGTTACAGCAGCCATGGTGTAAGCATGCTTTTAACACACATTGTAGGGGACAGCCAGTCAAATTAGTAGGCATTAAACATCACAGCTCATTTAAATCAATGTTAGGCATGCATGTTGCTCAGATGCGGTTGTATAGCCAAAAACTCACCCTCATCCCTTCAAATCTTGACAGTGCTCGAAGGGGCCTTAGTGCCCTGAGAGTTCTGAGCGATTTGATTGGTCCAATGTCAGAGTAGCCCATCCAGTTGGCGCATAAACTAATAAGGGAAACCTGTGGCAGAATCAAAGATTTCCTATTCAAGTGTTACCACAGACTTAGTCTGACATAAAACACACTTGTACATGTTCTGTTGATAGTTACAGATACAGGTCAGCATTAAAAAAAGGATGTCAACACTTACATCTACAATGAAAAAGTCTAACCAACACCAGGCATTGGTGAAGTAGGTCTTGAAGCCATATGCAACCCATTTAAGGAGCATCTCAATGACAAAGATGTAGGTGAAAACTTTGTCAGCAAACTCCAGAATAATTTTGATGGTTCGGCGTCTTTCTATATTAATGTCTTCAAAGGCCTGCCAAGACAAGATATGAGATACCTAGATAAATGTTTTAACAGTAATACAGTATCATGACACTATCATAAAACAGTCAACATTTCTATATTTGTTCCGCTGATGACAGCACTCACCAGAGCTCCACTGCTGAGGAGGATCATGAAAATTATGAAGGTTTCAAACCAGTCATGCTCCACAATGGTGAAGCAAGTCCTACGGAGGTTCCACCATTTCTTGCCTTTGCCTTGGGTGATGTCCACAGTGAGACATGGCCAGCGCTTCACACAGTCTGAATGAACAGGAAAGACCAAGGTTCAGGATCCAAAAGGTGTCAGATGAAATTTCAATAGCGTTAGCTCTGGTACTAACGTGTGATTACTGCTTGATTGTTGGTCAAGTGACTCTGTTTTACAGCGGCGGTTCATACCTTCAGTGAAGCAGTCCTCTGGCTCTACTGGGTCTGGCTCTTCTTCTTCCACTTCCTCTGGTTCAGGTTCAGGTGGTTGATAGTCCACTGTGCTACACACTGAGGAATCCCCATCATTCAAAGCACCCATCAGCTAGTCAAGAATTACAATTGAAGCTCAGTTACAAAGCCACCATGCAAAATATATACATTATTGATTCTGATCCTCAGTTATTTTAGGCGGGATCCCAAATAAAGTAATGACCTTTACATATGTAATACTACAGACAAAGATTTTAATTGGTAACAAGGCTTCTTTTGTTCGTGTAGGTCTACAGAATTACTCACTTTGACTCTTGCCAGCAAACTACTTTCATCTTCTACATTTTCCTGAAATAGCACAGGAATAGAGCATAAACTTTAGTAAGCATTCATCAGCGGTAAGACAAACCTCCTGCACATAAGTCTCAAAATATTTATTTTTGAATGTGATTAGCTTTGGACTATTAGTTTATATCTGGGTCGGGGTTTATTGCCCAGTGAACAAGACTCTTAAAGGCTCTGCCTAACACCTACCCAGGTGTCTTGACTCATATTGTTTGATTAGACCTCCCTCTGGACTGTGTGGGACTATATGTTGACGATGCTTGACTGACTTCTCCCTCATACTCTGCACTACACCATTGTTTCAAGGTGGACACCTAAGATTAGTGTCACTAATTGAATGTCTGACCAAAATCTGAAGTATGGTCACAATCTCCTTTTCTGTTCCTGAATTGTGCTGGTGTGGGCACACTGACTTTAGCCACCAAAATCTAACCAGTTCATCCTTTATACCAAGTGGATGCTTATAGCCAATTTGAAGAACCTCTCTGAAGGCGTTCTTGAGATATCACATTCACAAGAAGGGGATGTACATATAGGACGACATCCTGAAAACGCAAGCCCTCTGGCCACAGCTGTCGCCATCGTAGAGGCATAAAGACTTCTGTTCACTGTCGTATTACACTACGTTGTAAGCAGCATTGCTTATTTTTAAAACTATCATTTTGAGACTGATGGTGAAGTAATGCCTGTTTGAAACACACATGTTGTAGATGGATGATGTATTGCCAGTTCATGAAGAGGGATAATTTAACTTTAATCTGCTGTACTTACTGAGAGATGTTGGTTATTTTTCTCATCTGTAATCTCTGAGTCCTCAGCATCATCTTCATCATCCTCATCATCCTCGCCCAGGTTTTCAAAGTCTGACTCTCCAAGAGCGATTGGCACATTTAGACTCAACTCTCCATCCACAATACATCCAGAGGGCCGGCCTTCAACCAAACAATTAGATATCCCATCTGCCACTTTGAAGTTCTGACTGTTGTCCAAGTGGTTCATTTCAATTCCCTCCATTTTAGGGTCCCTGTCATCCCTAGGGGCCTCCTCAGACTCCTTGGGCTTTCTGTGAAGAATCTGCAGGGCTGTTCGAATGGCGAACGCTTTGAACCAGTCGATGCCCTTTGTAATCCTGCCAATGGCGATCTGGAGATTGTTCATCTCTCCGTCATCGTCCCCTGGTGCAAGGTTGTCTCCACTGAACGAGCTGAGCAGCAAAGCCAGGAAGAGGTTCAACACCTGATGAAAGAAACGGGAAGGAGTGACGAAGGTAGGGACCGATGAGGTAATCAATAATGATCATGCACTGAAATGTAAATCTGATATTTCAAGCATAGCAAACTTGTGTACCTTAATGTGAAAATCAAAGACTTTGCATTGCCAGAGATTCACACTTTAGTCTTTTTCAGTTTATATATGTGATCAATGGATGAGAAGGAAATTATCCTAAATATTTTTTGAGTAATATTTCTGGTGGCAAAGCTTATCGTCACTGAACACTACGTCAGAGTCTACCAACACTGCATAACTAAACACAAAAGTCTGGATCAGCTCAAAGACACATCACTTGTCAAATTGGTTCTGTGACGGCACATCAGTAAATATGTGTCGTCTGCCTCCTGTTGCAGACACAGCTGCAGTTTCTAAACCTGTTAGTCAATTTCTCGGTTACTGTGTCTTAGGTTTAGCAGGGGATCATGGTTACACGGGCCAGGCTGATCTCTCATGCCAGTGTTGGAGCTGTGAATCAGTAAAGAAGGCTGAGGGGAGAGGATGAGCTGCACAAACCACAAGCCAGATAGTGGAGCAGTGGAAACAGACAGGATGACTTTTGATAGGGGGAAAAAAAGCAAGTGTAGCAAAGGTGTCAGTGTTAGTGATGCGTTAAACAATAGTCCCAGTTCTAATTGTCAGAACGGTTATAGTGATGACAAGAGAAAATCAGAATTTATCTGAAAGGAAAAGTGTCAAATTTTAGGAAAAACGCATGTTTGCTTTGCCCTCCTCCTGTCTTTATGCTGAGCTAAGATAACCAAACTGTTGTCTGTAGCCTCAGATTTAATGGGCAGATATGATAGTGGCATTTCTAGTTTTGAGAAAGAATTCTTCATCTTCTTAATAGTGATGGTCATAGCCAGAAAATGATATTAAAAGCTGAATTTGAGTCAGTCAGGGAAGTCAATGGCGAATGCAGACAAGAAAATGCACCTTATATCTACTCTGCTGTGGTGCTGATGGCCCAATATGATTACCTCTTCATCAATTACATTTCACCCTGCTATCAAATGACTTTTCCTTAACACCCAGTGCCCTTGCCACCTGAGCTCTGCTCTCTCAGCTGTCTGTGTTTGTTCCCTCAGTGGCAGCATACTTACTTGAGCCAGATCTTAGCACATACTCAAGGTCAAAACCACTGTTTGGTGGCTCAAGTCATTTGATTTAAATAGAAACCCCCTCCCGTGAAGCGTGCAAGTGTACTATTTGCCTTCGTGTCAGTGCATGTATGTGTGAGGTGAGTGTACACTGGTTGTAAGGGTGGATGTGTGTGAGACAACAAAAACATGATAACTTTGGCACCGTGCAGCCATTGCAATATTTTTGTCAGCTTGACAATCAGCCATTTCCTTTCCATTTCTATGAATAACCTAACAGGAAATCGTTTTGGCTCAAGTCATTAAATATGATGCTGAAATCATGTCTGAGAGACATCATCTGTATCACATGTACGTCCTTGTTCTGTGAGGCCAAGATAAAATGTCAGGGACAGTGTTTCCATGCTCCAGACACTCAGGGTTCTTCACTAAGCATCACAAACTCGCTGCATCTTCATCTAAATTTGCCCAGACGCTGAGTGAAACATCTGAATGAAAAATATGCGAATGTACTATATTCTGCCGTTTACTTCATGATCTTGTGAACAAATTGTTGCAACAGTAACTTTTAGAGAGAGAGAGAGAGATCCTGTCTCATAGTAGAATAAATTGCTGTGCAGTGTTTTGATGTCTGTCAAGCCTTCAGACTAATTGAACTAGTACTCAAACTGGCCTCTCTGGATTGCATTTCATTGTCTCTCTGCTACCTGAAGAAACATGCACCCACTAGCACAACCCCTTTCTTTGTTTATTTGTCTAAGATAATGATCAGCAGCGAATGAATAATATAGTAGCTGCACTCACCACCAGATTTCCAATGACCATGACCATCATGAAGACAACTAAGCACATCCCGGCTCCAGCCACCTCCATGCAGTGCCACATGGTCTCGATCCACTCCCCGCACAGGATGCGGAACACGATGAGGAACGAGTGGAAGAAGTCGTTCATGTGCCAGCGTGGCAGCTCGCAGTCTGAGGCGATCTTGCACACACAGTCCTTATAGCTCTTGCCAAAGAGCTGCATACCCACCACAGCGAAGATAAAGACGATGATGGCCAGCACCAAAGTCAGGTTTCCTAAAGCTCCTACTGAGTTGCCAATAATCTTGATCAGCATGTTGAGTGTTGGCCAGGACTTGGCTAGTTTGAAGACACGAAGCTATCTCCAACACAGGACAGACACAGATAAATAGAGTGAATGATAACGTAGGAAATAATCTCGTTGTTTTAAAGACACAAATGAGTTCAATCATTATTTCTCACCAGACGAAAGGACCTCAGGACAGACAGGCCCTGGACATTTGCCAGCCCCAACTCCACCAGGCTGAGAGTGACAATGATGCTGTCAAAAATGTTCCAGCCAACTTGAAAGTAGTAGTAAGGATCCATGGCGATAAGTTTGAAGAACATTTCCGCTGTGAAGATCCCAGTGAAAACCTGTAGGGGTGCATGTTTCTTTCAGAGGCACTGACAAAATCAGGTCTGAGATGTGAGAATATTTCTGCAATGAGAGCTAAATGTAACGTGGCACATATTCACCAGATTGCCCACTGAGAGCATGTAGTCAAACTCTGGGGTCATGGGGTAGTGCTCCATGGCCATGAAGAGGGTGTTAAGCACGATGCAGATGGTGATGGCCAAGTCGACAAAAGGGTCCATCACCACAAAGTGCACCCACTTTTTAAAGACCACCCATGAGTTGCAGCAGTCCCACTTCAAGAATTTGTCTGCAAACTTGTACCAGCCAGGTGGGCACGGCCTCTGACCCTCCTCCAACTCTAGACAGGAAAAGGCAATTATTTTTTTTAAGCAAATGAGTTGTCTTTAAGCGATACGCATGATGCATCTACAACAGAGCAATGACGAGCTGCATTAAAATATATGTCTTGTCCGTGCCAAGTTATAGTTGAGCTGAAATAGCCAAAGCTTAACACCATGGGGCCTTGACACTGAATGTTGACAGGGATTTCTCTGGCACACAATGTGATTAACCCAACCATGGCAAGCTCAGGACAATGCTACTGTACTGGCCTTAGATAATTGAGTGTATAATGTTAACAACTGCTTGATAATCTGAGCAATCAGAGCTCACATTAGAGCATCTCCTCCAGCAACCTGCAACTAAGCCTTGTGTATTTCGTCATTCCCTGGAGAGACTTGTCACTTCCTGATGCTTACACCCTTATGAAAACAGTACCCTGAAATAGACATAATGGTGATGTTGTGTCATGTGCTTATTTTAGTTTAATCAAAGCTAGAATATAAATCTGATATTTAGGGATTCGGTGCATTATCAACATTGCGTTTCTATCTCCATTGGCGCTGTACCTTCTATGGCAGCTGTGGTGAGCACAGTCGTAGCACTAGCAGACCTCTGTGTCAGGTGAGGTTCCTCCAGATGAAGCATGCTGGGCACAGAGCCTTCTGACTTCTCTCTGAGTTCATAATCTACAGCAGACTGTAAAACATGCAGATAAATCTGTCAGTTGCGAGCTTGTGGTGGAACAACAACCAGCTCTGCATAAGTTGCCAGAATGTCCATCAGTAGACTGACATTTT
Source organism: Chaetodon auriga (assembly GCF_051107435.1). NCBI lineage: Eukaryota > Metazoa > Chordata > Actinopteri > Chaetodontiformes > Chaetodontidae > Chaetodon > Chaetodon auriga. The sequence continues at coordinate 4,000,580 of NC_135093.1, forward strand.
GGCAAATAAACAAATAATTGCTTGGCAAATAAACTGAGACCAGAGGGTGACGGACTAACCTCGACCATGGTGGGCGCTCTGATTAGCAGACGAGGAATGAGTCTCCCATTGCAATCCTTCACTGTTTCATCATGTTCAAGGCTGCGTTCATCATCTGCCAACTCAGATATGGTGTGACGACTCAGCGACTTCTTACTGGTTAGAGTGGCCCGGCTCCCAAGAAGTTGAGCCTGTTACAGTGTGTAATAAATACAGTACTTCTAACTGCTGAATCAGTTTTACTTCAAACGATATGATTTATTTTTCAACAGATAACAAATTCAGTTCCAACCCTCACATTTCTAAATTCATTTTATCACTATGTAAGTATATATCCTAACTCTGTACCATGAAACTCAACACTTTAACTTGTTTAAACAGATCTAAAACTCTGTTCTTCATGAAGTTATGATCAGACGTGATTAAAGTAAATATAGGTTTATAGTTAGCTGTCTCTTTATTGCCTTTGAAAGTTACCTGTTCCTGATTCTTGAGTTGCTCCAGTAGCCGCTGGAACTCCTCCTCCTTCTCTATGGCCTCTTGCAGAGTTGCCTGATTCTGTTCATCATAAGCCATGGCTACCACAGCCAGGATGAGGTTGATGAGATAGAAGGAGCCCAGAAAGATAACCACCACAAAGAACAGCATGTATGTCTTTCCAGCCGCCCGCAGGATCTATGTTTGGAGCAAGAAAGAAGCTGCGAGAACTAAGGACAAATTTCTTTTCATAACTTTGATTTTAAAATTAAATGTTCTAAGTCAAAGGTCGTAAATCTGTTTGCAACTAATGAAAGAAATGCCAACCAGCTGGAAAAGGTTCTCCCAGTAGTCCTGGGTCATGAGCCTGAAGAGGGCCAGGAAGGACCAGCCAAAAGAGTCAAAACTGGTGTAGCCATAGTTGGGGTTCCTCCCAGCCTTCATGCATGTGTATCCTTCTGGGCACTTTCTATCAACGAAGAGTCAGCATGCTACAGTTGCTCTCCCAGCCTCCAAATCACACTCAACACAAGACACCAAACCAGATTAACCAGAAAAAAGTAGTGTGGTAGTCTCTGTGTGGATAATACATACCCAGCATCTGAGCTGTTTCCACAAAGTAGAGCATCTAGGCTGCCTTCCAAATAATAGTGATTCTCTATGACAAAACAAGAAAAAGAAAAACAGTGAAATCTCTTCCACTGAGGACCATGTTGTCTTAAAATAAGAAATTTAACCCGTTCAACGTACCTGTGTTTTCAATATATTCAATGAAATTGAAAGTACTGTTGGAATATGTTGTATCGTTGACCCCCATGGTGTTGTTGAAGGACACGGTGTCATTAAATGTGGTGGTGTTGAAGAATTCAGGTGCATTTTCATTTGTTGTGATGGGCCATCGCACACATTTCTGGCGCAGATTTCCCATAAAAAGTTGGAGGCCAATGAGGGCAAAAACAGCGAGAGCAAAGACGGTCAGAATCATGACGTCCACCATTTTCTTCACGGACTGGATCAAAGCGGCCACGATGGTTTTCAAACCTGGCAACATACAGTTGATATGTCAGTGGCTTTCAACAGCGAATGATACCGAAAACCAAAAACAGATGCACAACAATACATTTAGTCACACAAACAAAAAAAAATAAAAAATTCAAAATAGAATAAAATATTAAGAATACCAGGAATCACAGTAATTGTTTTAAGGGCTCGAAGTACACGAAACGTCCTGAGGGCTGACACGTTGCCAAGGTCAACAAACTCAGTGATGTATCTGTGGAAAGAAATGATACAGTTCATCAAAGCCAATAGCCAAATAAGGCTCAATATATCATCTGTTCATTTTCCTATTTAAATATAAAAAGGTTATACTAATATGTGCAATATCAGTTTTCATAAGAGCTGATAACTGTTTAGTCTGTGAAGCAGCAATTTATGGACTTAATGTGAAGATTTAATGTAAAGATGTGGAAAATGTGTATTGATATGGACACTGTAACCATTTTTTAATATCGAATGTAACTGCATAGCTGAAAAGACATAGATGAAAGTACATGGAGATACTTACGCCATGCTGATCACCATGAAATCCAGCCAATTCCATGGATCTCGAAGGAATGTAAAAGATCCAACACAGAAACCTCTAGACAACACTTTGACTGTTGCCTCAAAGGTATAGATACCAGTAAAAACATACCTAAGAAGAAATTGTGCAACACAAGTTAGTAAGGAGCGTTTAATGTAGCAGAGGAGTCACTGAAAACCAAAGTACAATGATGAAGTACTCACTCAACAGTTTTACTCCACGCTGGTGGGTTGCTCATTGTCATGAACACACAATTCGATAGGATTGTAATCATGATGAACATGCTAAATAATTTAATTCAGGATTAAGGAAACAAACATGGACGTTATAAGTACAAGCAGACATTTCCCATCTTCACTCATCACTCAGCGTCTACATCACTTCATGTCCGGTTCAAACCTCAATGCACTAAATGATTGAAAAGCAGCCGTACAAAGGATATGAATGTATGAGAATTTTGATGGCTCCTCTTCTAACCAAACTAAAGGGGCTCAGAATGTAGCAAGCCGGCTCAGCATTGAACCTGAAGACTGTGTTTCCTTTGGTGATCACAATGAATGTCTGAAAAACACAGAGATCATCTGTATAAATGCAAACTGGCGTATTGTCCAAACATACTTACCGGCGTTGCAGTAAATTCTTAGTGATGATCTTTGAAACGACACTTTAACATTTAACTGTAATGTATGCATGCCACAAATGACATGGAATACGTTGCGTAAGGGATACCGTATGCAGCTGTAATAACTGAAATTTAAGTAATACATCCTGTCATATTTCAAGGTCACATCAGAACAGAGTCAACATCATTAAACGCTGAGTGTGTTTCCATGTGAGAGAAGAAGAAGAAGAAGAAGAAGAAGAAGTGCTCAGACTGACTTTCTGTGCTTTGTAGAAGGGGTCCAGGTCCTCCAGAGGTGTGTTGAGCAGCTCAGGTGGAGGGTCTCCATAGATCAAGGGCAGACACTTGCCCGCCTCCAGATCAGCGTTTGGGGCCATTGGCTCTTCCTCCTCATGGCCCCCTACTTCTGCAGCCTTTTTTCTTTCCTCCTTGAGCCTCTCGATCTCCGCCAGCGATTCCTGGGTGAAGCGGCGGAACGCATCGGTGCCTGGGGGAGGGAACAGGGTCGCCATCTTCGCATCGCGAAGGGATACCGCCACACCGGGGTTTCCCTAGAGGGTGCTGGAGAAGACAGAGACAGACTTTGACCATCCAATCCAATCATTAACATTTTGATTTGACTTGAATACTTTAAAACACATGAAACAGTTCCAAATCCAATTTGTATGAAATGTAGTATTTTGTTCAATCAACAATTACCATTATCTTCATTAGTGATTAATCCATGAGTTGTTTTCAATCAATCGACCAATTAAAATTTAAAGAAATTCACAATTTAAGTGACTGATTAAATGTCACCAATTATTTTTCTTATGATCGGTTTATCGAGTCCCTTGAGCATTGGTGTGTTGCGGGTGTGATAAGGCAGTCGTTGCCACCCTGGGAGCTGAAAACCCTCAAATGGGTTGAGATAAATCTGATAAATCCCACCATTAATCTGATAAATCTTACTCCTTTATATAAAAGGTTGGGAGCCAGTGTGTGTCCATACGTGTTGCTAATGATCATAAGTTGCCTTGATCTGTGTCCACTCCCCTCACCCTCCTTCGTTCCTGCCTGCCCTCCACCCCCTGCCCTACATCTCTGACCCTGCACCCCTCACGACACCTCGAGCACCGTAAGTGTCAAGGTGGAAACAAAGACGCACTCAGGACGACAGCTTGGACCTTCCCACCGTTCTAAAGAGACCATGATATTACTTGTCTACATCATATTACTTATTAGCTTAGCAGACGCTCCGTATCAGTTCCAAGTGGCATTTGCTTACATCCTTTGATGTGTGTAGCAAGCAGTCTGGTTTCGTGTGGAGCAGCTAAGGTTGGCCTTCTGCTATTGTGACTTAATAAAGTACATTTTCTAGCCTTTGTGCGGAATCCACTAAAATATGTTTCGGAATAGTTAAAACACGTTAAATATAAAACAAATCATGACACTACTTTTAGTTGTTTACTATTATGTAATTCTATAACCATTTAACCTGAAGGTCTGTTAATCAGTAATTACGTAGGCACAAAACAGACTGAGAGGGAAACTGTATTTGCCAGAGAGCAACAATATCACTCTGTACTTTGCATATGTTGCATGAGTTTAATTTGAATAAATTAGCTTTGATATGCATTTGAGAATATACAGAAATAGGTTCAAGGAAAGTTGTTTGAAGACACAGTTGTGCAGCAAAACCCCTCAAACCCAAATCAGTCAAAGGTAACTAAATTCTACAAAGCATCAAACTTTGGCTGTGACGTCACCATCTGCAATAATGTCTAGATTATTTAAAACTAAGATACAGAGACTGAACAAGGAATACAGACACGTCATTAATCACCAAAACAGACAAACAAGCTGGTAACAGAGTGTAAAAAGAGAAGAGTTCTTGAGTTCACACATACAGTATGAAGACACAGAGGTCAGACTGAGCGACCAACGTGCCAACAAGAGACACACACATTGATGCACACTGATCACACGCATTAATGTGGGATAACACCCCCTCAAACCGCCTCATTCGAGCAGAAAATTATGCATTCACACACATGTGAGGAGACGCACATGTTTGCACAGATACGGTGGCTGCCCAGCTGCTACGGGCAATCAAGACGGAGCGTCGTGTTTCAGAGGCCCGATGACTCTGCTCATTCCTTCCTGGCCGAGCCTTCGCTCTGCGCCTCACATCCCTCCGATAAACAGGACAGCATGCCAACTTATCTTACCAAGCTGACTCCTCTCTCTACTACCTTCTATTTTACACAGGGCCCCAAACACACTAAGCTTCCGACTCTGCACCCTTACCCGCACCAGACAACCCCCCGCCACCCATACCGTCCCCCTACATGACACTCGAGGCTCTAAATCCCTCTTTCGTCCAACGCCGACTTCAGTCATTCCATCTGAACATTATCACTCATCAAAGCCTGCATTCCTGATCACTCACAAGCACAAAGTCTCTTTTTAGTATTTCCTTTTGCCTACACACACACACACACACACACACACACACACACACACACACACACATTTATTACCAATATCAGCTTCTCAGTGCCAACCTGTTCAGCCCTACATCTACTCCCCTCACACTACCTTGTGAGCCCTAGTTTCCCCTCTGCATCATCCCATTTCAAAACCCCCATTCTGGGAGCCGTGGGCCCCGCTGCCCTCAACCATGAGCCAACCTTAAAATACACATCCTGAGAATGGATGTGTTTCTCTGTGGCTTATGGGGATCATTTCCTGATTGCATTACATCACGCCGTTGCTGCTGAAGCCATCAAATGTCCTTTTTTAAAAACGCTCGGTCCCTCAGTTGAAAGCCTGCCAATCTCAAAAAAGTCCTCTCGAGGTGGTTGTTGCCTTGTTGCCCACGTCAGTTAGGTATATAATACAGTTTGACACCGTGTTAAGTTTTGTAGCCACATTTATCAGTGTGTGTTTCTGCAGGAGTGCAGTATTCAGTATCAGTCAAAAATACGACATCATTACGTCGTTAATACTGATGCATCAGTCTGTAAGCAGCATTTTACTGCTGTAGCTGGTTGCAGTGGAGCTACGTTACGTACATTAGATACACCCAGGTACTGTTGTCCAGTGGTTTCCAACCTATGGGTTGAGCACCTCCATAGGGAATTTTCCTGAAAGTTTCAGGAATCGATGTGTGAAAGGGTCTTTTGGTGGATCTGTTAACAGCTCAGACATCTGAAACATGGAGGCACAAGTGGTTGGGAACCACCGTGTGTTGTGTTTTCTAATCTTATTGCGTATTTTTAAGATCTTAATCTGTAACCGTATCAGTTAAATATAGAGCAGTAAAAAGTACAAGATTTCCCTCTGAAATGTAGTATAAAATGGTATAGCCATTTCAAGTAAAGTACTTCAAAATTGTACTTAGAGGTCTTGAGTCAGTCTACTTCATTTCTTACGACCACTGGTTTGATTTTAAGAGTCTATCTGAAGACAATCAGCTCATTACATGACCACGCTCGTTCAGTCATCGCGTGGACAGGTGGCAAACTGAGGAAGAGGGGGCCAATGTTAGATTTCAGAAGCCTTCCCCGACAGTAATATATATATCACCTTGCATGTCAGTGAAGGCCATGTGACCTGTGACATTCCAGTCGAGGATATAGACGGGGTAATGTAGACACCTCTTCGTTACACTAGCCGGCCGTGGAATGCGAATGCCAATATTCACCTCCGGAAACCAACCGAACCAGCTTTTGGCTTTTGTCACAAGGGCAGCGTGAGTTCATGCAGCGAGCGAGGTTGTGCTGTCTCCTCATGAACAGTGAAGAAGTTTGGATCGCTAGATTTCTGATTTGTTGAGTCTCGCTGGATAACTTAAAGATGAGCAGAAACTTTCCTCTAAAGGGAAGCTGTCCTGTTCTATAGCTGTGATTTTAACGTTTTATATGTTAGATTAAAGTCATCCTTGTTATAAGGAACCAATGTTTTAATCAATTTCAATGACTTTTCGACTCAACTCTGGTGTCCTGAAGGTGCTGAGGGTTCAAACGTCTCAGTTCCCTCATTATATGGCACTTACCAGCCCTGGAATGTGGTCAGGTTGTAAACAACAGATTTACAGAGCAAACAAGGGCTTTTATCCACACGTCCTTTGACATTTGCCATGCTCCTTTTCCCCCTGTTTTCTCACGGGGTCAAATCGCAACACTGCACTTCGCTCTCTCCCAGCTTGCTTCAACACCCTGTCACCCACCAGTTAACGTTGTATTTCCAGCCCCATATGCATTAAAACAGCCCTCTTCACCTGATCCTGCTTCCCACCATGTCATTGTATGTTTCCACCAGATGCAGTTTTGCTCTTGAAAATCGCCGCATGCTGAGTCGAAGCAGACTGAAAATGATCAGCATGTCCGTGGCCTCACTAACTGCTCAGGGTCAAGCCCCTTTCATGTCTTTATCAGATGTGTGCACAGTAGACTCAGTTGCATTATAGCTCTACATGCATTATGTTGCTGCTAAAAGGACAGCGGCTGTCATTCGCGGTATGCCTCTGTTGCTGCATACCGAGGAGCTGTGAAGACCTAGCGTAATCTCCCCGATGCAGCCAGATGGTCAGATGGCTAACGGAGATATATAGGCTTACTGAGTTATAAATCCACACTTTTATTAGAGGATGCGGCCAAACAATTTGTCTCTGGGTGAGCAAGGCCAAGTAAATGTTTCAGCACAGTCACTTTGGTCTCCTGGACGATGACAGCACAATACTGTGAGGTTAAGACACAATATGAGCCTTTAAGGGGCTAATAAACAGCCACATAGTCTTGGATCTAAACAAGCAGATGGCTAACAAAGTAAATTAGGTAATAATATCATCTTTGCTGTAGTCTAACGCAGCTTTCAAAACAGGTTTCTGCCATCTCAAACTGACCCATTTGGCCTTTGCGCTCGCTGCACAGAAATCTGAGTCGATTACATGTGGAAGCGATATGGAGAATATTCCATCCAGCTGGTGACGGACCAGGGGGAGCTATTATCATATTCGTAACACCAATCAAGTCCTTAAAAACACAGACGTCCACGGAGGAGCGTCTCATGTTCGAACCACCTAGTTACTAAAGAATATGCCGATGGGGGAAAACAACAGAACTGCACATCGAGCGCAGCTCCACTGAACCAATGAGATGGTGCATTTTGAGGGAAAAAGTTGGGCTTATCTTTAACCTTATTTCACCTTTTGAATACTCTGGAAAATACAGAGGCCAAGCCAAGCAGTCACATGGGCTCACTTGGTGAAAGAAACTCAAAACCAACACCTTCTGCGTCCAAGAACATGTGACGCGAGACACACAAACACTCTCAGGCAGAGAAGGACCACAGATACATCTTTTCACATTACGCACATCGAAAGCCACAGAAACGCGTATTTGATGCCATCGGCCGCATATGCAACGACACCAAAAGATTGTCTGGGGAGAAAGCAGCACAGACGAGATTCTCCATTCAAAATGTTTACGACAAATGATGCAAAGTGCAAACAAAACTCTGTATAAGAACTTAAAAACACCACCTGATGAGCCTCATCCACGTTGAGACTACACTGGCTCTCCTGCTGGGTCTCCACTATAGGAGCCCATCCTGTTACATAAGAGCTGCAGACCACCCTTGAAAGGATCTAACCTGACCAGCACTAGGTCTACGTGCTCCACTACGTCCAGATCTCTGCTGTGCCTGCTTGGAGCCAGGCTGTCTCTGTAGTTCCACACCTCTGATTTGAGCAACGTGGATTAACGGCAGAGAAATGTTTGCGTATGAGCATCCACAGCATCACAGTATCTTGCTCATCTGCCATGAAGACATGAACTAAAAATAACACTTTGGCCCCGGTGGGAGGAGGGAGAAGGCAGCGAAGCGTCCACGCTGGACATTACAGCCATGTGCCTCGAGGGAGATAATTCACCTGGCAGGTGAGGACATGGCGCTGTGGTGATGCTCATGCGCAGACTTCCCTCTCATACTGTAGATACTGACGCATATCAGCGCAGTAAAACACTCAACACCTCAACAACACACACACACTTGCTCGTGCACACACATTTAAAAACACTGCTGAGAAGCCATAAATCTCCCAATTCCAAATTTGACCTGAGCTCAGTTACAGGTTGGTGTTTATTATTAGACAAAGGCGCTCTTATTAAAACGCGTCTTTGCATTACATTTCTCCAGCAGTGCAAGAGAATAAAAAAAGATAAAGTAGCCATAATCATATTTTCTTACTTTTACTTCACATGAAGTCTGCTCTCCAAACAGCCGAGTGGTTCAACGTTAGAAAGCTGCAAGTTTAAATTCCACCAAAAGAGAGAGGAAGGGGAATTCAACCACTATACACAAGTCCACTCCATCCAGAGGAAGGAAAATAAGAGGAAATAAAAAGCAAACTCACGGCCAAACAGCCCCAAACCATCAATAATCATCAAAGCCATTCGGAACCTGCGAGTAAAACCACTTCAACCTGCAGCCTGACAGGAAACTTTGATATTCTGACTTTCATGCGGCTCATCTTGAGCCTCGTGGAAGACAGCAGAAAGCGGGAGGCCGGTTACCTTGCACGGTAAAGCAAATAATTCCACACAATTCAAAGAAACTGGGGGGGGAAAAAAAAAAAATCAAGTCCTCCGTCAAGCCCTCCGCTGCGGACGTAATTCTCCCCCTCTGGCAGCCAGCGCGGGGCTGCAGGACAGCTGTTGCTGACGCACTGGTGTCCTGCAGTGAAACCGGAGGAGTCGCTCCAGGTAGGATCAGATCAGACCTTTGACACTTCAGCAGCGGAAGCGCTCACCGTTCCCACACAGCTGGTTGCTCCTGCGCGCGTCTCCGTCCGCCGAGCGCGTTTCCAACCGCGCCGCAGCCCGCGGGGTGGTCCCGCTGCAGGCTGCGGGTCTCCGAGCGCACATTCCTGCAAGATCTGCTTCAGAAATCATTAGACCACACAGATTAATACGTGCAATAATTCTGTTATTGTTGTAATGACTGTTAGCGTGAAGCCCGGCGTGGACCCGGAGCTCATGATGTTCCATGAGGTACTTCTTTGCTCAGTCGTGTTTATTAATTCATGAATCGCTGATAACTCGTGTATAAGGTGTGAAACTTTACTAATTCATGCATAATTCAAATATTCATCGGTGCAGGTGTCTTGTTTGTTGTGTTTGTACAATATTGAATAAGATGCCAAAAGTTTGCCAGTGATACAGAAGAACAAAATACTGCCAAAAAAAAAAAAAAAAAGAGAGAGAGAAATGTGACACTCACTGATGAAGCTGCTTTTAAAATGTTTGGCAACTGAGGATTGAAGTAGTTTCCATTGTTGTGAGGTGATGAATTTGGCTTTTCTTGTTGTTCAGAAAGAAGTGGAGCGACATGAGGTGGACATGTGTGGAAGGGTGTCGGACTTCATGAGAGGTTTCTTCAGTGTTTGATGGTTTCTGATAAACAAGCCCGTTTATAAAATGTCCATCTAGAACTTAGACCACAGCCAAGGTCTTCACACAAAGCATTAAACCATTGTTTTATATCCCTCCAAAAGCAGTTGCTGATTCAACCATCAGAGGGCAGCACAATGATTTTCCATTTTCTATTTAGTCCTTTTATTCAAACATATCCTCGTTTGTTTGGTTGTTTTTGTTTCGCATATCTTGATATCTCCTATTTAGAATAACATATATATCTATATTGAAAATTTTGTGGATCCAGTATTAAAATATCAGTACTTCAGACACCTTCCTATGATTAGTTAAAGTGGAGACTGACTGCAGTCGTGTTCACAGGGCAGATAAGTCAGCCAAAAACTGCTTCAGGACTAATATCTCGTGTTGTGACTAGAAATCAGAGAAATAATCCACTTAGTGACATTAGAGTGTGTCTGTCAAAGATCCAACTGCAGCTTTTTTATTACATTTGGTCAAATAATCTCTGTATATGCAGTGGAAGGTCCAGGACTGCATCTGATTGGATGAGGCCTCCTGTCGACGTGAAGGCTATATTTGGCTGAAAGGTGCGTAGTATGATTATACAAGGAAAATGATATCTGTGATTACAAATGTTAACTGGGTGTCATCTGTTTCTTGGAAATGGAGCCCGCTGCAAATTTTCCCACCTTCTCCTCTCCCATGTAAGCAAACTGGCCCAGTTTGAGGACAGGCTGCATGTAGAATTACATTGAATATTGAAGAAATCTTGGTCACATCACTGAAGACAGCTATGATTATTAGATACAATATTTCATTTTCAGTAAAATTACCTCAGTCTTCGCTAATCGTCCTTATACAACCTAAAACAAAAAGATATTCAGTCTTTTCTCCCCTTAGGAGCTGTGATCAGGTTAAGGACTGTAGGATTATTTACTGTTTGCTCCTCAGATTCAGCCCTTAAAATAATGTCTAATAACTGAAAAACTCAGTTTCTTCCATGTGCAAGTTGTGTATTTCATTTTTATTTCAACTCCCGTGTCTCCTAAGTTTATTTGTCTCAATACCATTTTAGTTATTTATATTTGTTTTGTTTTTATTTACGTACATATAGTATTTCATGTACGTAATATTTTATATGTATGTAGTACGAGGAGTATTGTGTTTTTAAGTACCTCTTCTAAAGTGAGCAATATGAGAATACCAGACACTCATCACTACCGTTGTTTATTATGATTGTGATTATTATTACTACTACCACTAGTAGTAGTGATAGTAATAGTAGTAGTAATACTGATGGTAAGAGTAGCATCAACGGTGGTCGGAACCATTTACAGAGGGGAGCATTAATGACGTGACACCGTTGCCCAGGAGACACCACCGCTGCATCCGGACGCCGGGAGAAAAGGGTTTGTTTCGGGAGCGTCTTTAACTTAGTTTTGTTGTTAAATTAGTTGTTATATTCAGCTTACTGTACACAGTACAAATAAACAGTCACCGTGTAGTGAAACGTTTGTTTCTTTTAACGCCAACTGACGTACGAAGCCTACGTCACTTTAAAGTTGATTAAGTGGCCTTTCAGTAATAAAGGCAGAAAAGGAAAACATGGACTCTGAGTATTTGAAAAGACATCTGGGGAAATGTCTGGCGGAAGGACTCGCTGAAGTGGCCGAGCGGCGGCCTGGAAACCCCGTCCTGTACCTCGCTCACTGGCTCCACAAGTACAACTCGAACATGGAGTCCGAGGCGGAGGTGAGCTGCTGTGCTGCGCTCACGCCAGTAGGTGGCGGCATTACACAAAATAACGTGTGTTACAGTGCAGCGTCACCCCGTAGACTGCGATGGCATACTTCAAAAGATGTAAAGATAGTGGAGCGTTTAGCTGCCAAATATCCAGATTTTCCTTGTTTCAACTGCCTCCAAGTAGCATAAAAGCCAATAAATGCATTTTAAGCATATTTTGTTAATACTGCTTACATATTTAAGCCAAGTTTGAATGCATTGCACTTGCTTATAGTGCAGTATTGATACATTTACTAGTAATGGATTCAGATCCTTTTTGTCCCATTAGCTACAGCATATCTTGTGAATGCAGTGCTGTAGTAGAGATATTGATATTGGAAAGCATGACCCCACCCGCAATGAGATGACTAACCCCTGGAAAACACTGGTGCTAGATTAAGCTACGTCCTCCTACACCTGCGCTGCCACTACCACTGACTCAAAGCCCTGATCTTTGAGAACTGCAGTAAAGGATGACAGAGACTTAGACAGTCTAAGCTCCTCAGGCTGAGTGCTTTAAAGCTAAAAAGCTAATCGAGGCTGTCTGTGACAGCAGAAACACAGTCACCTGCTAACAGAGCTGAAAGGTCAGAGGGTCAAACCCTTCACAAGCCTTAAAATGTGTCCTAGTATGGTCGGGTTTTTTTGGAGTCACAGTCACAAGCCTTGTTGTTGTGTTGAACTTGTTTTTATCTGCAGAAAAAGGCCAGCTTGGCAGTGCTGGAGCAGGAGCAGGCCAGAGCCAGAGAGGAGGCGTTGCACCGGGAGAAGCTGAAGGAGGAGGAGCGAAAGATCAGTGAGGCCCTGGAAGAGTGTAAAAACGTACGTTGTGTGACAGAATCCCTGAAGCTTGTGTGTTTTAACTTCCAAGTCTGGTTACAAAGAGTTAAAGTAATGTGTTAAAGTGTTTTTTTATACCTAACATGACATTTTGAGTAAAATACTTCAAGAGCATATCAGCATCACCACATCATCAGATCTCCGAGGAGGAGCCTGCGGGGTCTGATGAGCCCACGGCAGCCACAGCAGGAGCTGCTGAGGACAGCCGGGCTGTGACAGACGAGGAACCAAACATCACCGATCCTGAAAACCAGCCGAGCACAGACGAGCGCCAGGCCGAAGCTCCGGGAAATGACGCCGAACCAGAGGTGATGAGAAGTAGATCTCAAATCTGGGTGCTGCCTCCTCGTATGGCGTGGAAACATCCATCAAATGATTTCAAATGGTTTAAGGAGATGGTGTGTCTGCCAGGTGAAGGTTACAGATACTGAAACCAGTCCAGAGTCCACAGAGGGGAAGCCTTTGGAGGCCAGCAGCTCTTCCCTCTCTGAGGCCCTCAGCGCCGAGGTCAAAGAGGAGTCTACAGACACGCCTGTGGAAAAAACCGAAGTGGAGCCGAGAGGCGATGAAGCAGGGGAGAAAACAGAGGTGGAGCCAAGCGACGACCACGTGGAAGAAAAGACGGCAAGCAGCAATCAAATAGACGAGAAGGACGTTGACCAAGACGAGGACAAGGCGGTGAGACACTTCAGCACAAAAAGAACAAGTCAAACACCGTGAGAGCAGCTGGCAGCACATCTGCTTATGTTTCACTGTGATGCTGAAATGGTTCAAAATTCTTCTTATTCTCTCACAACTGCTCTGCAGGTGGTTGATCAAGCTGACGCTGCCGACTCTGAGCAGACTGAAGCGTTGCATTCGACCCCCGACCGAGACGCCGACGACTCAAAAACAGACAAAACCAACGAGGAGCAAGACAAACAAAGCCCTCGTTCTCCGGACGGTCAACGCACAGAGGAGGTGATGCTGCTGAAGTACAGCTGACACCAAGCTGATTTAGGTTGCATGAGGATTTAGGCAGCCGTGTGTACAGACTGAGGATGCAAGAGGTGCAGGGAAAAGAGAGAGAGGACAATGGATAGATGAAGAGAGCAGGAAGGAGGATTTAAAAAGGGAGCTGAAGACAGGTGAAACGTTTGAGGCTGAGTGACGACAGGAGTTCGTTCAGGTTAAGCGCAGACAGGCAGGAGCTGAAGGAAGGCAGATCTCATCTACTAACTTTCACACCGTTTCACAAGCAGGTCGATGAAGATGAGGCCGGTCAGTTGGAGTCAGCCTCGGCCCCACAGAGTGAAGGTCTCAAACCAGAGGAGACGCTTTCACCTGAAGAGCAGACGACTGAAACTCAGCCGCAGAAATCAGCTTCTCCACCTCTGCCCGATCAGGAAAAGGTGGCTGAATGTTTATGTCTCATTCTTTACTGACACAGCAGATAAGTCAGAACGAGGCCAGAGGAGGCAGCAGTGTTGAGTCTAAAACAGCAGCAGAAGACGTTCAGCCAGAGGGAAGACTTGAAAATCTAGAGATAACAAAAGCAAAGATTTGTTTAATGCTTAACCAAAACTGTCCTGACAACCTCGTCTCAGGGGGCAGACGGGCAGCACGCCGCTGAGACCCCTGACCGCTCGGCTCCGGCTGGCAGCGATGTGACGGTAGAGGAGACAGTGCCGAGTGAGAGACCAGAGGCTTCACAAGGGGGACCTGAAAACTCTGCCCCTGACACACAAGACCCCCAGGAGAAGGCAGACCCCGAAGGCCGAGCGGCAGTAAGAGAGACACACAGGCAGCAGAGCCCGGACTGAACTGATCCCAGTTCAGATCATTTGCATTTCAGTGGTGAATCAGATGTGACTGAGCTCTGTTGTTTTTCAGGAAGAAGAAAAAGAGGCAGACCAGATGTGACCCTCCACTGATCCAACATGAAGTTTAAAGGATTTTATAACACACGTTTGGTGGATAGCTTATGTGCAAATCTAGAATATGAAAGTGTTAACTGAAAATAAACAATTAGCGCCAGTAACAGTTTATTTGTTCTGTTTATCTCAGCATCCTGTGCCTGAACTGTTCAGTGAGTAAACTTCCTGCAACATGCATTCAGTCTCATAAATCCTCTTTGCTTCAGTTTTCATTGTGTAAGCCTGCAACGTTTCTGATATTTTGGCCGATGACGTCGCGCTCCTCAGTGACCTTTGCACTGGAGGAGGAGGAGGAGGAGGAGGAGGAGGAAGGCCCGCGCTGGCGCGTCATGACCGCGCGGTGGACTCGGCGCTTCGGTGTGTGCAGGCGTGTCCTCGCTGCAGACTGGATGACGGCGCCGCTGATCAAACGCAGCTGCGTGTGATCAAGGCGTATGATCAGTATCTGGGTGCAGAGGAGGGCAGGGGGACTTCGGCTGGACTTTAAATGCGCTGGTAGCCGCGGTGCAGTCACAGGAGCTGTTGCTCTCATGGTGGAAACTAAGATGCGTTAAAGCGAAGAGAGAAAGGAGAAATGGCACTGGAGCTCATAGCCAACGCGGCGGCCAGCATCGGCGGCCTCTTGACAGGTGTTATGAATTTTTTCACTGATATGCTGCTGACACCACCCCTGAAGGCCACTCTCAACCACCTGGAGGAGACAGAACTGAAAACTCTGAAGGGAGGTAAGTCACAGTTTGGATGTGAGTGCGCTGAAAGAGTTTATTGTTTAGCTGGAATCCGCTCTGCGTTCAGGCTGTTGCTCAACTCTTTCACCCTCTTTTTCACCCTCCTTTCGTCGCTCAGAAACAAGGATCTTTAAAGCTAAATCTCTGTGGGAGAAGTCTGGAGCTGTCATCATGGCAGTGCGCCGACCTGGATGATTTTTGTGCAGAGAGGTAATGACAGCACAGCCCAGTG
Organism: Chaetodon auriga; assembly: GCF_051107435.1. Taxonomy (NCBI): domain Eukaryota; kingdom Metazoa; phylum Chordata; class Actinopteri; order Chaetodontiformes; family Chaetodontidae; genus Chaetodon; species Chaetodon auriga. The sequence goes on from NC_135093.1 coordinate 4,016,222, forward strand.
TCTGAGAGAGCCATCAGCGCTCTTATTAAGAATCAGAGTGTCTGTGAAATGAGTCACTGGCCTCATTAGAGGGGATTTTTAACCCTTTAACATCCCTTTTTCCACATTGTCTCATAGATATTCTGTGCTGAAGCTACTGTAACAATGACCCCAAGCTCCATCCTCACTGTATAAACATTCACGCACAATCCATCCTGGCATATTTGGAAGCCTCGGATCTCCACTACAGTTCAGTATTAAGTTCTGTGGGGCTGTCGAGTCCCATGAAAGACATACGGCCACCACAGAACAGAAATATAGCTCAGGAGCCCGTCTGTGCATAACAGTGCAGCACCTACACATAAGGCCAATAAAATAGGCAATGCATGTGAAATTAAGTCCTCAGAAATAACTGTTGCACGCGAAACAAAGCCTTCACAGTTATGTAAAAACTACAACTAAGAGCATAAACGTTTGGAAGTGTTTGACTGGATTAGGCCTGGGATTGATTTACTGGTTAACGTGTGCAGTTCCTTTTGTATTTTACAATGGCAGATTTATAGGTTTTTGTTCATGTGACTGTCGTCTTTGGCTGCAGGAGGCTGCAGAGCTGTCCTCTCTGAAGCCCCAGCTGGACGAGCTCGGGGTCCCGCTGTACGCCGTGGTGAAGGAGGACGTCGGCACCGAGGTCCAGAACTTCAGAACGTACTTCAAGGGGGAGATTTTCTTGGATGAGAAGGTTGTTTTCTTTAATGAATGAGTGTATTGTGTGGTCAGTTTCCCCCTGATACTGGTCTTTCCCATCTTCAAACCAGATGCAGCCAGTTTTTCAGCTTCTTATGAACACACTGAAGTCATTGAGGATCTGTGTGAAATCAGTTTAGGTCTACATGAGTGATTCGAGGCCTCTGGTTTGTCCGCTTGCTTTGCAGAGGCGGTTTTATGGGCCCCGTGAGCGGAAGATGGGTCTCCTGGCGTTCTTGCGTGTCGGGGTGTGGATGAACGGCCTGAGGGCCTTTAAGAACGGCTTCATGGGAAACGTTTTGGGAGAGGGGTTTGTCCTTGGCGGGGTCTTCGTCATTGGACAAGGAGAGCAGGTAAAACATCTACGGCTGAGATGGCCGCAGTTATTCCAACAGGCACAACCAGTTGCAATAATAAAATTCACATCGAAGAGGAGGAAAAAAAAAAACCACACTTGGATCTGTTTTGATGTACTTTTAAAACCCCTCTTTGTTGTTATTGTCCCACAGGGAGTTCTTCTGGAGCACAGAGAGATTGAATTTGGAGATAAAGTCAACATTGGAGACGTCATCCGAGCTGCCAGAAGAATATCACAAGAACTTCTGCCGTTAGAGGGCAAATAGTGCCCCTGATCAGAATCTCACATCTGTAAAATGTGGAGCAGTTAATCACCTCCATGATCCTTTCAGAGCACGGAGGAAGTTTAGAACCGTTTAATGACGTGCAGATATAAAAATGATTTGTAAAAGCACATTATATGAGTGAGTTTGTTGGTGTACTGGTCTCTGGGAAAACCTGAAGCATTTGGCAGTGTGACTGTGCAGTGGGAGGCTCTGAGTGTGTTAGTGATGGTCTGTCTTTAAACTCGAGAGAGGAAGCAGACCTGATGTGTAACGCTCACCTTCCTGTGTTCCCCTGTGATACTGCTGTTATCTTTGGAGCCAAGAGCCTGTGACCTTTCACCAATAAAACACAGTTATGCTCTGAAGTTTGTCTTTTTTTATTTACTCCCTCGCTCGGAAGAAGTTGTTCGGATGCTGGACGTCCTGAGATGAAAGTTATGAGTTCCACTGGGTGGAGGGTGGGGCTGTTTTTCAGAGCCAACATCCCCGTCTGCTTCCACCTCTGAAAGCTCCGTCCCATCCACACTAAACCAGCCTCTGTCTGCTGTCTTTGCACCGCAGCGACTGGACCAGACAGTCTGGATGCTTTTCCATGAAACAGGTCGGTGTGGCTTTGCTTTAAGTAGTATTTAATAGAAGCTCATTCAGGGCGTTTTATGCAGGATGGCGTTGATACTTTATGCTGAAGCTTCAGCTGCTTCACCCACAAGTCTGCTTCAATTTCCTTTTTTAAAACCAAATCTACTGAACGTGACTGCCGACAAGCTTCTTTATCAAGCAAGTTTGAAAAGTAAAGGTTATTTATCTGCTGTTTCCTGTAATGTTTGAGTTCATTATACAGCATGTTTGTATCTAAGTGCTGTTGCCGCAGAGGACGGCTGCATGCAGCTGATAAAGTTGATCCATGCATGAAGGGTGTAGTCCTTCAAATAGAGAATGTACTTAATGTTCTAACCCCTTTAATACACCTCATTTTAATACTTAAAGATATGATGTATGACATTGTGAATACTGATTAAAAACAACAGAACAGCCACCGAACTGAAGTTATTTTCTCTGCTCTCTCCAGCGACGTCCTTCGTCCTGAGGGGGGAGCTGTTTAATATGTGGTATGTGGCTCTGGCAGTTGTGGCCTCACTGCTGGTTGCAGTGGTCCTCGCCAACACTGACTTATTTCTAACTAAGTCACCCCCGGCCTCTCTGGAGGAACTGGGTGCCGCTGATCTGCAGACAACAACAGGAGGTGAACGAAATGGAAATATGTGTTTCACCACATGGTCCACTCAAGAGCTGTTCTGGAAGCTTTTATGCCGTGACTTTATGTTTTTCTGAGCGCTTTAAAGGACTTTTCACACACGTGAAGCTTCGTCCTTGAAGTTCTCAGTAAAAACACAAAAACTGGGAAAACTCACCCTGCTGATGGAGACCAGGGGGCATGATGGAAAGCTACTGAACAGCTGCTTGTGATGAGATTGTTTACTCTGCCTTTATTCTGTTTTTTCCATGCAAAATTCACATTTCCATCAAAGGAAAGGAGTCAAACTTTGTGCGTTTTGTGTGATTCTGCAGATGGGAAGACAGTGAAAGGCCGGACTCTGTGGGAGAGACGTGGAGCAGTGGTTCTGGCTGTGAGGCGTCCTGGATGAGCCTTGTGCAGAGAGGTACATGTGTACCTGTACATGTGTATATATTGAGTATTGTTCAGGTAACAGTGACGCAGTGCACTTTCATGTGTCGGTTGAGGTGCTTTGAAGTAAAAAGGCATCATAGAGGATATTTTAGCAGCTGTAGAAAAGTAAAAACAGGATACATCTGTCTCTTAAATGTCGGCCATTGTTTTTCTGTCAACACCAGACAGCCGGCAGTGATGATGCGTCACTGATGATGGTGGCCAGCCATTGCTCTAGTTTGGTGTCTGTACCAGAAATATGAGGCGTGACCAGCAGCGACTGACAGTCCCGCCGCGTTGGTGTCTTTCATCTCTCCTCAGGAGGCTGCAGAGCTGTCCTCTCTGAAGCCCCAGCTGGACGAGCTCGGGGTCCCGCTGTACGCCGTGGTGAAGGAGGACGTCGGCGCCGAGGTCCAGAACTTCAGGCCATACTTCAATGGGGAGATCTTTGTGGATCACAAGGTATTTGTACACAGAGTGTGACGTGGATTTATAAACGAAAACATGTGTTTCCTCTCAGTTTCTGCTCTCTTCCCCTTTTCCTTCCATTGCAGCGAGTTTTCTACGGCCCTAAAGACAGAAGGATGGGTCTGGGTCTTGGTCTTGTTCGTCTGGGTGTTCTTCAAAACCTGGTCCATGCCCAGAGGAAAGGCTACCAGGGCAACAAAGATGGAGAGGGTTTCATTCTTGGAGGCTTGTATGTCATTGGAATAGAAACACAGGTAATACAGAAGGCCATTATTTGCAATTCATACTCATTTATGACTTCACTGATCCACATTTGCTTCCCCTCTTCGTCAGGGTGTGCTGCTGGAGCACAGGGAGAAGGAGTTTGGAGACAAAGCTGACCTTTGTTCCATCCTGGAGGCAGCAAGGAAAATTAATAAAAGCCAATAAAGTGAAGAGTATTGGGATGTGAGCTGATGTTTCACTGCTGCTGTGCTGGTAATGCTGGTTTGTTCATGATGGTCTGTGTCTAAACCCCTGAGGATGCAGACCTGATGCTGAAAATCCAACTCAAACCACAATAAAGACGCTAAAAGCTTTAATTAAGACGGATTTATTGGAGTCACCTGTCTTTTCATGAGTGTGTTGCACTGAAATGTCGCACTGTTGTCCTGAATTTACTGTCAGTTGATTGGCATCTTTATTGTCCAATCAAATACTCCTAATTAAGTACAATCCAGCCAATCGTCATGGATCAGGGGCGGGGCTTCTTCCGCAGAGAAACGTCCCAGCCAGGTGCGCTGGATCGTTTTGCACAACATGGACTCAGGTAGACCCGCGAGCCCGCTTAGTTTTATTAACGTGGAAATTATGGGATGAATTTAACTCGTTTTGCTGTCACCTGTCGGTTCGCTGTCAGTGTCTGTTGTCTGTCAGTGTTTGAGCAGGACACATGAGAAGAGCCGCCGTGTCTGAACGCTGAAGCGGAAAATGTTTGGTAAGTTTTTTTTTTTTTTTTTTTTTGGTGCTTTTTTTTGTCACATTGTGCTGAAAGTCTACAGGTGTTAACACGAGTGTCAGATATTTTAGCAGAACAATGGCTGTAAGTTAAAATACGAAAACAGCCATTTAAACCCTTCGATAAATACACGTCAAATGTCGCTTTTTGACGCCGCCGCGCACTTTGCGCACTTTTTAGCACCGCTGAAGCTCCGCGAGACGTTTGGGGAACCCCGAGGTGACGACATGAGGACACACGGTTAGCACGGGTTAAGTTTAGTGACATGTTACCATGGCATCCAGACCATGTGACACCCTGACTCTAAGTGGGTCAAGTCCGAGCTAAATAAACCAATTAAATCCTGTTTCCAAGCTCACCTGCAGACAAATACCGTGTATTTGTTGGACTTCTGGTCCTGGTCTAATGTCCTGAATGAGAAGATGTCAGACTGAATGCACGCTCTGGTATTTCATGTGTCTCACTGCTGTGTTTGTGTGTTGAGACTCAGACAGGTGAGAGCGATGCAACATGGGCAGGAATGGACCAAAGAGTCGGCCGTCATGTCCCAGAGCTGCCTGCGTCTGTGAGTTGGATCATTAAAAAAAAAAAAAGAAAAGAAAATGCACGCATGTGTTCAACGTGCATTTCTCTGAACGTGCTCCAGTCTCAGCCATGGGCTCCCCCTTCCCTCTGCTGTGTGCTGCCGTAGGCTCCTCCACCCGGAGCTGAGCCCCCGGTGGAGCGTGTGTGAAAGGGGACCCTGCCAGCCTCCATGGCTCACTCGTCAGACCCGTCCCGCAGGGAGAAGACCCCCGGGACCCAAGGGTCACACACGGCTACGCGCAACCTCTTGCGGAAGAAGGAGCAGCAGCAGCAGCGGCGGCGTGGAATCCGATCCTCCTCGCCCATGGGCCGGGTCATCCTCATCAACTCTCCCGTGGATGGTGAGGAGCGTTCGGCTGCTGAGCATATTACAGTCTACAGTCTGCTGCATGAGTGCTGCATTTTACTGACCCGATCGCTGGCTCTCAGTCCTACACACGACATCTTTATACGCACGTCTCAGACTCTAACAGTCAATGAGAAAAGCAATGTATCATTAGATTACATTAGAAACAGCATAGGAAATACTACTGCTGTCTTATGAACACGCTAACCTCATCTTACCTGATACTTTATGAGAGAGAAATGTAAATAAAAGCATACATTAAACAGGAGTTAGTGTTTTAAACTCCGATGAGTAGCTGCAGCTTTGCTCTCAATCACTGCTCCTCGATAACCTTTGTGGAAGTTTTGCTCTTTCAGATATGTGCATCTGCGATGTTTGTAGGCGGCGATGACAGCGAGGACCTGCACACGATCACGGTGGATAAAAGCGTGGACGGAAAGCTCGGCTTCAGCGTGCGCGGAGGCTCAGAGCACGGCCTCAGCATCTTTGTCAGCAAGGTGGAGGACAACAGCACCGCAGGTAGACGTGGTCGTCCCACTCTGTGGAACAACGTGGTGTCGTGATGTAACCGCGGTGGCTCCTGTGACGGTGTTCTGTGTGTTTGCTCTCAGAGGACGCCGGCCTGCTCGTAGGCGATAAACTGGTGGAGGTGAACGGCATCAGCCTGGAGAGCATCACGATGAGCAGCGCCGTGAAGGTCCTGACGGGCAACAACAGGCTGAGGATGGTGGTGAGACGTGTGGGCAAAGTCCCCGGCATCCGCTACTCCAAGGAGAAGACGACCTGGTGAGAAAGAACAATTCCCGCTGACGTTGACTCGGGTTGTCACAAAAATATCAAGCTCTGACCAGCTGGGAAATCCTCCAGGGTGGACCTGATACACAGGCGGATGGTGGTGGAGGAGAGCGGACAGACGCCGTCGGAGAGCAGCTCGGGCAGCGCCCTCCAAAGGATCGTCCACCTCTACACCACCTCAGACGACTACTGCCTGGGCTTCAACATCCGCGGGGGAAAGGAGTTTGGTCTGGGCATCTACGTCTCCAAGTAGGAAAAGAAAACACGCGTCTTCATAAATGATCCTCTGACGTCTTTTATCGAGCTGCTGAACCGATCCTGTCCTCCTGTTTCAGACTGGATCCTGGCGGTCTGGCTGAGCAGAATGGGATAAAGATGGGGGACCAGATCCTGGCTGCCAACGGAGTGAGCTTCGAGGACATCAGCCACAGTAACGCCGTGGAGGTGCTGAAGAGCCACACGCATGTCATGCTGACCATCAAGGTGAGAGCGGAGAGGAGCAGCGAGCAGGACGTGAATCGGCCTCGAACCACCCACTGATGATTTATTGTCCCATTAGTTTCCTTATTTGCCTCGTTTTTAGGGAATTTTGGTGTAACTAAATATCTGAAGAAGCTTTGTGTGGAATCATGAGCTGACACAAATCTCTTTTATTTAAAATGAGCCAGTTTCAGCCTCCAGGACACGTGTGTGGTGTCACAGAAACGGCTTCTTTTTGCCAGTTTTTCCAGTCTGGTAGAAAAATAACTGAAACCTCAGCGTCCATGAAGGTAAAGGTGTGTTCGCTCAGCTGAACGTGTGGATGCTGACGAGGGTTCGTATCACGTTTCATATCCACTCTTTATTAGAAAGCATGTCGCATCTTTCGCGACCTGACGTGCATTAACTCTGACCCGTTTCCTACCTTTCATCTTTAATTCCCTCACACACACAAAACCGAGTACAAACCGGCCGAGTCGCGTCGCCGCACAGCGGATATGTGATGCAGGGCCGACAGCTGGCACGCAGTCGTAATATTCCTCACTCACTTTACCGGTCGGAGCTTGGGTTTCGCTCCAGGCCGTGTGCATTATTCACCAGGCGGCCGGGATCAGGTGCCGATCAAAGCTTAGAGCCGTGTTTTGCCTCAGGATGCCTCGCTTTCGCCCCAGGAAGCGTCGCGGCGATCAGAGGTTACTAGAAAGTCAAGAAGGGAAACATGTTTCTGTTTGAAGAGGTGTGTGTGTGTGTGTGTGTGGTTTTGGCTCTGTGCTCTTCTAGGGTTACTCTTTATCAAATATAGCCATCCCATAAAAGTTTCAAGCTCTCTACTGTATCTCATTTGCATATCTGTGGTCATATCTTGACAGGAAGCAGGACGATACCCTGCTTATAAGGAGATGGTGGCAGAATACCGGTGGCTCAATAAGCGTACGTATCAGGTGTCACGTGAGCCTTTCCGCGTGTGTTTTTGTCCGTGAAGCTGTAAATAACGAAACCCTCGCTGATAAGCTCAGATGCGTTTGAGTGAGACGATCTTGTGCTCTTCCTCAGTGGCCAACGGCGCTCAGAAGTCTTCCTCCCAGGGTTCAGAGTCCAACTCCTCGGCCTCCTCTCTGTCGTCTGGGACGCCGGTCAGCTCTCTCAGCGGCCTGTCGCAGGTCATGTTCCCTCCCAGCCTGCCGTTCGCTTCAGACATGGTGGATGTTTGCATCTCGACCGAGGACCAGAGGTCAGCTTGTTCAGCGTCACTTCAGAGATACTACAGTGGTGTTTTTCGTAGAACTTTTCCTCGCAGATGCACAGATAGAACAGGTGCGTGTGTACACTCACAGACCAGACATGATCGTGGTAGTTTACTCTCCAGGTCTGAGTCGCAGCGAACCGAGACCGCCATCCAGACGGACCTCCCCTCCCAGAGGACGGGCGCAGACACCACTCGCAGCCTGGGACGGACCACGCTGCTCAGAGACACGGCCATCCGTGCAGAGGAGGCCAGAGGGAGGAAGGAGTCCCCCAAGACGGCCGTGCTGCTGGCCCTCGGCAGACCGAGCCGACCAATCAGCAGGTCCCAGAGTCAGGTCACCGTGGCAGGTGAGAGGCGAGGAGAGATGAGGAGTTCATCTACAGGTCGGACCGCACAAGTGACCGACTGTCACTATCCAATCACAGAGATCAAGCAGAAGAAGGAGAAGAAGCAGAAAGGGAAGGACGCGGAGGAGAAGAGCACCCTGCAGCGCTCCAAGACCCTCGTCAACCTGCTGTTCAGGGGCGGACGCAAGAGGGACGCCTCCAGGGGGCGCTCCAAGTCCCCGTCCACAGACCAGGCTGGTAAAGGTAGACGCTAAAGATGTTTTATCCAGCGATTTTCTGCACGACCCTGACGACAGACACAACAGACAGGTGTTTAAGGTCCAGTGGACACCCATCGTTTGACCCTCCTCCTGTTTTCAGAGGGACGACACGTCAGCGCGATGCCACATGCAGAGATGCTGGGAGTGGTGGAGGACATGGCCCGCAGGCTGCTGACGGAGGAGGAGGTGGCTGCTGTGATGAAGACGTGCCGAAGGGTAGGACGCTGAGACGTTTCCAGTGTTTACCCCGTCCTGTGTCACTGAGTGGTTGATTGTTTTTGTCCTAACAGTACGTCGCAGAGCGGTCGGTGGAGAACCTGATGCGCCACCTGCTGGTCGTGCTGGACACACCTGAAAAGCTGCTGCTGCTGAGGGAAGTCAGGTCAGGAGAGCAATTTCTTCTCAGGCCTTTTTCTCCTTCTACTCCTCCTCAGTTCACAGAGAAGCATTTGAAAATGTACAAACACAACTGAAACAATTAACGAGTTAATGGACAACTACTCTGATAGTCATTAGTCTTTTTTTATGATTTCAGCTTTAATAAATGTGAAGATTTGCTGCTTTTCCTTTTAACCATTTTAATTTATTTTTCATAATTCTGGGCTTTGGACTGCCTGCGTGGTATAAACGGTGCTACCACAAATAAATGCCGTCAGAAGGGGATGAAGTATTTTTCAGGATAATCTCAACTCCAGATATTGAGACACTGAGGACTAATTAAAAGTGTTTATTGATCAGTGTTTTCCTGTTTGTCAGGATGCTGCTTCCTCCTCCTGACCTGAGCGTGTTCAATAACACGGTGACCCCCATCGAAGTCGAGGCCTACGACATCCTCAAGTATCGCTCAGGTGCGTCTGATGCTCGCTGAACGTCGACGTGTGTGTGATGTGATGTTCACAGTAATCAGCTCTGAACAGTCGTAGTGACGCTCTGCTCTCTCTCCTCTGCACCGCAGTCCGAACTCCTCCTCTTCGCTCTCCCACATCTGGTCGAGCGCCCAAACGGCGCCTCATCACTCCGATCCCGGGTCAGTACCTGTTCGTTATTTTAACCTTAATATGCTCTGACAAACAGATCTGGGATTGTCCGTTGATTTTGACTCCTGATGGGTATTTTTATTGTTATCATGCATATCGCTTTGTTTGTTTTTGTTTTTTAACCAGTTCAAAGATGCTGATCCGTCCTGTGTTTTCCCTCCAGATTACAGAGGAGGCTTTGAGCTCCACGCTGCTGAGGAGGTGGAGAAGGAGAGCCACCTACTGGAAGAACTGGAGAAGCTCAGTCTGTCAGGGCCCAGGGGGTCCCGGACGAGGCTCCACACCTCCTCCTCCTTCACCCCACTGCTGGACATACCGGTGGACGGCTATAACGCGGAGTCCAGAGACCTCAGGCCCCCCTCCGCCAGCGCCGCGCTCCCCAACTGGCTGCTGGCCCGGAGCGATGACCCCCGCCCTCCTCTCCGGACGGACATCGGCACGATTCGCTCCGTCCACTTTGACGAAGTTTCTCTGCACTCGGCTTCGGACAGAGGAGGAGCGGCGTTCAGGAACGGCCACTCCCAAAGCCAAAAGGAGAGAAGCGGAGGCAGGAGCCAAGACGGTGTGTTCACGCTGCAGAGTGCCGCTCGCAGGACTCGGCCTCTGTTGTCGCAGGTGTTCGGTCCAGGTCCAGGTGAGCAGGTGGGGACGGAGCAGACGAACGGACATCAGGCTCCATCAGAGAACGGAGTGGACGGCTCCGAGCCCGAACACGAGTTCAAGCTCAAAACCGTCAGCATCTCCAAGACCAAACAGTCACTCGGTAAATGTGCTCGATCAGGTCTGATTTTACACTTTGTCATCATTTAAAGATCATTAAACACTGTGGGATTAAAGTTTTCCAAAACCTGCTGGTTTGCAGTAACCAGCGCTGCAGGAACACAAATCTAAAGCCATGACTGACCGCCGCTCGTGTTGTTTCCTCGCTCCAGGCATCAGTATATCCGGCGGGATGGAGTCGAAGGTTCAGCCGGTGGTGAAGATCGAGAAGATCTTTCCTGGAGGAGCTGCCTCCACCTGCGAAGTGCTCAAGGTGAGACGAGTCACCGGGACCTTTTTAACAGAACATAATTTACACTTCACACAGGACGACGGAGAACCAGTGGAATTTATTATCATTTCTCATTTAGTTGCTGATAATTAATTAGTTTAATGCAGGGGGATTAACTCATTAAAACTGATGAAGTCATTTAATTTTTTGTATTTGCCAATTACTGGATGATGAGCTTCTTACTGCAGCGGTGACTGTGTGCTGCAGGGCTGATGCCCTCAATCACATGAAAAACCGTTTTAAAACTACCATCACTGCCTTTGACGAGAAAGTTCATATTTCAGGCTTTTGTAAACTCAAACTTCTTAATCCCTTTTTTCAGTAAGACTAAATTCAGTGTACTTCATACCTGCAGAGACCCTGTGGACACACAGAAGTGGAGACTGTTTGAGTGTTTGTCCCTTAATGTCTTCGTACTGTGTCTCGTGTCCTCAGGCTGGATTTGAGTTGGTGTCTGTGGACGGACTGTCCCTGCAGGGAGTCACCCATCAGCATGCTGTGGACGTCATCCGAAAAGCCTTCAGCAACAAGGCCAAAGACCCCATGGTGTTTGTGGTCAAAGTCCCCAAAAACCTTTGAAAGCAGACTTTCGGACAAATGTCCCGCGACTGGCAGCCTGTGGGACGGGCTGACGTGCTCTGAGGTCAGGTACGTAACTTTGCCATTCATGTTAAAGACTGTTAAAGTTAGGTGATGACGTGGACTCTGGCAGATCACAGGACTTGAGGATTAAGAACATGGATGAATATTAAGTCAACGCAGATGCAGCAAAAGACAGAAAAAGAACTCTGTGTCGTCAAAGCCTGAAATCATGCATCAATGGTGCTCCTGATCGCTTCATATGTCACTTTATCACAACCCAGGAGCCAACGCCCGTCAAGAACACGCTCCTATTTTTACCTTTTGTGTCGTATTAACATCCAGTCTCCTAAAATTCGTGTCATGGATCAGCAGTGAACGTCGATGCTTCTGATGACAAACTGAGTGCCTTTAAAAGCCGCACAGACGTCTGACTCCATGTGAAGTTGGCTTGCAGTCTAGATGTTGGCCTGCAGGGGGCAGATATGAGCTGCACATGAACATTTCTGCTCCTGGCAGCAGCCGAAGGAAACCCTAAACCTTAAAACATCACCTGAACGTAGACAAGAGGACTGTAGGATGATCCAGGTTGCCATTTCCTGGTGGAAACCGACAAAAATGAACTTAAACTCTTTATTTCTGCAAAAACTCTGATGTCGCATTGAAGTTTCTAGAATTTGGTGCAACAGTACAATTAAGGTGAGAAAATGCATCGAATGTACCACAAACACGCTATTAAATTTTGTCTTTTTTTAATTAAAAACGTAGTAGGTTTGTTCAAGAAATGTACAGCATGAAAATATACATTTAATGTCTTCATACAAATATTGTGGATTATAAAATTACACTGAGGAACCAGAACAAACATCCACACACACATAATATACAGGCGTCGGATCTGCAGGGACAAAACATCATGTGCGACATTGCTTTGGTCTATTCACAGTGGCTATGCTTTTATTTTCTGAGATGGACAGACATCTCTGGAAGAAGACTCAATGATCGGACAGGATTATTTACAGAGGATCAATCAGCAGTAGAAGAGGAACAAAACCAAGTAGATGCGCATGAAAAACAGGCCCTGCAGTGGAAAAACACGCTGCGGTCCGAGCAGTTTACACCAAAACACCGAGTGCATGATTTCCCTTCAAAATAAAATGTCAGCAGTCGAACTCCAGTCACCTCTTACCAGATACAAGAGCCATCGTTTGTGTGCTTTAGAGCTGTGTCGATGAACTAATGGGTCAGATTATGATTTGGAGGTCGGGACCCTTTATTTAAAATATGACAGCTCTATTTTCAGCCCTAGTGTAAGAAACTAAAGATGGCCAAATTCCATTTAGCTGCTTCAGTTTGAGCCAGCTCGGGCTGTGACCCGCCCTGGTTTCGACCTTCTCCACGGCAGACGGGTGAAACTAACTCGGTTAACGACGGCTCGGGTCAGCCAGCACACACTCCAGGACCCGGGGACTGGGTATTTCCTGGTGATGGAAAGCAGCTGACCTTCCAAAACGGCTGCTATGAAAAAGGCCTGGACGTTTACACTCGCATGATACACAGCACACACGATGACTGACTCGTTCGCTGCAGGAAAAGCTGACGTGTGCACTGGATGTAAGGTGTTCAGGTAGTCTTTGTTCCAGATGTTACTGTGCTCTATGACGTTAGACCGTACAGACCGTCAGACCTAATGGAGTCCACAAACTTATTCTGTCTGCTCAGGTATAAAAACAGCTCCTTTGTGCCAGATGTGGTTGGAAAATTAGATTTTTTTGTTGCTGTTGTTTTAGGAAGTGGACATATTTAAAACATCTACGGTTTGCTTGTTGCTCGTGATGTCATTTCCATAAAGGTTCGAGTGGTTCTGGGGAAAAAAACACTTTCCTCTCCACGTCACCCAGAGTGCTGCCGCCGCCATCGTTAGCACCTCTGATTCACTCACTCTCGTCATGACATGCTGAATGCGTGGTCTCCCACGTCTGCTGTCAGCTGACAACAGCGTGGGCTCCGTCCAAATTAACTGCGCTAATGAGAGCTGACCGCTGACACGGGGTGGGCGTGCGGCGCCGAAACCAGCGGGGGGGGGGGGGAGTCATCGCCAGCACAGGAGGACAGCTAAAGGTTGGGAGAAGTTACTCATACAAACAAAGTCTCCCACAAATGCCTAAAACTGGGAAAGAGGACCAGTGGCGTCCTGTTAGTTACTGCAAACACCGACAGAGACATTCACGGAGGGGCAGAGGACTGAAGTGGCCTACTAACGACTAATTGAGGTCACTGGCTTTCAAGTGGGAGTCCTGTGAGAATAGACCAATGAGGCAGAAGTAAAGTGATTTCACACTGCAGATGTTTTTTGTTTTTTTTAAAGAGAATGTGCTTCCATCACCACAGCACAGAGGAGATCAGATCAAAAGAAAAACTTACGCTGACAGTAGTGCAAATCAAAAGGTGGAGAGACACGAGGGTCAAATTTCCGTGGCGGCGATCTCGTCGAAGTTGATCTCGTTGCCGCTGCCCTCGTCCTCCTCTCGGCTCTCCAGTTCCTGACTGAGCTCCTGCAGGAGCTGCTCCAGCTCTCGGTTCCTGCGGTACATCTGCACATAGTTCTGCTGCAGCTGTTTCTGGTAGCGGATAACTTTGTCCTTCTCCTCCTGCCATATCCTGCGCTCCTCCTCGAAGCTTCCCATTTGCTGCTCGGCCCGCTGGCGCTCGAAGGCCAGCTCCGTCCTCATCCTGTCCATCTGCGCCTTCATGTTCTGCAGGGCCTCGCCGCTGCCCTGCCGCTGGGCCTTCGCCTCGTCGCTCTCGTAGGCCAGCAGGTGCTCCTCTGCTTCCTGGAACACCTGGCACTGTCTGTTTCCTGGGCCCTGATTGGCCAGAGCATCTCTGAGCTGAACCAGCTCTGCCTCCAGGCGTCCTACCTTCTCTCGGAGCAGCTCCGCTTCGCTCTTGCGGCGCTGGAGCTCGTTCTCGCACACCTCCAGCTCCAGCGTTCGCGTGCGGGTCGTGCCGTGGGCCTCCTGGAGCAGGACCTGGGTGTTTGTCAGCTCGCCGCGAGTCTCTCTGAGTTGACCCCGCAGCGAAACGATCTCTCCCACTCGCTGGGCCAACTCTCCCTGCACCTCCTTCAGCTGCTGCTTCAGCAATGAGATTTCCCCCGACTTCTGACACACCTGAGGGGAGAGGAGGAGCATTCAGGGTTCAGTTCAATGTTTTTGTGCACAGACTCATAAATAACAGAGTTCTGGTCAGTTGGCCCACTGGTTGGTTGATACGCTCTCATCCAGCCATATTCTCAGTGGTCAGACAGGCCCTCTGTTACTTTCACTCACCTCCCACTTGCTCTCCTCCAGTCGAGGCCCTAGCTGGATCTTCTCATGCTCATAGGAGGTGCAGCGCTCCTCCAGCTGCTCCCTCTCCTTCAGGAGCTGAGCGAAGTCCTCCTGCAGCTTCTTCTTCTCCTGCTGGAGCTGATACACCTGCAGCCATCAATTCAGAGAAGGAGCGTAGGGTCTTAAAATGCAGCTTTTGATTCCAGATGTGACCGATCGACGCAAATGAAGACAACTTTCACACATGGTTTAATTTAACAGTTTTCTGGCAACTTATTTTTTTAGATTTTTGAACTGCAGACTGAATGTCACACACTTCTTCTACCCTTACTGCTAGAACAGTTGTGCCTTCTCAGTAGTACAAGATAAATCGTCTGCTGTTTGGTTTGTGGATTACAGAATTCATGAACTTCTTGACACTTGACAGAGTCTGCCACAAGGGGGCAGTGCATCCCAGTTTCACACATGGCAGATGGCTGTGATGTACTGTTGGACACATGAAAGATTGTAATGTAGGACTATTAAGAACCTGCTGATCTGTTTTTACTACTTGAAGTTCGAGTAAACGAACTGGCTGACAGCTTTTTAAAAATTAATTTCATGGCTCTGGAAAGTCTTTAACTGTACTGTGACTGTATTTACATGCACAAAATATTCTGGTTTTGCCCTCGTCCCCAAAAAAGACAATATTCCCACTAAGCTATTTAAATGATGAAATGAATGAATATTCCACTAATATCCTGTTTGCATGCAGCCCATTAACAAGCCTCCCCTTTTCATTCGTCCAACCACCTTCTCAGAAAGGTCGACATATTAAATAACCTGTTAATATCAAAGTGTTTCATAATGTGTAAAACATCGGCTTTGTCCTTTGTGCATGTGTCTCTACCTCAGCTTTGCCGACTGTAACATATATCCTGAATGCACTGTTGGTCCAAAGAATGCTCTGAATACCAAATCCAACTCTGTTTGGAAGAATGATGGAATATTATTGTGCATGTGAACACAGTCTGTGGTTTTTAGTAGAACCTGACTGAGCCTTTGTCAGAGGTTCTGACCTGCAGCTGAAGCACCTGCTGCGCTCGCTGGGCCTTCTGCGAGGCCACCTGCATCCTGGTGGCACAGCCCTGTCTCAGCTCCTCCAGCTCCAGCTCGAAGCGCTTCTGCTTCTCCTCGTACACCTGCGACGAAACGCGACAACGGAGGGCAAAGAGGTCAAAAGGTTTTCACTCCAAATGTCCTGTTACAGAGTGACAGCGGGAGTGTTTCTCTGTGAAAACACTCATTATCGACCAACCTGACAAATGGCAGCTTCATTCTCGTCCAGGTTGTCTCGGAGTTGCTGCAGCTCCAGCTCTCGCTCCCTCAGCTTGTCCTCCAGGTCCCTCACCACCCCCTCATAGCCCTCCACCGGGCCAGGAGAGCGTCCGCTGGACCCGTTGTCCGACAGAGGCTGTCCTCTGCCGCTCAGCGAGCCAGAGCCCGTGCTCTTACTGGAAGACGAGCGCCCGCTGTCCGAGTTGGAGTGTCCGTGTCCGCCGAGCGGCGGGGCGCTCTTCATGGGCTCCAGGTGGCCAGCAGAGGCCTCTCCCGACGCCTGGCTGTAGCTGGCGCCGCTGTACGGGGGGAGGCTGGCCAGGGAGTTGCGTCCAGAGTCGGACAGCTGACAGGACTGGCTGCTGCCGCCGCTGTTTCGGGTCCTGCTGTACAAGCTGCATTTCTCAGCACAGGAGGGCGACACCTCTCTGTGGGCGGGGTTGAGCAGGTTCAGGTTGTTTTGGCTTTCGGACACGTTGGCACAGTGGCGAGGGGAGAGGTACTGCATGGAGGTGCGGCTCTTGGGAACGACGGGTTTGAAGGCAGTGGGCCGCAGCACTGTTTTCTCCATGTTCTAGAGAAGGAATACAGAACAGGACGATGACAGATCACATCAAGTGGTCTCAAACCTGAACTGAGTCAAACACGTTCAGTTTCACCTTTTCAACTACCTGTAGTGTTAAAGAAACATCATTATAGTGATCTATTGATGTGATCTAGTTGAATTATCTGCTTATCTTTTTGCGCAAGTTTGTGATGCTGACAGGTGTTTCTAGTATTTTGTCCACCCTTTTTATGGGGTTAAATAACAGAAACACTTCTTTGCATCTGATATAAAATTAAGATTTTACTCAGACTCACCCTCTCAAGCTTTCCTGACACAGGGATCAGTTTTGGAGGAGGTCCCCCCATGTTCCCATTCAAGCCGGGTCCCTCTTTGAGCTCGTCTGCGTCACTTCCTGGACTGACAGGTGTTACATGGTTGTCATTCCAGTCACCTATGTAGTCCTCGTTCAGATAGGTGTAGTTACCGTTCCCGCTCTCCTTCTCCAGCCCCCTGCTGGACGTTGTGGAGCTCTGCTTCTTGAGTGGGGGGATGCTCTGCAGTAAGGGGTCCTGGGGCGACTCGGAGCCCAGGCACGAGGCGCCAGGGGTGGGCCGACGGATCCTGGCTCCCAGCTCAGCGCCTGAACGGTGGTCCTGGTGGGGACGGGTGGCGATGAGGCTGCTGACAGAACCCATAGGATCCAGAGCGGAGGGTGGCGCGTTGATAGGGGGCGAAGGGCCGGAGGGGTGTCTCCTGCGGGGGTCTCCACTGAGGCCTGGGTTGTGGGGCTCAGCAGATATGGGCAGAGCCTGAACCAGGGCCATGGTGGCAGCTCAGAGGGGTCACTCGCTCTGAGAGAGGAGACAACAGTGTTGATCTCACAAAGATCATGTCCGAGTCAAGACTTGTTATAACGAGTTTACTCAAGTGTCAAGTCATTGAAGACAAATCCAAGTCAAGTCCTAGTAAAGACTTGTACTAGTAAGTCATTAGGTCTCGCATTAACAAGTCTGAAATCAAGTCCAAAAGCAGGTCTCGAGTCTTTCTAGACAAGTACAAGTGTCACATCTTGTAATACAAGTCTCAATTCACTCAAGACAAGTCCAAGTCAAGTCTCAAGTCTTTCAAGTCATATCTCAAGTCATCTCGAGACAAATCCACGTCAAGTCTGAAATCTTGTGACAGCAATTCTCCTGTAAGGTTTTCTGACATTCAGCATTTCAAAGTCAGGTCTTTTAGGGCAAGTCCAAGTCTCAAGTCCAGTCTCAGGTCCTTAAGGACAGGACAACTCACAAGTTTTCCTCAGCAAACTGCGAGTCCTTTGCAAGTGTGTTAATGTTTTTTCTCAGCCGACACAAAGACGAGTTTCTGTCATTTTTACTGATCTTAACCAGGAAACTAAAAACCGCTTGAAACGACATGTTTCTCTCCCTGATCAACCGGATGCTTTCAAGGAATTTCTCCCTCACAAACACACACAGCATCTACGACAGAAGCAAAACAGAGATGACATACAGTAGACTGAAGCGTACAAATGTCCCACAAGACCGTGGTGGCCCACACACAGAGAACCAGGACAGGCCATTCATGAAGCCCATTGAAGCAGCACAAACAGGGCCGGAGGCATGAGGCAGCAGAGGAAAGAGGTCTCTTTTCATTTGAGATGTAAAACGGCTTCTAACATGCTGGCATTTCCCCCGACAGCAACAAAGGCTACTGCCTCCACAAATCTCATCAGGCTTGGGAATAACTAAAAGTTCATAACTGTGGATAATACCTCGACGCAGGAACACAAAGAGGAGGTTGGGCTTGCTGTGGTTCTGTAGCTGTGGGTGTAAAAAGTTGCTGAGCGAATCCTACGGCACACAAAAATATAAAGTTGGGAGAAATAATAAAACGACGTAGGAGGCGCAAGATCTCATGCACTTAGTCTTCCACTCCCTCGCTCTGCAGGGCTGCCGGTGAACACTGGCTCTATAACAGGCGCATTCACACCATGATGTCAACAGTGGATGGTGAACAGTTGAGTGTTGTGTGGAGAACAATGGCCAACAGGACGCATGATGATGAGGTCACGGTGCTCCAACAACACACCAACAGCGCGGCCAGTTGTGCTCTAAAAACATGGCGGCGAGTCACAGAAAATGAGGATATCCGACCGACGGCTGCGTCCTGTTCTTGAGTTTCAGGCTGTCAGATCACAGAGGGATTTTAACGTGTGTCAAGGCTGCGGCCCGTCGTCGGTTTCGCCGTCAGCGCAGCTCTCTCTACCTTCCCGTCGGCATGGTGAAGATAAAAACCTGCAGGAAAAGACCGTCCGTGTTGACAGTCAGCGGCGAAGACGGCTAATAAGGTGAGCGGAGGGCCGACAGCAGGCGCGCTGGCCGGACTCCGCCTGCCAGGACGGGGCCGTGCCAAGTCATTTTCCAACCTGCCAAGTTTACTGCGAGGCTACGCGGCCACTACTGCGATTTAACTGTGATTACCACATGTTAATTAGCGCTCTCAAAGTTGGGCTGATCCCGACTTAGACTCATAATAACTGACTAAGACAAATCTGGCACTGACGGCATCTGTAGGCATGCACACTCCCCTGTGCATTGATTCACATTGGACATTTTAAAGTACTGTTAAAGTAAATTTCGCATCGTTAAAGATTCATACTGCAGACTTCAAGTACTGCATCAGTGATGGTACAAAGGAGCTAAGCTAATGGCATTCGGAGCAACATGTGGTGTTTGGGATGCAGCATTAACCAACCAACTTCGCTCCAACCAAACTGTACAAGGGATTTTGGATTTCGTTTCTTGTTTCGTTCCTATTTGAAGACTGAGATTTTCCATTTATTACAGCGACATTCAAAGGCGGAATAAGACACATTTAACGTGTCTCTCTGTGCTTGTTTCGCCTCGGGTCGCTGCAGCCTTTGTGTTGATCTGATGGCGTTCAGTTCAGACCTGTGCTGCGTTCAAGGTCAAATGTAGATCAACGTCGAGTGGTGCGTGTCTGTACTCTCAAACTCTTGGTTTACATTCATGGTTTTCGGCAGATCTCGGGGGTCTGGAGTATTTCTGATGGGGGGGGGGGGGGGTCATTTTGTTGCCCTCCAGCTCTATCCAGACAACTGAATAAGCTCTAATCCCTCCAGACTGAAACTATGCAGAGACTGGACTGAGGAGAGCAGAGGGGTCTCAAACTGGTTTTAAAGCCCCCGTCATGATCACGCAGTCCTGGTTTCTCTGTTGTTGTCATGGTGAGAGGGGCCTCAAACATTGGGGGGGGTCAGAGGGCTGACAGGGAGGCCAGGACCCCTCCTTAGCATCTTAAAGCCTTCAGCCTTTTTGACAAACTTAAATACGCTCCCAGTTTGTCCTTACGGTTGATAAATAGACTTTAATGCAGCAGCATATTAATTTAAATGAGCTCCACCTTTAAAGTGATGAACACGTCAACAACTACGATCCAAAGCTGTAAAAACCCCAGAAAACAGCCGTTATATTATAACCACCCCACAATGTCTCCAGTGTCAGCTGACACTGTTTTTGTCTGGGAAAGCTCTCGAAGGCTTTAACGCCCTTCAGTCATGCAGCGGACGGACAGACGGACTCGGCCGCTCCTCCAGCTGAAGGAATGTGCAGCCACACCGGCCAATGAGAGCTCAGACTAAACGCAGACGCCGCAGCCACCGTTTCTCCGGCGTCTCCTCGCTCACGTGCCACAGCTCAGCGTTCCTCCCGAGCGGTTTCTGCATGCCGGCAGCTCTGGGATCTGCTGTCACCTCAAGGCTTCAGGGTTTCATCCCCGAGCTTTCAGCGCTGACAGTTTTATAGAATCACTCTCGGATCAAACTCCAGAAAAAAAAAAGCAGCTGAGGGAGAATCTGCACTTGCTGCAGTTTCTTAAAATCTGCATCATTCTGCATAAAAGTGTGTGAGCCAAAACTTTCCAAAGCAAACACAAACACCCGAGTTCAGCATCTTAACTGCTTCTTTACTGCTTCATGGCTGGATTTAGGATTATGCACCGTGTATGTTAATCGTGACACAGGAAGAAGAGGCGGGTGACAACGCAGGACTCACCTGAAAGCCACTAACATTTGAGAGAGATGAGAAATCCACATGCTGAGATCAGTACAGGTCTGCAGACGGGCAGGTCACTCCAGTCACAGCAGCGGATTTCATTACATAAAGAGCAGTAAGTCTGGATAGAGTTCAGTGACATTCATTGGCATGCCGGGCAACCTTTCCTCTGACTGCATCTGAGATTGCCAATCAGAGAAACAAAGAGTATAAAAGCCTTTTTATAGAGGCCACGCTGTAAAGCTCCAGTGTGCACGGTTTACCGGCCCTGCCCTGCAACACTGCAACGTCACACAAACCTGCTTTGAGGCAAACTGAGAGAGAGCCTTCACTAAATCCCTCTTTGTTAGCGCCACGCCATAAACACACAGCCGCAGAGGGGAGAGTCTAAAAATACTCCCCCACACCAGGTGAAGCCTTGGGGGGGGGGAACAGAAACCCTGTGAGCTGAGGCTTCACCGCTCAGAGCAGCACCACCTCAGACTGAAGAGAAAGAGGTCGAGGCAGGCGGAAGGTGTCTCAGAGCCCCTCCTCCGCTCTCCATCCTCTCTCTGCTTCTGTCCTGGACCCCCTCCCACCTCCTCAACCCCCCCCCCCCCGTCTCTGCAAACTGGAACAGAGAGGGAAAAGTGTGACAAAGCTATTTTAGTTGTGCAGACAGCCTACCTTTCCTCAGGCAGACACTTCGTAAACCCCAGCAGACCGCCGGTCACCGGGCCACATTTAAGGTCCAAAAACCAAAATACATTCAGTCTACAATCCTCACACTTCACACACGTCCTGCTCATTGCTGCTCTTCTAGGACAGGATGTTAAATCTGAATGACTCTGCTGGTAAATAACAGGTTAAATTCACGGTGTGTGAAAGAAAGCAGTTCACTGAACGGACATTTCTCACGAGGGCCGCCAGGTTTGTTTGATGCACTGAACTCTGTCAATGATTGAACTGCACTGAGAGGGAGCAGAGGCCTCCGTTCATTCATTCACACACACACACACACACACACACACACACACACACACACACACACACACACACACACTTCTGGATGAACGTCCTCGGCTCGTCACTGTGTTTGTTTTCAGGAGCAGTAACAGACGAGCGATCGATGGATTTTTGGCTGCACTTTGTCGGTTTTAAGCTCGGATTGTTGCCATTGCTGTAACTAATGATCGCTTTCATTATCAATTAAACTTCTGATCATTTTCTCGAGGTCGTGTTTTCGATTCCTTTTGGTCGATTTTCAGCCTAAAACTTCAGTTTAGTGCCAAATCTGACAGAAAACCAGGACGTGGACTGAAGCGATTCATCAATGGTCAAAATAGTTGCTGCTTATTTTTCCAATTATTTCCATTTCTTTTCCCTGTTATGGAATTAAAAAAGAAAAGTTTCATTTCTCCACCTTAACATGAACATTAAGATTAAACCAGCAGAAGTGAACTCACAGCTTCATGAGCGGCAGGATGAGCGATCACCAAACACCACCTGATTGTCAGAGTAATAAAGTCAACTTCCCTTTTCTCCAACGAGTTTCTTACCCCAGTTTGTTCTCTGCATATCTGCCCTGCTCCTCCTCATCCTCATCCTCAGCCTCAGCTCCTGCAGACTCTCAGCTTCAGCGGGCTCAAACGTTCACTATGTTCAGCAGGATGTTTGGCTCCGGCTCGGACTAACTCTCCTGAGGAAAACTTCTCTAACCCCCTCAGAAAAAAGCAGAGGAACAGCCAAATGCCGCCAATGTGAATGGGAGCACAGTCCCCTCCCCTTCCTCCCAACCTCCTCCTCCTCCTCCTCCTCCTCAGCACAGCCTCTCTCTGACAGATACACCTCCTTTCTCGCAGCCCCACTCCTCCTCTTCCATTTCCTTTGACCAAAGAAACTACACTCTGCAGAGTCCTCTGCTGCCTTTGTGAGGCAGTAAAAAGAAGCGAAAGGGGAGAGGAACAGAAAGCCGGCGAGGGCGAGCTGTCAGTTTAAGACCTTTCTGCTTTCCCGGCCGATTTCGAGCAGAAAGCACAAAGGAAGCGGAACTTCACGAGGACATCTTCTCACTTTAAAGAGTCTGGATTTGCCTTTTTGATTTGAGCCTTTTCATCTGTCAAAATTGAGTCTTCATCTCAGTGCATTCGAGACGAAACTAAAGAAGATGTGAGTGAGGAGAGGACAGCTGGGAAGTGAAGCTGGTGGGAGCCAACAACAGAGTTCAAATATGCAGGCGTTATATTAAGATTTAGTATGAAAACTCCCTCAAAGAGTCGTCCTCGAACGCTGCAGTCCTGCCTCTCGTCTCTCAGAAAAAAGAATTGCAGATAATTACTGAGCAGATTGTTAATTAAAGAGGCTGTCACTCTGAATTAAAGGAGGTAAACCCATCAAAGATCAGCACTGATGCTGCATAAAAGCACAGACCAGAGAGGAGCACCGCTGGCTGTTTGACTCGTGTACATACAGGATGTGTTCAGACACATTCAGGTAAAACATTCTGTGTGTGTATTAGCAGCAGTCTCCCAGATTTCAGTCCTGGTTGGTTGGCAGTAACAGCACATGTGGTTTAATGCGACACAGAATCAAGGCAAAACAAACTAACGTGGTATTAATGAAGGAGTCGGGCCATAATAGGCCACTCGCTCTCTTCTGTGATCTGATTTGATGGTGCTGGCCGTGAGTCTGCAGGCCACAGTGAGAGGAGCTGTTACCTCCCTGAGGAGTTTGAGGTGTGCAGCTCCTCATCTCACTGTGGCTGCTCCTTCTTGTTTCTTTACTCCCCACGAAGTGTTTGCAAATGCAAAGCTCACTAACAAAGACACTGCATTTCCTGTGATGCTTTTAATGTGAAGGTGCAGCTTTGGGAAATGTTCGGTTAACGTTGAGACCAACAAACTCTCATCTGTGGGCCGCAGGCTCAGTCACCGCTGTGTGACCTCATTTGACGACAGACAGCGACGTAACACGTTTATTTCAACGAAAACCTTTGACGTTATTAGTTCAAGATTTCTTCGTCGATCTGGCACCTCCGTGTGACTGACTACACATCCTGCAGACACAGGTGATGTTTCATGTCACCTGATGAACGTCAGTCCAATGTTGGCTCTTCTTTTAGCTCTGCTTTGGTCTCCACCTGCTCAGCTGCTAAAGCCAGCCGCCTTCAGTGGGTCTATAGGAGGATTTTCAGTGAAAACAGCTGCCGTAAAACAATGCTGTGACATCCGACGGACAAGTTTAAATCAAAATGGGATATTCATGTGTTCATTTGTAGGTGCAGATAGAGTCTCTAAGTAACCAGCTGATCAGCTTCCAGAGGAGTAAAAGCATTCACCTTCCGCCTTGACCTGTAATCCACCATCTGGCCCAAGTGAATTAAAATAAAGGAGACAACAGGACGAGATGGTGAAGTCGAGCTCAGCTGCTCAGCTCCCAGATGAAGCGAGGGGTAAAGTAGGGTACGAGAAGTAGGCTATGCCCCGCCGCCGCCTTGCACACACACACAAACACAGATCTGTCCCTCTCGCTTCCTCTACTCCCTCTCCCTCCCCCTATAACTAGGTCACACTGGTAGGCATGAAGTTTGAGGCAGTGAGGCGTAGGGGAGGGAGTTCAAGGTCATTCTTGGCCATGTCTCAATGGGAGGTCTGGAGAACAGTGAATGTGCCACAAGTGAAGTCCCAGCCTGCTGCAGCCGAAGCTGCAGAACCCACGCGCAGTCAGAGTCCAACGCTGGACGACATACACCATCAATCAGCCGCCTCAAGGCCACCGGTGCCGGGATAAAGAGGCAGGCTGCAAATCACCTCTGTGAATGCCACCATTAACACTACCTCTTTATAGGCGAGAGGTGGAGGGGGGGGGCTGACATGACTCAGCCCATTTCGAGCGAGTTGATTTACAGGCTGAAGCAGCAAAGTGAAGTGACGACTGTGTGGCTTCCTTCTCCGTCTGCAGGATAACTGAGGGAACACCAGCAGGGATTTACAGCAAAACTCCAGTTAAAACAAATAATTCCAGTGTGGCTTCGCAGTAACGTTGGGTACATCTATCGGGTGGTTTCTGGTTTATCCTCCTCAGTCACATAAAGTTTGTTATTCTACAGGAAACCTTAAGGAGTGCCGCCTGCGGGCCAATATCTGGTGAACATTTAAAGCGGCTCCTTAGAGGTCGCAGCGCTAGTTTATCTCTATCTGCAGCGGCTGCCCAGCAGGTGGTCATCCATCATATGCCGAGCTGCCATCTCTCTGCGGCCCGTCAGCCTGCTTCCCTCTATATTTTCATAACAACGCCTCACGTCTGGGACCGGGAACCGACAGAAAGCTAGGCCATCCATCAATGTCCGCGCTGCCTGTGCGTGGGGACATCACTCCCTCTGGATGCCGCAGCTAAAACTGGCCGCGACCGGCCGGCCCTTTGGACCACTTCCTTCCAAAATAATCCTCCGTGGCACAAAGCAATCCACGAACACCTCCGAAATAAAAAAGGTTTAGCGCTCAGCAGGGGGGTGGTTCATCAGTTTAAGACACAAATGAAGGGAGAGAGGGAGCTCTGAAGATTGAAATAACTACTCCTCTTAAGTCCAGTCATAAATCCACAGAAATGGGATGGCTGTATTGAGTTGGCAGCGACCCGACTCAGCCACACTCTGATTTACCGTATTATGTGCCAAAGAGATTAGGGTTTCGCCTTCAGCTCTGGAATTACAGCAAAACCCTATCCATGATTAAGATCTGCTGCTAACTCCCACACAGCAGGAATGTGTTAACATCCACACACGGAGGGATGCACGCTGCTGTGTGTGCGGCAAGCTGCAGCCAATTCTCAGCGTCAAGCAGAAAGGGCTCGAGAAGGAAAACTGGTTTCAGATGTCAGAGAATTTAAAGCTGCAACTTTGTGAGAGAAGTCATGTGAAAATGTTTGCATACAATCAAACCGCACAGTCCTGTTTCACACCAGGACACGGGGAGTTCAGGGTTCTCTCTAAAGCACATTTCACCCAAGAGGCTCCACTTACCCGTCAATGACACCCTGTCTTCAGCTTCTGGAGGCCTTAGAAAAGCATGAGGTACGGGTCGGTCGAGCATCCCAGGGACTCACACCGGTGAGCAGATCTTCATCCTCTCTGTTCTCCCGAGCTGAGGGGATAAAAAGCAAAGGAATGCATGTTGTTGAATCAGCAGAAGAGAAGCAGAGAGACGGCTACCGCTGTGGAGAGTTGGAAAACCTGAAATGTGACAAGTGTGTTTATAGAAGTCAGCGAAAAGGAGGAAAATCTGAGTCATGACGGCAAAAACGCTTGACACGGAGGAAGGCTGAGACTGAGGGGATTTTCCACGTCAACATGAGTGAAGCTCGCGCCCACTTCACCAAACAACCATCCCCTGAGCGCAGTGAAGACCTTCCTGATCTTTCTTTTACATGTTTGTACACCACCACAAAGGTTTTTGTCATTTTCTGTAATCTTATTCCAAGATGTGCTGCAGGAAGAAGAAAAACATTGATAAAACAAACTGATTTTGGCTCAAATGATGCTTTGACATCCAAAAAGGTACAAAGGTGAGAAGCACACTGCCACCATCTGGAAAGAAGTCCACGGCCCATCTGCGATTCATTAAACTGGTGCATTAGTGGTAAAGCAATATTGAAGTTTAGAGTAGAAGAAGTGCCAGAGGTGAGTCCACCAGACAGCCATTAGTCCACGCTGACAGACTATTCGCAGTCCTGCTGCCGTGAGAATGTTTGAACTGCAAAGCGTAACGTCAGATTACATTTTGCACCATCGTGTTTTCAGCAAACGATATCATAACAGGTAGAAGGAAGTACTGACGGTGTGCAGAGTGTACAAACAACTTCCAATCAGCTGTGCAGGTTCCTTGTTCAAGGTGTGCCCCCTCATGTTAGAGTATAATTTCATGAATATCTGCAGAACCGAAGCTTTGCTCTAATTGCAGCTCGGCCTCAAGAGATCCTATTTCCAAGCAGTGCCGTACATGAATTATTCACGCAGCATTCAGAGACCATCAGACGGGTCCAGTGTGTCACTACGGCTGAATCTCTTACTCGTATCACAATTTGCAGTAAAACTACAAACTGAGAAAAGCAGCCAGTGACACCTGCAGTAGCTTTAAGTGGTCATTAAACAGGAATAGTTCTTAGTGAACTACTGAGACGTGTTGAGGGTGACTCCAGGTGGAGTCACCTTTGGAGAGAGCAGACGTGCCCTTTCCAGTCTTCATGCTAAACTATGCAAACCAGTGGCTGGAAATAGCTTCATATTTAGCACACAGACATGAGAACGGTATTGATTAGAAAGCTAATGGACCATAAGACCAAAGGGTTCAAATGAATGAACCTGCCAATGGAGAAAATCCGGCATGCTCGTCTATTTGATGCAGATCCAACTTCTTTGATTAAAAACAGAAATGGTGAAACTTCTGACAGATGAGTGCACTGCTAATCTCTGTAATTTTTAACCTTCATGCATGTCATTTTCAGGATCAAACAGAATAAAAACAGCAAGACGTGAGTCAATAATGTCATAAAATTGAGGGACGTAGCATCAGATCTGGGGTCTTGGTGCGGTAGGAGCCGAAACACGAGCAGCAGCCTGGTGGTTAATGTGCATCCTGTTTTATCAGCAGGATCAGGGATGTTTGCTAAAATTACCGTTACCAACCGCCTGCAGGGTTACAGCAACTGTACAGGCTTTACTTAAAGCTAAACAAACCTGCAGCTCCTCCATCTGTGCCGAGCGTACTGCATTAGTATGTCAGACAGATGGAAGTGCTGAGGAAACTGTGGCTTCCCACATGTAATGTAGCTCAATCCAGATGGCCTTCAGACAGCTTTTAGCGTTGCACTGCGATGTGCAGAGTGTCTCCTCTGAGCTCTGTGACGTCCTAACGCTGTCGCTGTTTGTTTGAAAGACAGACAGGCAATCAAGCCACAGATCATGGACCGCTCTGCTCACCTGCTATTCCACACTGAAGGGGATAATCCTCATAAAACGAAGAACAAACAGCAGGGGGAAAGAGAAGCATGTGCGCTGGCTGAAAAGAGAGGAGGGGGCGGCGGCGCGATTACCATCTCATTCCATTATTCATCCCATGAAAGGGCACCTTCAAAGACGGCCTTCAATACCAACAGCCCTCATTACGGCACGTTAACTGACCCACAAATCAATCAGCAATCAATGAAGTGGAGGAGTAAAGATGAGACGTAAAGACATTTGATTTTGGAGGAAGAGCCGCCTTAAAAGAACTCAAACCGGCTCAGAAAGCTCCTTTGAAGTGGAGCTGAACTGTTTTCAGGGCAGTTCAAAGCAGAAAACGCAGCTGCAGCGAAGAGAGGGGCTTCGGTCTGAGGCGGCGACCCACTGAACAGGTCAGCAACGTGTCTGAAACGTCCTGCTGCATCCGATTCGACTGCAGAAACAAACTGAGGACCAAAGTCTACCTGTCGAGCAGCCACAGAAGAGAAAGAGCTCGAAAAGACAACAATAATAATGATTTCAGCTGCTTACAAGGATCTCCTCACGTCATCGCTAAGCCTGTGAGCAAACAGCAATGAAGTAATATAAGAGACATCTACATGAGTGTTTGTGGGTCAGAGTCTGTTTGGACAAAATAAAATAAATGTATCTGAACAATACGATCTGTCACAGCTTAAATTAAAGTAAGGATTACTTTAATTACTAAGTTTAACAAATATACATCTGAGATTTGACAGAAAAAGTGCAGGAACAACATGAAAAATAGCAAACGATTTGCTGGTTACAGCTTCAAAAATGTTTTTATGGCAGCTTTAGACTGTGGCTTGATGGGAACTTGTGATTATGTTTGGCATTTTTCAGATTTTTGGCCACTCTGGGTAGCTGTAAAGCTGTCAACACAACACTGGCATGTTATCAGACACATTAGCATTCATTTGAGGAGGACTGGATTGGTGTTTCTGTCTCTCTTTTTAGCCAAGTTTTGCAGCTCAGACAGGAAATGTGCAGCCTTAAAGCTGATAAATGCTCCACTATGTTCACCAGCTAATAGCAAACTTCCTCTGCCTGCCTTTGGTACTGGACAGCGAGCGTGTAAAAGCTGCCTGCTGCAGCTGCAAACAAAGCTGACGAGCAGTCACATGATGATCTGCGACTACAAAAACATGTCTGATAGTCGTATTAACGGCTAAAAACAGCCCAATCAAAAGTCTAAATAATCATCGCTGGCAACTTTATGCAGACTTTTACGGTGCAAACAAAGACAACAGCACCTCATCAACAGGTAAAGGTGGAGATTTTAAGCTTGATTTCACTCATAAACATTCAGTATTAGTTGGTGCACGTCTGTGGTCACAGCACACTGTGCAGTGGATGGGAGGTTACATTAAATAGGATGTGGTGCAGGAAATAAATTGAGATACCTATTGGGAAGGGCAGTGTAATAGAGAAGTGGAAATGAGGATAAATGAGGTACAGTGTTTGCCAGGCTTTCAGGCCCACACACACATGCAAACACACACACACACACACTCGCACAGAGCCAGTGGACTATTAAGGAACAGGGCGGCCCACTTCTTCCCTATCCAAACACTGCCACCCAACAGCACTCAGGTTTATTATTCTAATGTTCAGCCGTGTGCCAAAGGTTCCAGACAAGCTAACAAACCCCATAAGAGGTGATGGAGCCAAAACACCCTGAACAAAGGCCTTTCAGCAAATAGAGAAGTGAAGCTGCATCAAAGGGACGTCGCGCAGACAGTGACAATGCTGGACTCAAAAAAAAAAAAAAAAAAAAAGCATGCAACTGAAAACATGTCATTCATTTTCATTTGCTTGTTGCAGTCAAAGACATAACAGCACGAACGTGATGGAAAATAACTGATGGAGGAGACTGTTCAGGAGCTCTGAGGTGATACAGCTGCTTGTTTAACAGGATGAAATGGGCAGAGTCCACTGGGAACGCTGGCACGTCTGCCTTGTTTGGACAGCGAGAGGTCGGCCCACATGGAAAGCATCACATTCCATCTTAAACAGCACAAAATCTCTCTTTTCTCGTTCAGGATCATCCAGGCCAAACCTCAAACATCCTCCCACATTTTTAAAAGCGCACAGACAGAAAACTCTGACTGAGGATGAGGAGGAAACGAGCAGCTGTCAGTGAAGAGGTGGTGCTTTTTGGAAGGAAGGAATGTGAAAGAAGATGTCTTCCATTGACAAAAAAAAAAAAGCTGAAGATGAACTGAACCACGCTGGTTAAGGCGACGACGGCGTATCTGTCGACTGACGAGCAGAGATAACAAATAAATCTACAGCTGACAGACGTTAAACCGCAGGTAGCCTGCTGCTGTGTTCCCCGTGGACGGACGGACTGATCATTGTTTGGATCGTCTCTCGTCCTCTCTGAGGCAGGACTGACGGCTCTCCATGCTAATTACTTCACATCCACTTCCCCTCTGCCTGCGTAAGCCCTTATGCAACGCCGTGACGCAGCTGCCCCTCCGCCGTGCGTCCCACCACCCACGTAGCCTCTGATCCGCACCCTCGTTCCTCGCTGCCACCCCCTCGCCTCGCCTCGCCTCGCCGGCAGCTGCGTCCCACCACGCGGTCGGCCTCCCCGCTCAGAAGCTTCGCCTCAGGGCTGCCTCGTCTGTTTCAGATGCCACGTTCTGATGCGTTTGTGTGCCGTCCATCTCGCGGCCTCTCAGCAGCAGATAATCAGGCCAGAGATCACGCAGAGAGAGACGAGGAGTGGATTTAAAAATATCCTGATAACCAACCACAGGGAGGGGGTCGTCCCACTTCCACACTGTACCTCTAACTCAGTGGCTCTCAAGCTGGGGGGGGGGGGGCACAGAGCCACTGCAAGGGGGGGGTGGGGGGGGGGTGACCAGAGGAAAAATATGAAGTGAAATTAAGATGAATTAATTCATGTAGAGAAAATAAACACTTTGCTGATGCTATCATGCTGAGCGATCACTAAAATTCAGCTTGGATTGCTTCGTCGATCAATACGATTGAACGATGGTGATCGATTCGGGGGGGGGCATACCAAAAACTAAAGGAATGAAGGGAAGAGGATGCAGACTGAACAGTTAAAGCAATCAGAGATGGCATTCAGGCTCTAAACTTGCGAAAGGACACAGGATGAAACATGAAATATGACCCTGAGTTTCACATTGAAATGAAAAAGCCGTCGTCGTTTTTGAAAACCTGTCAAAGAAAAAAAAATACGACCTTGACGGTGAGAGTGAACGAAAGGAGGGAGATGAGCCAGAAGAAAAGAGAAGGAAGATTTAAACATAAAGGATAGTTCAGGTTCGTTCCTGCTGCGGCTTATCTTCATTATTCTGGCCATAGATCTACGGAGGAGCAGCCTGAGTCAGACCATCAGACACATTATGTAAACCACTTCAAGGTAAAACCAAAGTAAAACTTCTCACTGCTCCAACTAGAAACTCGCCTTCTTCAGTCGTCTTTACTCTGAATCTTTTTTATTGTTTATTTGTACAGCTTGTTCTGTTTTCTTCCCCTCTTTTTCATTCTGCTGTTGCGACAAGCAAATTTCCTTATTTCCTTTATCCAAAAAGTTGGGACGCTGCGTAAAAAATGAATATGATACGATAATTTTGAAGTGTAACTGAAAACAGCACAAACAGAATGTAGTTGATGTTTTTCCTCATCAGCTTCATTGATTTTTGTCTTCTCATTCTGAGCACCTAAAGACTGGGAAAGATGTGAAAAGCTCCAAAAACACCAGTTTGGATCATTCCACAGGTGAACAGGTTGATTGGTTGATGAACGGCAGTTCGTACATGTTCTGAGTCAAAGTTGATGCTGGTTTTGGATCGAGCGCCGCGATCACGACCTGTTCGTCTGCTTTCTGTTTCTGTGTTTTCTCGTGTTCCTGACCTCCATCTGTGAGAACGGCTGTGGGCTACGCCGCAGTCACAAGGTGTGAGATGGATCACAGCAGGACGCCGGGCGGCTGACACGGCTGTAGTGTGTGTGTGTGTGTGTGTGTGTGTGTGTGTGTGTGTGTGGTAATCAGAGTCAGAGATGCACATATGGGCCTCTCTGCAGCAGCTGGGAAAGTCATGATCACACTACCATCACAGCTGCTCACAGGAAAAAGGTTTTTCATGCGTTTGTTAACACAGAATCACCCACAAGTGACAGCAGATGATGCAACACGCTGCGTGCAAACGCAGTGCAAAACATTCTCCTGACAACTCGCTTCTGGCTGTAAGCTCGGACTTGGGATGAAGGCCAGACATGACAAAACTGTGCCCACATCCTGTGACTAACCCTGATGTCTGAAGCCATGTAATCCAACCTTTACACTGCGCTTCTCTCTGCACCAATCAGAGAAATAATTCATCTTTCTGAAGGCTGTACTGGGACACGGCGACAGTGATAACATGCTGATGTTTAGCAGGTGTAAAGTTTACCGCGTTAGCATGCTAACATTTGCTAATCTACAGCTAAGGGTGACGAGGGGGTCATTAGCTTTGCAAAACCACAAATGTCCACCAAAAGAGGTGGACTTGCTAACCACTAGCATGGCCAAAAAGCACAAGCAGAACTGATGCAGTGTGAGTAGTTCAATGACCTCAGGGTCCATTTTCAAGTTATCCTGGAGGAGAAGCGTCTTCCCCTCCAAGGACACTTGTTCCTCCAGTCACTAAGCGATGTTGATGACGGCGACTTCGCTGTGACGGCAGCACAGTGCAGCCATTTCCGGCGTCTTATCAGGGCTGTTCGCGAAACTGTAAATCTAATCACTGCTGCAACGGGTCCCTGCGACTCATTCTCAAAGTGGCTGCAGGAAAGGATGCAGCAGGGCGGGTCGGAGGGCAGACGTACGAGAGAGATTTAGAAAATGGATGTGTAGAGAGACAGAGCAGAAGTCTGATCTCTGTTTCTCTGTGCAGCATGTTAGAAATTCACAGTCATCACAGTCATCAGCATGCAGCAGATGAACGCCGTCCTGTTTGTGGAATGAATAACAGCACTGGTTGTGTCATTTCCACTTTCCATCGTGTCAGTTTTCTAAATGCACTGAGCGATCTGTGGACTCCAGGAGCCAGGACAAAGGACGAGGCTGCACAAATCAGCTGTTATTCTCCGCTTTTCCAGCTGTGACGTGTGAAGCAGGCCCGTTAGCACACAGGCTACATTCTCCATAGAGTCAATAAGGAATCCAGGGGACTCAAACCCTTAAATGAACCGACGTCATCAGCACCGTGATACCGTACGCAGTGTGTGCTTGTTTCTTTGAGACAGATAACAGGGCGACATTAATTATTCAGTTTTGGAAGTTTTGGAAGAAGCACAAGGCTGTGACTGACATTATGAAATTAAAAGTTTTAATATATGGTGCTTGTTTTGGTGCCATGGACCATTTGCATTGAAATGAGGCCATTAGTCAAAGCGCCGGAGAAGGAGGTGACGAAATCTGAGAGGGAAAGACGACTTCAGATTAATGGCTGCTGTGCTCTACACCCGAATACTGGGACGAAGCAGAAGTCACGAGGCTTCAGCAGAGACAATTCAGTGTGTGTGTGTGCGTGTGTGTGTGTGTGTGTGTGTGATGCATCTGCTGCTAAATCCTCTTAATAGTTTTTATCCTCAATATTCCTCAAATATTCATCATCATCGCAGACGTCACCTGCTCGGGTCAGGACGGACGCTCAGCTCCAGATCAGACGCAAAGGGGAGTAAAAAGGATTCCTGACCGGTTCCCAGGGTCGGGGATCAGGTCTCTGAAGGCCCGGCCCCCGACTCCCGGTGCCCACGGACAGATGTGCAGTCCAGCTGTGCTCAAAACATGAGCCGGCTAAGAATATCAAACCGAGGCAGCGATGCCTTTCAACGTCTGTCTGACCGACAGTCTAAAATCCAAATACAGTCAGTTTAATATCACATTTTAGACGCTGGAACGAGGGAATTTTTGCCATTTTTGCTTAAAAATTACTGGACAGATCCTCAAAATATTTGCCGATTAGTTCTCTGTCAGTCAACTAACTAATCAGTTACTCCACTAACTGTTCCGCCTCTAACTTCAACATAATGTTGTGATGTGATGTGTAGAAGCTTTGCTCTCACAACAGCAGAGAATCTGGAGGAACAAAAAGGAGGCGGATTTCATGGGGCCTGACTGAAGGAAACACACACACACACACACACACACACACACACACACACACACACACACACACACACTGTTTTCATGAGAAACTCTGAATCTAAACATTCGTGTTTGTTTGCAGAAAGCTCTGCAGGGTAACTTTAAATGCTTTTGTTTTGTGGTCTGAATCACGGCCAAGTCACACAAACGTCACATATCAGCTCTGAGTGTGAAGAAATACAGAAGAAGTTTCCCTCAGTGGGCCTCCCATCATCATCATCATCATCATCATCATCATCATCATCAGCATCACCCACCTCTAATTCATAGTAATACAGTTTCTTTATACCACCCTTCTTAATGTGGTTCAGGGCGGTTTACAGCAGCATGAAGTGATTAAACATCTAAAATACAAATAATAAAGTCTACATTTCTACGTTGACGGGTTAAAGTCAGAAAGGTGGGTTTTAGCGTCCAGTTGAGCAGCAGGACGGGGTCGAAGGCTGTTTACAAAAACGGATTTCTGCGACTGACAGGCAGATCTGATCTGAGACGCAGCAAAGCCTGCAGCCTCCGGTGATCCACACCCGTCCAGAGAGACACCAGAAACCAGAAAATCTCGCTCTAGAGGAAGGAAAGGAGGCGAAGGCCCGCTGCGCTCGCTCTGTTTAGCCAACATGCTGCATGTGTTGTGGATTCAGCGCGCGGCCTGAGTTTTACACCGAGTGTTGTGACACTACAGCAGATCCAGCCGTCTGCCAGCTACACCACCAAATCCCCCAAACAGACACCAACCGGCACACAGCACGTCTTCCTGTAGCTGAGTCTAATCTGAAGACATCATCACAGGAGCTACGTTAAGACGCCGAAGCCTTTCGCTCGTCCTGTACTCACGCAGGGGCTAAATAGAAATAAGCCTGCAGCCTATTTTGCGTCACGGCTCATTGTTTGAAAAGCCGCGCCGAGCGCTCAGAGTCATTATTTCAGACTGTTTTAAAGACTGCGGTGTGGGAAACTGAGCAACATCAATAATTACAGTAAGCAACCAGTGACGGGAGAGCAAAGTCAACACAATGGGAGACTACATAAACAATGAAATCCACAAAACACTAAATCAGCATTTCATTCAACGCGTCAGGAGAGCTGAAAACACAACAGTCCTCGTGTCGCCCGACGGCAAAGCGCCTGCGCTTTGTTCCCATCGCTGTCTTCTCTCCTGAAGTTTCTCTTTGTGTTTGTTCTTCGAGGAGACCGTTTGTTTAGCCTGATGGAAGACAGAGAGGAGCTGGAGGGGGAGCAGAGCAGCACGACGGCGACGTATCACTTACAGAACAAACCCATTATGAAACGCAGCCTTTTAGACTAATAAACACTCGCAGCTCCACCGCTGTCTCCCCGACTTGACGCTCCCTGAGACGCAAACGAAACAGAGTGTGATCATTTGTTAATCCTTTTTGACCTTTAGGCAACTGAAAACAGCACAAGGACAATGTGTTTAATGCAGATAAAGACTGGGGAAGATGGGGAACGCTCCGAAAACACCTGTTTGGAACGTTCCACGGGTAAACAGGTTGATTGGTAACAGGTGATGGCGTCATGTTGGGTCTGAAGGGGGCATCCTGGAAAGGCTCAGTCGTCCACGAGCGAGGATGGAGCGAGGTTTCACCACTCTGTGAACACATGACTGGATGAAGGACGTTACTGCATGGACTCAGGAACACAGGGCTGCGTTCTGTTTTAAGAGCGTACCAACCATCTACTGCACAAAGGGGAATATATCAAAGAGGGGTGAGCAAGAGGCCGGGGGTAGATGATCAGGGAAGGCGAAGATGAGCGATAAAGTGAAAGCGAGCGCACCTGAACTGACTACGGCAGGTCCACCGGGTCAAAACTGAGCTGTGATGTCATCATTTTATTCTTTTCATAGGTCATTTTCTCCCACAAATCAATTGTGTTGATCTGGACGTGTGTTTAGAACCTGTCATCGACATCAGTGTCGCTTCATGAACAGATCGTTCCCAAACCCGATGACACTAGAACAAACCAGAACTATACTTTAAAGTCTGCACATTGGTACAGTACCAAGATCTGTGACGTCCCAGTGGGTTCAAAAGATGTTTATATTGCTGAAACTGAGGCATTGAAAAAGCTCAGAATTGAGGTTTTGTGCTGACATCTTTATGGAGAGGCGTCACCTCCCATCGAGCCCTCCATAAGGTCGATTAAATCGCCGTTACCGAAGGTCAAGAATCCAAAATGATCTCCTGGTCGAACAAACTGCCAATCCATAAGAATCCAGATTCAATAAGCAGATTTAATACTGGATCCAGATTAGATCAAATGCAATCGAACCACAGCCCAAACACGCAGAGTCGTGATGTTCCCGTCATGTGTAACTCAGCCGAGCGCTGCACGGACGCTGACACCCTGATACGCTGATGAGGCACTTCCTCTGAGGGAAGCAAAATCAGTTGAGAAATTATCAATGCAAATAAACCTACCCCCCCACCCCCCCCCCCACCCCACCAACCCGCCAGATCCTGCAGAGTTGCGCTTGTTTGCTCTTTTCTGTCTCGTGTTTGGCCTCTGATCACAGATGAGGCAGCTGCATATAAAAGCAGACAAGGTGCTTTTTTTTTTTTTTTTTTTTTTAAGCCTCATTACTCAAATGAGCACAGAGCTGCAGCGCACACACGCACCGTAAATCCAACTCGTGTGTGCACAACGTTGAATTATGTTCTTGTCTCTCCTTGTAAAACACAAACTGGAGTTCTGGTCCCTCGACGCGCCTGGAAATGTAATAATACAGTGAAAAGCGCCTCTGTGCCAGCAGACGGTGTCGGGGGTGGGATGCCATTCATTTCAAGAATTCAGCTTATTGCTGCGCCCCAAGGCAGGTCAGCCAATACTGAATGTGAACCGCTTTCTCCTCCATAACAGCTGGAAAATAGACCATAGATTGTTTTTGGGATGTAAAATCTCAATTCACACGTTCGCTATCTGTGGAGCAGACCTAGATTTCAAGTCCCCAGCGATGCTAGTTCAAGGATTTTCTTTAGGATGTTAAGAACAAGCTGACCAACGCTGAACCTGGAACAGAACAATAAATCAGTTTAAAGCGTGGCTGCAAAAGTTCAATGATAAAAATAGCTGAGTTCTTAGAAAGAAACTAGAAAGTAGAGCTGCAACTGATGATCTTTTTCACTGTCGACTGATCTGCTGATTGTGTTCTGGATTAATCCATCAGTCATTTGGTCGATAATGCAAGGAGACGATTAATCAAAGCTCAAGAAGACGTCCTCAAATGTCCTTTTTTAAAGTTTAGTTATTCAGAGTGAAGAAACCAGAAAATATTTACATTTAAGAACTGAATTCTGACTTTTGCTTTCTTAAAAAAAATGACTCAAACCTCTCAATTGATGATCGAAATCCTTGCAGATTAATTGAATAGTTGCCAAACAAATCGATTAATCGTTGCAGCTCTGGGGGCAAAATGAGGCCTCTACTTCTACAAAGATAACATGAAGGAAACACGGTTTGTTTTTGGGCGTATGATAAGGAAATTGTTGATTTATGGTCTGAAGTCTGAGTAGCTGAGCAGGAAATGAGTGTGGCTCTGGTTACTGCAGGAGGCACTCTGTTATGTCTAAACGCAGCCTGCCACGGCTGATGCACACTCTGATAAAAAAAAAAAAAAAAAAAAGTTTCTTTAGAGGGGGCCACAAAGACCTCAGGGGCCTCCAGGCACGCATTTTACACTATAAAAGAATTTACTGGAGAGGTCAGACCCAAGAAAACCTTCTTTACTTCCTCCATGATTTACATACAGTGTTTGTTTTAGCTTAAAGGGGCCACGGCAGGGGGGGGGGGTGTCACTTCACCTTGACACACACCTGTGCGCAGTGTGGTGAAGTTGACTTTTACGTTCAAAGTATCCATAAACTTACAGAAGGTAACCGGACACACGTGTAGTTGTACGGCTCGGACGTCGGCAGAGACGCTTTCCTTCTCTCCCTCCATTGTTCCTTTAAGTCAGTTACAGTACAAATACAGTTAAAGCGCAACTTACCATGAGCGGCGGAGGCGACAGTCCGCGGCGGCTGCTCTGCTCTGCGAAGTCGAACTAAATCTGGACGCGACGTCTTCTTTGTCCTTTTTTAAAACGTCTTATCCACAAACTCGTAACTTTACCGAGGTGTCTGCTGACAGAAACACACGTTAAATGTATTCCTGCCTGCTCTGGCTTCTCTTCCTGCCGCTCAAAGCGCGTTTGTTGTTGTGTGGGAGCCGAACAGGCGGTGCTCGTGTTTAGCGACCGGAGGTAAGCTAGCAAGAAAAGTAACGGCTACATCCGGTTTGGCTTACAAAATAAGATCACTCCATCTTTGTAATTCTTCGAGTATAAATATGATCCAGTGTTTATCAGTCTTTTTGGCTCGTGACCTCGTTTTTTCAGACTAAGGAGGTAAAACTTGACAGGGTTTCACAAAAAAAGTTTGAAAAAAAAAATTACTTACTTGTGTAACAGAAATATGTGTTTTTCTTGTCACCCCTTAAATTTATCTCCTGACACCCAAGCTGCAAACCATAATATTTCTGCGTATGTAGGCTTCTAGAAATGTGTAAAAAGTTGAAAAAACAATATTCAAATTCAGTGGTTGCTATCAAAGTTATAGATGTCAGTGGTAAAAATAAAGTACACCCAGTTACTTGCCTAGCTGGAACAGCCATTATACTGAAAGGTGTTTCTGAAATTTATTTCGCTCTTATTGACAGAAACGGAGTACAAAAATGTTTAAAAAAACAAAAACA
Organism: Chaetodon auriga; assembly: GCF_051107435.1. Classification (NCBI taxonomy): domain Eukaryota; kingdom Metazoa; phylum Chordata; class Actinopteri; order Chaetodontiformes; family Chaetodontidae; genus Chaetodon; species Chaetodon auriga. Next base: position 4,054,618 of record NC_135093.1, read on the forward strand.
AAACAAAACCCTCTTAGTATAATGAATACAGTTAAATTAACACAAAAAACAAACATTAACTACGAAGAGAGGGGAAATTACAGAGGCTGCAAGCCACACAAAGAGGGCGCGATGACAAAATATAATGACTGAACATGTAATGACGTGATATTGTCTTCATCCTCTACTTGGGGTGGTGCATACCACAGAAATGATCTTTCGTGCAAAGTCACATGCTTTTATTTTGAACACGAACTTGCTAGCTTCCGGTATTGTCTTGTTTGCGAGGCGCTTAAATGAGGCACCTGAACGGCTCTCTCTCTCTCTCTCTCTCTCTCTCTCTCTCTCTCTCTCTCTCTCTCTGTCCCTCTCTCTCTCTCTCTCTCTCTCTCTCTCTCTCTCTCACACACACACACACACACACACACACACACACACACACACACACACACCATTACCCTACAAGCACTAAAGCCACAGGACTCTCTGGGCCCAGCACAGTCTATTATGATTGTATGATAAATAAAAAACACTATCCCGACACAGAGCAAACAACTAACTTCACGTTTTATATCAATGGCAGAGACAAAGACAGCATTAAGAACACCACAGAGTTCTGTCATAATTAGGGCCTATTATTACACATTAGAATATGAACAGTACCAGTAACGGCTCAATGAACCGAACCGGTGTGTTTGGGTTGTCAAGGCATTGTGATACTGGGCCTGCAGTACAAAGGACTGTGATAAAGATAAAGTAGCCTAGATTCCCAGCCTGTACCAGCACAACCAGTTCTCTGCTCTGCATTCTAAATATGTAGAACAAGGTCATACCTGACTAACCTCAACCCTCTCAGGCATGTCTTTCTGCTCCAGAGGAGTAAAACAGGCTATTCATAGTCCCACAGAGAGTTTTTTTTTAATCTGTGATGGTGATGGTGAATGTCACCACTTTTTTTTTCACACGGGCAAGAAATGAGACAAGACGCACCACGACAAATAAAATCCCCTGTTTGCTTGTCATTTTTAGAGTTGAACTCTGACTGATCCTCTCACGTAATTAACATTAAATCAGTCACATTTTTAACTTTATGTGCAAAGTCACCATTCAGCACAGTCCAGCACGGTCATTAAAACCTTCCAGTGAGGCTGTAGATAGGTGGTGCCTCCAGCTAAATGCTAACACCAGCATGACAAAAGGCTTACAGTGGCAGTGTTAACTAACCATAAAAGGAAAATCCCAGAACATTAGCATTGCCAAAGGATGGATTAACATGACATGACATGATGATGACTGTTTCTTTGAAAGATATGTGTGCTCTTAATACAACCAGTATATGAACTTTCCACATCCACAGCAGCAGCTAACAGCATTAGCGTATGTGTGAAATATGTGTACGGAGCACATTTCCGTAAGTTTTCCTCCATTTTCAAAGAGCAGAATTCCATTTGTAAGGAAATTGGATTTACTGAACTGGGCGTCTGTGTGGAGCTGGTGGGGCTCCAGCAATCAGGCCTGATGGAGGGATGGAGGAAAATTGTCCCACACTTATGTGGCCACTAGAGAATTTGAGAGGAGCTGTTAGAGTAATTGATTGTGTGTGGGTTGGATGCAGCGCGTCTGCTGATAATGACTCCCAAAAATCAAACCTCTGAGCCCGCTCCTCACCACTCGAGCGTGGGGACATTGTGTTCCGGCTGCTCTCTGCCGGGGCCGGGGCGTGCATGCCCAAGATGCCTATCATTGCCCGAAGCAGCCAGCCCATCTGCAATTACGTTGTGTTTGCTGATAATGACCTCCCCTCTGCATCCACTGTGGAGCTCATTTTATCCATAAACATGCCAGATGGAGATAATTGGTGAAAAGTAACTGGTCAATGACGCTGCAACTCATTTCACTCAGAAATGGCCCCTAGATCTCATCTATGTGAGAGTCCATTTCCTGACTGTGAAGCTGCAGTACTTTCCATTATGATGCATTAGGAAAGTGCAGTGGAAGCCAGGAAAATACATTTCTAAGGTTTCCCCAGGTGCCCTATTACGGGATCCGTGTACTTACTTGATATACTGTGCACTTCGCATTTGATTTACATGATGTACAGTATTTTTCTCCCTTTGCTTCCATGTCTTTACGCATGTTTCTTTCCATTAGCTGTTCAACGCTGCTCCTCTCTGCATTTTACTTTACGTGCAGTCAGAAAATAAAAAAATAAAAGATTACAACTGCAAAGAAACAAACGCCCAAAATCCCCGACAGAAAGCCCGAGAGAGTCCAGCTGAAACAAACACTTTATAATTGCATGAATGACAAGTAGGGGGAACCGGGGGGAACGAGCCGCTGATACCTGAAGCCAAACAAACTGCCTGTTTCACCTCGATCTGCTGCTGCTGCTCTCAGAGCTGGGGAGTCCAGACGAGGAACAAACAAACTGCTGTATCGTGTTCTTTGTACTCTCTGACCTGCCTACAAGCACAGTGACTCAGTGGTAAATGAAACGCTTGTTCCAGGATGAACTCCAGCAGATTATTGCCACAAGCTGAAAAAAAAAAGTATTTATTTAATCAAAAACAGACACGTGATTGAGTTGTACGACAAACAATGCCGTGAACACACACGGCTAGTTTGAAGGATAATTCTGGTTTATTGATAGTCTCGCCTATCATTCCCATCAGTTACGATAACACCAAGTTGATTAATCAGAGGACACAACAACACTGATAAACAAATTCCAGAAGGGCAAGAATCACAGCAGTCTGATGAACAGAGGTCGTAAACAAGGCAACAGTTTCACCAGCTGGTCTGTAAACTGTGACGGATGTTTACAACCGACACTTTGGACAATCACTCCACTGTTCACCTTCGTTTTCTCCTCCAAATAATTTCCAGGGTCTGTGTAAAAGCTGATGATCCGTCTGCTTGGGTTCCTTGCAACAAGTCCTCCAAATTAGATTATAGCCTTGGTGGTTCGTCCGTGCCCTCTACGAGGACGCATGGAAGGGTTTTCTTATCTGACACCACGACTGCCAGGATGGCATAATTTGTCCCTGTCCTCTAAAACCACTTCAAATCAGCTCTGAAAAACAATTACGTTTTATGGTGTGACGACGCCACGGTTAAGGTTTGGTCGGGTTTAGGCACAAAACCGCCTTGGTTAGCTTCAGGGAAGCATTGTGGTTTGAGTAGCTGGAAGCAAACAGCAGCCTCCAGTGGTGGACTCAGACCGTCTGAGGGGCAGCGACCGGCTGATGGCAGCGAGGAACCGGCATGCAGAACGCCATGATGAAACAGCTCCAAACCCTTTTTTAGCATATTGGACAGCCTGTATGGCACTGGAAAATGTAAAAGGATGGAAGAGAGGAGACAGAAAATGCCCAACAGGTGATTCAGTGACAATTTTGGCTGATGACAGACCTATAAACTGTATTTCCATGAAAGCTGCAGAGTCAGTATTTTTATAATCACATTAAAGAGTTTGTCCGTCAGCTGAAAGGCACATATGGTTTTTTACGCTTCGCCTAATCAAGGACAAGTTGATTATGAATCATATTTCCATATGTCTTGTAATAACAAAGCAATCAGTAACGGTCTACACGTGTGTCTCTTCCTCACTAATCTCCAAGAGGCAGATGTTGAGCACGAGCAATGTGCGATATGTTTCTGCAAAGTTCAGTTAGAGCAGCTTCAAATCTGCAGCCCGAGGATGTCACTCGATATGAATATTGACATTTTTGGCTCGGCTCCACGTTGGCTCTGCGTGTTTATTTTCTGCAGGAATTCAGCTTCTTTTGTTGCTGGAGCTGTGAGGTGCCAGAGACTCCCTCAGCCATCTAATCTGGGTATGACTGTGCCAAGGGAACTGTTGGGTCATTCACTGAATAGTGCAGCCCTTTATCAAACGCTGTCCTCTTGCAACTGAGCATCTTAATTACAGTATGTAATCATTTCATGCAGTGTATGAGAGGAAGATTCAGTACGTCAGCAAAAAACTTTCCCGTCTCTATTTGTTGCTCTGTTTTCTGCACAGGACCAAAACTGAGCGAAAACGGTCTTGGACATTCATATGTATCTCGATGGAGGATAGTGCACTGTTAGATAATCAGCTTAACTGACCATGCTTATGCTGATAATGCGTCAATTAACTGCTGCACTGGCTCTGGTTTTCTGCACTCAGGCTTTCATGAAGCAGACGGTCAGTGTGTGCACACAGTCTGAGAAGATTAGGCAGAGAGGGGGCCTCCTTTGAAGGTGGCCGTGCAGACGGCTAATTTGAGAGTGAATGGGCATTTTCTTTGGCTGGCAGTGGAGTATGCTTGGTTGGCTGGGCAGAGCTGTCTCCAGCTCCCTTTCTCTGTCTTTCTCGCTCTCAGAGTGAATTAAAAGAAAGACTGGTGTGAGCTGCTGGAGCCCTGCCAGGGGCCTCACTTATCCCTGGTGTAGGACGCTAATTCTGACCACTTGCTTAAGAGGAATGAGGCCCTCCACTCATTAAAAACAGAGATGGCTGCTCCTTAAAGCCCCATCGACTATTCCCTCTACCTCAGCCTCCACTTTCCTGACCACAAACCCACCACTCCCACCACTGATTATGCTCTCATCGTGGCCCTCGTTTAACCTCTATGATTTTTCCAGCATCCATAAGAACCAGAACTGCAGAGTAAGATGGTGCACCCTCTCCAGTCCCCTCAGGGCTCTTGAACAGCCTCTACACCCATAGTGCCAGGGCAGATTAAGCCCCTCAGCGCTCTCTTTGGCAAGATCTCAGTGTTATATAAGCCTCGGGCATGTTGATGTCTCTCAAAAGCTTTTCCTGTCGTGTTCAAAAGGCAGAACATGGCCAGTGGAGCACGCAGAGGCGGCAGGTGTTTACAGTACAGCTCTGTCACCGGGCTGGATGGTCAACTGAAGGCCGATTGCTAATGCTACATGACAGTTCACCATCCTCAGAGTGGTTGGAGTGACTGCGGAGGATCAGCAGGCTCATGTTAACTGGAAAGTGATGGCACCTGCAAGGATGCTGGAACAGGTGTGAGACAGACCACGGCTCAACACGAGTGAATCCGAAAGAGGGACATGCTGGCTGACCTTTAGACGCTTGTCGGTGAACCACTCTGCCTGCCACCAACAGGTATTCTCTGAGGAGTCTGTTCAGTACACTCAGCTGCACTTTTCTGTGACTCACAAAGATCTTTATAGTTCAAAGCCACTAAATTTACTTTAAGTCACATGTATGTTGAGTTGACGCTCAAAGGTCAGGAGCACAAACAAAAGACAAAATCACTTTTAATCCAGTGTTTTAAGCCAGTTTAGGCCAGCCCCCGAGGTAAACATCTGTTCTTCAGCTGCTAAATGCTCCACTTTGTTCACCAGCTAATTGCTAACTTTAACTTTGCCTCTCTGCTGTTAGCATACAGTGGGTTTTTAGAGCTTTCTCTCACTGAAATCAGGTACCTGCTGCAGCTGAAAACAACACAATGAGAGCAGTGATAGTGAACCAAAGCAGTAAAGTTTCACCCCAAATAGTGAATTTGAAGAGCTGCGGATTAATACACATTTGGAAATACACATTTCTGAATATTAATAGCAGCAGGATGTGGGACTGACTACACCACAGTGTGAAGGTGCAATGGTGTGGCTCACTGAAGGTGTTTCTGGACAACATTGGAGCTCTAAGGCACAGAGGAATAAGAAAAATCAGGCATTTGTTGGCAATAAGAAAAATGCAGAATAGCATTAGCCTTTATGTTTCACATAATGAGCTGAAACACGAGCCTTCTCCTGGTCTGGGAGCGCACAGGGGAGGATGTGCACGTGGATATTAATATACACAGTGGCAGGCATACTGTTGGGTAATGTGGGTCAAATGTGCAGAGTGCACGTGAGTAAGTGATTCAGACTAACCTCCCCCTCCTCATGTCCTGACATTAAGGGGGTGGTGGGGCATCTTGAATCAGCGTTGAGTCTGAAACGGCCTCTGGTCTGTCTACAAGCGACTTGTGTCCTCAGTATGCTCTGGCTGCAAATACACAGAGAAACAAAGCATTTACTTTGCATTACTGTGACTGGAGTGGCTTTACTTTACTACTGATTCTCAGTAGGATCATTGCATCCATTGAAATGATCCTGGTAGAAATACTGCGTCCCTGTTTCCTACTTTGAAAGATAGAAAAGTTGCCGTAGTTGCTTCAAAGGGAGAAACTGTGACGTGACAGACAACTTGCTCCACATACTCACTGTACCCCTCCATGTTCTCCCAGCATGTTCTGTCACACTTTCTATTTTGATGTCAGTCTGGGTCAAATAATGTTCTCACTCTCTTTAAGCTGCTAAATTTGGCGTTTGTCAAACAGAATCTGAAAACTGAGCAGCAGAGTGTTTAGATAAGTCTCAAAGTGCTTTTAAAACTTAATGCCATGCTCAAACGGTTTTGACTGTATTTCGTGGGCAGTTCGCTCAGTCGTACTTGAGCTGCAGATGTTAAAACCTTTTGTTTTTCTGAGCTCTTTGAAGACATCTCGGCCATGTTGGCTAAAAAGTTGAGCTCTGATAGTTCATTCTTGACCTTGGACGCAGCAGCTGACTGAACAACCTCAGCTCAAGTCCCACTTACTTACTTGCTCCAGAGCCTTCAACCGTAGCGTCGGTCATTTGTGAATGTATGTGCAGCTGTTCAATTCAATTGTTGGCTTTTTACTAAACGTGGTTCATGTTTCACTCAAATAGTTGCCGTCTCTCTCCACTTTGCTGTATTGTACTGTGCAATAAAAGCAGAAATTCAGCATAAAGAATTGATTTGTTTTTGCATGAAACATAGAAAGCACGCACTTCCCAACACATACTTTAGGCTGCTAGCAAGAAAATACATAAATATGCTTTAATGCATGTGATGTTTATTCATGTTCTTGTTCACAACATGAGCCAGGCTAGCTGTTTCCCCCTGTTTCCAGGCTTTAAGCTAAGCTAAGCTAACCGTTTTCCAACTTCGTATTTACCGTGCCAACATGAGAGCGGTATCAATCGTCTCATCCATCTCTTGGCAAGAAACCAGATAAAACAAACACAAAACAAAATCAGCACAACACTGTCTTGTCTGCATGTCCAAGAGGAAACACACTATCATAACCAAGATCAGCTGAAAATACTCTGAATATGATACCGTGGATGTTGAGTAAAGCCCCTTTGCAGTGCCAAAGCCACTGGCTGATTAACTCTGATTGAAGGTCCTAAAATTACCTCCAGACTTGGTCAAATATTTGGCTTAATGAAGGGCAGCTAATGGGGCGGAGAGCTATGCGTGCATGTCATGTATCCTTGGTCCCATCATCAGCAGTGCTGGGAACAGCTGGGGCCTCGAGCTCATTTTTCGCTGACTGTTACAAAGCCTGGATTTTTCCTGGACTAGATGTATTTCTAATACTCTTCATTAGGACATCTGATCATGATGTTTTTGGTGGATTTTAGGTCAAGCGCTTCATAAGAGAGAGGGTTTATCTGCAGCTGAAACATCTCTTCTTAGCCTCATTTGATTCACATCCTCTCATATCCTTTGGCGTTCTGACGAAGTGGAATTCGTTTGGTCTCTGCACAATTTGTTTCCTTCACGATGAAGAGCTGCATAACTCAAGCCGTTTCATCTCCTCCCCTCTCCAGATGGCAGTTATTTGAATAGGCATGCAAAGCTCTGATGGGCAGAGGCCATTCAAAACAAAGAGAGGAATCAGACGTGCAGCGCTGTGCTCTGACATACGCAGCGATTTCAGTGTTTTACCTTTTTATATATTTCCACCACCTGTTTACTCTGTGAAAAGAAACAGAAAAGTTGGGTCATTATCTTTGAAAGCTTACTTGGATGAAGCTCAGTAATGCCGCAAAGTATGACTGACAGCTGCAGAGTGTTTCAGAAAGTTCTGTGCATCTGGGTGCGTTTGTGTCACACTCATTCATTCCAGTTTTTGTGCATGTTTTTCCCTCCTTTGAGGAGCTGGCAGGGGACAGAGCCGCCATCATCTGGGCGCAGTAATGCCTCAAAACACAAAGAGCCCCATTCAGAGGCCTCAGCAGCCATATCCCACACCCACACAGCCAAGAGGACACCCAGACCCATCCAGCGCACAGCCTGGAGTCATTATGGGAAGCGGTGTGTACTTGCGCAGCAGTAAAACATTCACAGGAAGACGTTAAGCACTAAAGGACGGCTCGGTGAAGACGAGAGCGAGAGGAGGGAACAAAAACCGGGCGATCACCACATCTGTCCAGGAACCGTCTCCCTCCTGCCATCTCGTCTGCCGTGACTTGCATTCATCAAACATACACAGGACGTATTCCCACAGCTTATAACAATATTTTACAGCTTCGGTTATCCGAGCAGCACCGGGGGCCACATACCATGTGTAAAGTGAGTCTGGTGCCGGGAGCTTCCCTGGACCGGTCTGTCAGAGACAGAGCCAGCAGAGATCTCAGAGGCAGACAGAGAGGCCCCAGAGTCTGTGAACTCTGGACGGAGGGAGACAACGGTAGAACAACATTAAAGGGGAACTGCATCAATTTTACACATAAGAGTCTGTTGATGTGAAAAAGTTGTATAAGCATTAAGATTTCACTCGAGTCTGAAAAGGAAAAATACCTGAGGGGGTGGAGAGGGAATGAAGTGATCTAACCAGATATCTACGGCCAACTCCTCATCTCTGCTTGAGGCCAGAGGCTCCAGGCTACACTAGCGGGTTGCATTGTGGGCAATGTAGGCAGCAGGCTCTGAAGAAAAATGTCTGATTCTGCAGCATCAATTTAAACATTTGTTTCAAACTCTCCATCGTGGGGTTCCCAAAGTGCAAAGATCCTCAATCTTTTAATGAGCGTTACTCCCTGAGTGAGAAAAAAAAAGTCATCAAAGGCCCTGATACCAAGCACGCAGGCGCTTTCACATCCCCACACTGAACCGTTCCCTGTATATCATCAATCTGAAATGTATTTGGCTCCGCGGTGACTGTGATGAAATACGACACTTGAACCGTCGATAGATCCTGCAGCAGCTGACAGTGCAGCACGACGTGGCCCCTCACACTCCGGAAAGCTGCTGATTTCACACGTAACCCCACACCAGTGCGGGCAGGGCAGGGCAGCTGGCTCGAGCCATGAAATATTCAGGTGAAGATGTTCTGAAACACATTTGCATTTATTAAGTCACAGTCTAAATAATGGATCGTGTGATCTGACACAGGGGACGACTGCGTCAGGCAGGTGCATGAAAACCTGCAGAACTTCATCACCTTCCAACATGATATGTAAACTGACACCACTTCATTATCAGGGTTAAAGGCGCTGACGCTCACAGCAGGAGGGCGAAAGGAGGACAAAGATCTTACTTAAGGATTCATATGAAAAGCACACAGAGAGGACTGAGCAGCCACACATGTATTCATTTAGAAATCACACAAACATCTGGGGAGAACAGCTTTAGCAATGTTAACATACTTAAGAATGAAAGCAAAGCTAAATTAAACACACATTTGCAGTCTGCAGGTTGTAAATAAAGGCAGTGATACAGAGCGACTCTGCTCACCAGCTTCTATCTGTAGTGTCGTCTATAAAGCACACAGTGCCCCCTGCTGACCAAGGACGGAACCACAGACACAAAGATGCATCAGGAGCATTTTATTTTTAAAAAACAGCTCATTGACTAACTCATTATGGTACAAAAAGTCAGTAGAAAGCACACTATGGCCATGTGTAAGTGCTTGTGTCCTCCTGGCTAGCAGACGGTGTGATAATGTCTTACCATGAAATAATAGAGATTAGCATGAAAACAGCAGTTCCTGGTGTCACAGTATGTCTTGAAATTGAAGAGCAGAACCTTGTCAGTACTTCTAAGAGAGACTTCAGTCTGAATATACAGTAGCTGCTGCAGAGAAGAGCTTTACAAACTGTGAAAAAGCTTATTTTTACCGTCGTTATTTCACATTCTGGTTGAAACATCCACACTCATTCATTTCCTCTTGTAGGATTCTTCATAGTTCGGGGAGTCTTTGTCGCTTTGGCCGCTTTCTCCTTTTTAACCTCCTCCTTCTCTTTCTTCGCCTCCTCCCTCTTCACCGCCAGCTCCGCCTCCTCGTTCTCCAGCTTGGTGGCGACCTTCCTCAGCTTGTGCTTGCCCTTGATGGGGGTTGAGAAGGTGAGCGAGGACTTGATGAAGTCCAGAGGGAAGATGCCCACGTCTCCGTCGAAGCGGTTCTTGGTCACCTGCAGGGACCTGCGGCCGGGACACGTCACCAGCTTCTTCTCCTGCAGGATGAGGACGTTGTCGGCTTCTTGGCTGGCCTGGAGGAGGTTAAGGGCAAAGACGTGTTGGGACATATTTTCACGGTAACGTCAAGGCAGGTGAGATAAACTAAGTCGTATCTCAGAGTTTAGTTTAAAACAGTGAGGTCAGTCTGATTTTACTCTGTCTTACCTTCGCAGATCCAAAGATGGATGCCGTTTGCAGTTCTCGGTCGTCCTCCTCCTTCCTGGGGTGAATGATCAGAGTGACGTGGCAGCTGCTGTTGGTGGCAAACTTCCTGAACGCTCCGATAATGTGGTCCTGGACCGCAAACCTGCACCACACGACATTTATATCCATACAACTGAACCAAAACTACATTCAAATTTCACTGTTAACATTACGGAGTTAAATAAAGTTGTATTTGGAAGATGAAGGACAGAATTTGCTTCTCTTCTGATTGGTCTCGTCTCGTACTCACTTGTCTACTGAGAGGTTTTCCTGTCCCATCATGAACTGCAGGTTGTCTATGATGACATGGTTGATATCATACAGGTAGACAGCATGTTGCATAGTGTCCAGCACCGTCCTACAGAGCGGGTTGGACAGGAGTCAGAATGATTCATGTAACAATGCTGCTTTTATATTGCATCAGTCTGTTGATGTCAAATATTTATCACACTGCTTAAACTCACACTGACACTTTGTACTTCCCACAATTATGTATAGTTTATATATACTTATATTTCAGACAAGTACTTTAGCTAAAGGGCTGCAACTGCAGGTTATTTTCATTATCAAATATTCTGCTGGTTATTTTCTCAATTAAACATTTTCCCAAGAGTCTGAGCGACTTCTTCAAATATCTTGTTTTGTCCAATCAACAATTCAAAACTCAAAAACACAGAAAAGAGAGACAGAGAAGCAGGAAATCCTCAATCGTCTGTGGATGAGCTCATCAGTTTAACGACTAATCGGTGCAGCTCTCTGCAGCTTAAATTTGGTGCAATATTGAGAAGAACAAAGAATGCTGGATCATGCCTCCACCAGCTGAAGAGACTCACTTGATGTTCTGCTGCCCATGGAAAGTCATGAAGTAGAGCGGCAGCTCTTCAAACTTGTCTGCCCAGAAGTCGTACTGCTCCAGGTTTTCCTCCAGCCTCTGCATGGCGAACTGAGTCAGCATGATCTTCGCCAGACGCACGTTGTTGATCTCAAAGCTGCCCCATAACGTGTTGACGCCCTGCATGCAAAGGTCCAGGGCTACCTCGCTGATAAAGGTGGTCTTCCCACTGCCGGTCGGACCTGATGAACAGAGAAACATACACAGTGAGCAGAGTGGACATGTCCAGACGACGGTACACAAACCCCGCCGTCCTGCACCGACACCAAAACTCAACACTCAGAACCTGCTAATACTTAAAAACTGATTGATGATAACAAAATCAAGCTTTTAAAGCTGCATTAATTGTTTTTTTTTCTGGCCAACACATTAAATGCTTCCCCCGTCATGTTTCTTTATACCTGTGAAAACAGTCAGCTCCCCTTTGCGGTGTCCCTTCAGGATCCTGTTGAGCTCCAGAAACCTCGTCCACTTCACTCCAGCCACCTGGTCTGTGTTCACCAGCTCCCCGTACACATCTTCTCTGAGCTGCTTGAAGGACACTATGGACTTATGGGCGGCTGGGATGGAGGATTTGATGATCTGGCTCAAGTTCTTCCCCTGGGCCAGCGCCTCCACGGGACACGGCCGGGACTCCCCGGGCCGCACCAGCGAGCAGCGCCTCAGACCCAGCTTGCGTGAAAAGATCTTTGACGCCTCCCAGGAGCGAATATCGCCTCCCAGCCACAGCGTCACACGCTTAAACTGTTCCAGGTAAGGCAGCAGGACCGGTGGAAGGCAGCTGACTCCACGTGGGAGAGCAACACTGGGAAGTCCTGTGGCCTGGCTCACCGCCAGAGTGTCCAGCTCATGTCCAGTCAGCACCACCTCAGAGTCCATACGGCTCACCAGGGGCAGGCCAAACAGGTTGTAGTAAGAATTACACTTTGGGACCGTAGCTTCATTATAAGTCACCTTCTCAGTGTCTGTGCTTTGGGCGGAGAGAAGCTTCACCCCCTTTAGGGAGGAGACGGGTCCACCAAACCAGGGGAAAACCAGACTCTTGGTGGGCTTGAAGAGTCTCACGCCAAACTTCTTGAGAGTTGCATTAGAGACCTTTGTGATCTGAAAGAAACATTGATTAAGCTTATCATCCCGTGAGGACAATAAAGAGTGTTACAATATTTTCTCTCATTTATTTGTGTGAGAAAATTTTAATCTTTCTGATTTAACGGATTTAACTTTCAAACAGACATGTTTGATAATCACATCAAGGCCTCTTGACAACTGAAAACAAATCTAAAACTAAATCGAAAAGTACAATTTGAATGTTTTTTCCATATGCCACTATGATTAACTATAACTGTATTATGTAGAGCTAAATTCCTCTGCTTTTCAATGTTTGTGATGGCGTACTTCACACTCAACAATACCTGAAACATGCTTTTGATCAGCTGAGCCTCGTCCTCGGGGAGGTCAGTGAGGGGGACAGAGCTGGACCAGATCCTCTGCACCTCTCTCAGCTCCCTCTCCCTCTCCTCCTCCTCCTC